>NC_086284.1:188468616-188808666 GCF_963924245.1 Chroicocephalus ridibundus | reverse complement strand
AGCTGTAGAATACAGACAAGAAAGATGACATTCATGAACAGCTACGTCTATCAAGTATCACTGATAGTAGGAGAGTCATTTATTAAATACTTTTTTTAATATCTGTTCCAGAAATCATGCTAGATGTGACAGCTGATGCCACAATATTGATGTACTAATGTAAGAATTAATCTGGAGCATCAGATCATGTGAAAACATTTTTCTGGCTGATTTATACCAAGTTTATTGTACCAAATGAGTTGTAAGACTTTAGTTTGCTTAATCAGATTTGTTTAATGTTTGCAGTTACTTTTTATCATCTTCTGCAGCTTTATATGTCTTAGTATTACCCTCAGGCATTTCATTATTTTGAAAGGTTATGTAAATAAATATCCAGCCCCTTAATAGCTGTATCATAACTTCTAAAATCAGGAAGAATATTTGCATACTAATCCACACAGTGAATTAATATGTTTATAAGCCTTATAAACTAGGTATAAAGAATTTAAAATTTTGGAGAATTCTGTTCTGATTCATCTAAAAAGGAAAACCAAAAGACTAAGACGTCTCCCATGCATCACAGAGGAAACAGGAGGGTCACATGACAGTTCAAAATTATTTTCACATTGTGGACAAAGATGAGGGTTGGTGAAGAATGCTTTGAAAATGGTATTCCCAAGCACATTGTGTGGCCTATAAAACTTCTCAGACATTGTGTGTGACTACAGGAAATTAAAAAGTTAAATCTGAAGCTGACAGGCACTGCAAAGTCTGATGTTTTTTTCCCACACGCTGTTTGTTCACTGCCAGTGGACCTCTCTTTCAGAAACTTCTTAAACTGGTAGAGTACTTTGTGTAAACATTTAGAAAATCACTGATGGCAGAACAAATGCTGCACGTCCAGGCACAACACTAGAATGGAGCAGTTATCCTAAGCCTGTGCCTATAGCTAGGACTTTAAATATCAGATGTTAACAGGTTGTTCCAATGCACTATGAGATACTCCATTCTGCAAAAGCCAGTAGTTGTGCCATTCTCATAGTCTCAGCATTAAGCAGGTTTAAGGTTAGTAGAGTAGGATCCAGGGGAAGGTTTCTCTCCAAGGCAGACAGATAAGAAATGTTGGCTTTATTGAGGTACTTTTTGCTGTTCTGTGTATGGTGGGGTGTAATGTGCTCCTTGGAGCATCCTTAAACCTAGGTCTTCACTAGTAGCAATAGCTGTTTTCTTAGGGCTACTGTCTTCCTGGTCTTGGTACCCTACTCCCACGCTCATATTGGTGGGAAAGATATTATATATCATGGCACAAGGAAGATGTTCTGTGGCTCTTTGTTTTATGATACTATTTTAAAGAAAAGGAACAGGTCTCAGTGATCCAGTGAATCCTTGCCAGAACAGTATTGCTAATTTGCCACAAGAGTTTGATGCATGTACCAAGATCTCTGGCAAGTATCATAAGAGCTCTGCCTTTCTGTGTTTCTGTAATAACAAGAGGCATTGCTGGGGGATAGACAGGTTTCTTCACTTTTTTGTATTATTTTCTCTTCCTTGCCAGATGTAGCGATTTCCATAGTTCATTATGCATCCATTATATTGATTCTCAGTAGATAAATTAAGATCTCAGTCCTTGCAATGCTCTAATGGAAATCTGACTCAGCCTGACAACTGAGTAGAACTTTCAATTTCTTAAAGAGACAGATTTTAAAACTTAAAAAATATTATAATTAAAACAAATGCAACACAAGTCACCTAAGATTCGTCATCTGTCTTCTTTCTACCTGAGATATAGTCAATGAATAAAAATAGCTTTATGTAGTCAGTAATGTGATTCAGAGACTGAAACATAGCCATTTTCAAAGGACAGCTAAATAGAAATTAGGCATTTCAGTTGCAAATGTTTTCCTTTGTTCTCTTTAGTTTGGTCCTTTGAAATGTAGCTGCATGAATAATGTGTAAACTAGAGTTTGAGGGAGCAGTTTAATGTATAATCAAACAGTTATGGAGCAGGGCTTACATTTGGATAAACATTTATTTATTGGAATTTTCCATGTTTGCTGTTAACTTCACAGAAGCTACAAGGATTACTTTAGCTCCGTTGAATGTTGATGTCACCGTTGGAGAGAATGCTACCATGCAATGCATTGCATCCCATGATCCCACATTAGACCTGACATTTATTTGGTCTCTAAATGGCTTTGTAATAGATTTTGAGAAAGAGCACGAACATTATGAAAGGAATGTTATGGTAAGATACTATAGATCCTTATTTAATATATGAAAACCTAGTTTTCTTTATTGTGGATAGCTGTCTTTTCTGTTTTACTTTTTCTATTGTGTTGGTTCAGGTCTAGAGAAATGCAGTAGACTAAGAACATAAAATAAAATTACAATTTAGACACCTTACAGACATGTAGACACTTACAGGTAGATACCTGGAATCAGATATCTAAATTGACGTAAGTATTTTGATTAAATCCCACTCTGGTTAATAGTGAATATAGCTGGTAAGTAGGTAACCTGATCGTAAACAGGGTGCAAATTATCTCGAAAAAGTGTGCGTATGCATTCACTTTTACTTACCCATGTTTTTCTCATCAACATTTGTGGAATTTGGCACAAGACTGGGCCAGATGGTGGGTAGGAGTCAAACAGTCTGTAAACACTGAGTAAGAAGAGTTTGTGTGAAGGCTAAACAAGTTAATACAAAGACACTCATTTTGGCACATAGGAAGAGGAATCATAGATCTTTCATGTTTGCATGTATGGTTATCTTTTTCCAGTCTTCTATCAGCCTTATTCAAAATAAATATCTCAAATAGAAATCCCTTCTAGTTGTGTCTGATCACATCCTAATTTACCTAATATTCAACAACACCCTCAGAGTGGTTGCCCACACGTGTATCTATTTATTCTGTTGTTCTGGGTTTAAATGATACAAAAATCCTCAAATTTAGCTACCTTGTTTTGTGCTCCCGAGAAGAACTGTGGATGTGGAGAGGAAAGGTTGCTAGTGGTGCCTGTAGCGTCCAGGAATGCCAGGGGACATGTTCAGTTTCAGCTCCATGTTCAAAACAATGTACCATATAACAGTGTCTCCTGCAGAGTCTTTCTCCTACGCTGGCAATATTATTTGATTTTCCGTGGACCATGAGATTCTTTTTCTCTATTTCTTTTTCAATGTCTGTTTATCTCCATGAGACTATTCAAGTCTGATTTGGAGCAAACCAGTCCTTTGAGGATTCAGAGTTGCCTCACCCTGCTCATTTGCTGAGTTGTGGACGTTCCTAAGAAGTCACGCTGCTCTTTTTCAGTGAGAGAACAAGTCCTTGTCCAGCAAGCCAGTAGAATTATGTTAAGATCAGCTGAAAAACAATGAAACCCAAAGACATAAAGCCCTTTCTGCAGTAAACCTCCCAAATGTTCAAACCTATGTCCAAACTTAGTAGCAGGGTACTAAGCAGTTTGCAGTGTATTTTGCATTGCCTCAGAAATTACAAAATATGTAGATCTACACTAGTACACAAGCATCATTCACAGCATTTCCTGCATGTGGCTATTAAGCCATGGTTTTGATAGGTCTACATTCACACTTCAGTGCTAATCAGTGCATAGGAGTACCTCGAAAAAGCTTGAATTACCTCCTAATGGGATTAGTTTGTCCTTAAATAAAGGCTGGAAGGAATCTTGAGTGTCAGTCAAAATAAGAGCGTAAGAGGTAACACCCTATTAAATGTATTCCTTGTAAAAGAGTAAATAAACCCACTCTCTTTTTGTCAAATTTTATTTAGTTGGTTGCTACCTGACAGAAGTCACACAAAGAAATTGTCTTCCATGAAACAGAAAATCAGGCTGAAAGTGTTGATGAATCAGTGATTTTGGTGTGGAAGGAAGGTAAAAATGCCTTAGGCAGAGAACTTCATAATGCAAGACAGTGTAATGCACGAGAAAGGAACCTGAACTATCTCCGTATGTTTGTAATATGTTGAACAAAAGTTTTTGTATCATTGACATACACTTTGGGTTTTCCTCTTGATAATGAAAAAAGAGGGAAATTGGATTTTTTTTTTTTCTTTTAGGGGAAGTTAATTCTGAAATGTAATCCCAATTTTAGGGCACTTTCTGGCAAAGCACTTCAAGTGAACAAATCTGGAGCCAAATAAGGGCCTCAGGAAGTGTGTAAGGTGTAATTCTCTGTGAAGACTGACTTAATATTTAGGTTCCCAGAGACCTGTTTCATATTCCAGATAGCCAGTGGTCCTGAATCTCTTATTCCCAAAATTCTGATTAACTCTGCAATATTTTAGACACTTTATTGAAGTATTTGATTTTAAAAACAAATTAGCCTGGCTTTTCTAGGCTAGCGTGGTCTCTACAGATCTTCTGTGGTCTGCAGAGAGAGAGAAAAAGAGGTGGTTGATTCACGTGGTGTTGAATCTTGTGCCGGAAGATTTCCTATTTCAATAGATTGTAGAGATGGATACTCCATAGGATGCAAAAGTAACTGAAGAGTGACTAACTCTTCATTCAGTTAAAAGTAGGCTAGATCCAAACATCAATTGCTGTATTTATCAGTTTGTAACTCCGTCTTCCTGAAGGAGATTTGTTGGTTTGTTGTGTTCTGTGCCTGATCAATACTGGTAGAAATTATTTTAGCAGGGGCAGCTTCTTGTTTGCATTCCTAAGCCTTATTTCTGGGATTTCAAATGCAAAGAAAGTGCAGATAATCTCTGTTCCTCTTCTACAGGCAGCTCAGTCTTCATCAGTCAGGACAGAGAGGACCGTAGAATTGCGTTTGAAGTCTGGAATTGCAAATTGTAGTTATTTGACTAATCAGAGTTTAAGTAATAACAAATGCAGAATTTTTAACAAATTCAACTAATCCAATACAAAGGTTTATATTGGATGTAATTCAGAGGAATACGCACTTCCAGTATTTCTGTTCCGTTCATATATTACCGTATTCTTACATTAAGGGTTTTTTTCCTTCCTGTGCGAGCAAAGGCATTTTCTCCTGCCTGCCGCTTCCACCTCTGGCAGTTCTCAGCTCAAGTCACTGGGTGGCGGGTTTGCTCAGGCTTTCTCGGATGCAAAGGGATGAGCTGTTGCATGTTTGACAGCAGCAGCCCTCACTGCTGGGCGTTAAGCAGTGGAGTCCCATGCTGCCAGCCAACCCTTCACAATCATAAAAGAAAAAAATATTCTGTCATGAATATTAAAATCACTGGGTATGTGATGTGTGCTCTCTGTGCTATGATTTCCCGCTGACGAAGGATCCTCATCTGTCTTCATGATAATATCACTATTAATTTATGTGACAATGCAGATCAGCATGCTGAAACTTGATACAGCCACGTATTTCGGTTCTCAAAATAATACTAATATTGTTGTCACATACACATAATGGCATGCTAATGAAATTCATGGAAATACCTGCATAAGTCTTCTTTCTTTAAATGGAAGCTTTGGTATCTCCATCATTTGCTGAAGGCAAAACTAATTTGCATTACATTAGTACTAAAACTCGTTTATCACAAGAACATTTGTCAGTGCTGTTTTGATTTCCTATGACAGTGATATTTGAAATGAGAAAAATATATATATTAATTGGTTAGCTTTCAAAAAGTCAAATGGAGTCTTTGAAATCTTACCATTAAATTGATTGCTTTGATTGCTTTTGACTTTGTGCATGGTTGTTCCTCTGATTATTTGATTGAGAAACTAAAAATTAACACATCCTTTTGAGTCCCGTAGAGATATAGCACTTCAAGTAATCTGGGAAACTCTAACGTTTGGTCATTTGTTATTTATGGATCTGCTTTTTTCATATATGTTTAAAGATTGAAAAGTTTACTTTTAATATATATTTAAAAAATATACACCAAGTAAGTATATTATTTTAAGTTTATTACAAAAAATTCTCTTTAATATGTGAAGGTGTGTAACTATTTTTTTGTACTTTTGGAGCAACGCTAGTCCATTTGTTTGAATAATAAGGAAGAGGAACTCCATAATTTAACTTATTCAAGTCAGAAACTTGTGTGTGATTCTGTGATGATTTAATATAGTGGTGTAAAAAAATATAGGCAAATGAAGTGTATCAAAGATGGTATTGAGTGCTGAAAGCAGATGGCATCAGCATTTTGCTCAGCTAATACATTTATATGCTGGTGCACAGTGACTTGTCTGATGGGATATCAGCACCTTTCACCACAAGCAGAAGCTCCTGTATTTGAAATAAGGAGTTAAGGTATTGGACCAAAGCTTGGTACCAGCAAGAATGAGGTCATTTTTACAAAGTGTATCATGGAATATTATCACAGAATCATAAAATCCTCATGGTTGGAAGGGACCTTTGAGATCATCGAGTCCAACCAGACACACACAAAAAAAAACCCCTACAATCTCTGTCACTAGAGTGTGCCCTGAAGTGCCAAATTTAGATGTTTCTCAAATATCTTGAGGGATGGTGACTCAACCACCTCCCTGGGCAGGCTGTTCCAGTGCCTGGCCACTCTTTCAGTAAAGTAATTTGTCCTAATATCTAATGTAAACCTCCCCTGCCGCAACTTCAGACCATTTCCTCTGGTCCTGTCATTATTCACCTGGGAGAAGAGGCCAACACCCACCTCTCT
Source organism: Chroicocephalus ridibundus (assembly GCF_963924245.1). NCBI lineage: Eukaryota > Metazoa > Chordata > Aves > Charadriiformes > Laridae > Chroicocephalus > Chroicocephalus ridibundus. The sequence goes on along the minus strand of NC_086284.1, from coordinate 188,802,055 downwards.
CCAACCTCCTTTCAGGTAGTTGTAGAGGGCAATGAGGTCTCCCCTCAGCCTCCTCTTCTCCAAGCTAAACATGCCCAGCTCCCTCAGCCTCTCCTCATATGACCTGGTCTCCAGACCCCTCACCAGCCTGGTAGCTCTCCTCTGGACACGCTCCAGCACTTCCATGTCCCTCTTGTACAGAGGGGCCCAGAACTGAACACAGGACTCGAGGTGAGGCCTCACCAGGGCCAAGTACAGAGGCACCATCACTTCCCTACTCCTGCTGGCCACGCTATTCCTGATACAAGCCAGAATGCTGTTGGCCTTCTTGGCCACCTGGGCACACTGCTGGCTCCTGTTAAGCTGGCCGTCCACCAGCACCCCCAGGTCCTTTTCTGCTGGGCAGCTTTCCAGCCACTCCTCCCCAAGCCTGTAGCACTGCTTGGGGTTGTTTTGACCGAAATGCAGGACCAGACACTTGGCCTTATTAAACCTCATACAGTTGGCCTTGGCCCATCGATCCAGCCTGTCCAGGTCCCTCTATAGAGCCTTCCTACCCTCAAGCAGATCAACACTCCCACCTAGTTTGGTGTTGTCTGCAAACTTACTGAGGGTGCACTCAATCCCCTCATCCAGGTCATTGATAAAGATATTAAACAAAATTGGCCCCAAAACTGAGCCCTGAGGGACACCACTGGTGCCCGGCCACCAAGAGGATTTCACCCCATTAATCACAACTCTCTGGGCATGGCCAGCCAGCCAGTTTTTAACCCAGTGAAGAGTACACTTGTCTATGCCATGATTCGCCAGCTTCTCCAGAAGAATGCTGTGGGGGACAGTGTCAAAGGCCTTATCAAAGTCCAGATAGACATTGTCCACAGCCTTCCCCGCATCCAGAAGGCGGGTCACATGGTCATAGAAAGAGATCAGGTTGGTTAAGCAGGACCTCCCCTTCCTAAACCCATGCTGGCTGGCCCTGATCCCTTGGCTGCCCTGCACTTGCCGTGAGAGCTCACTCCAGATGATCCCCTCCATGATCTTTCCTGGTACCGAGGTCAGGCTGACAGGCCTGTAGTTCCCCCGATCCTCCTTCCGACCCTTCTTGTAGATGGGCGTCACATTAGCCACCCTCCAATCATCTGGTACCACCCCTGTTGACCAGGATTGTTGATAAATGATGGAAAGGGGCTTGGTGAGCTCTCCCACCAGCTCCCTGAGTACTCTTGGGTGAATCCCATCCAGCCCCGTAGACTTATGCGCGTCTAAGTGCAGAAGCAGATCATTGACTACTTCCTCCTGGATTATGGGAGGGTTGTTCTGCTCTCCATCCTTTCCTTCCAACTCAGGAGGCTGAACACCCTGGGGATAGCTGGTCTGACTATTGAAGATGGAGGCAAAGAAGGCATTAAGTATCTCAGCCGCCTTCTTGTCCTTGGTTGCAACTTTCCCCCCCACATCCAGTAAGGGATGGAGATACTCCCTGGCTCTCTTTTTGTTGATGTATTTATAAAAGCTTTTTTTGTTGTCCTTAATGTTAGTGGCCAAGTTGAGCTCCAGATGGGCTTTTGCCTTCCTAATTTTCTCTCTGTATAACCTAACGAGATCTCTGTACTCCTCCTGAGTTGCCTGTCCCTCCTTCCAAAGGTGGTACACCCTCCTTTTATTCTTAGGTCCCATCAGAAGTTCCTTGTTCATACAGACTGGCCATTTTCCTCGCCCTTTAGACTTGCGACACTTGGGGACAGCCTGCTCCTGGGCCTTTAAGATTTCCTTCTTGAAAAGCGTCCAGCCTTCCTGGACCCCTTTGCCCTTCAGGACTGTCTCCCAAGGGACTCTCTCAACCAGTGTTCTGAACAGGCTAAAGTCCACCCTCCAGAAGTCCAAGGTGGAGGTTTTGCTACCTCCCCCCCCCCAACATCACTACGAATTGAAAACTTGACCATTTCATGATCACTAAACCCAAGACAACCTCCGACCACCACATCTCCCACTAGTCCTTCACTGTTTGTGAACAGTGGGTCTAGCAAGGCACCTCCCCTGGTAGGCTCACCTACCAGTTGTGTCAGGAAGTTATCCTCCATGCACTCGAGGAACCTCCTAGCCTGCCTCCTCTCTGCTGCGTTGTATTTCCAGCAGATACCCGGCAGGTTGAAGTCCCCAACCAGAAAAAGGGCTGGCGATTGCAAGACTTCAGCCAGCCACTTACAGAATACTTCATTATGCTTTGTTCTTTCCAATTTCCATCAAAATAGGAATTTTAACTCTCTCAGAATTGGCAAATCATTTCATTTTAACATTTAGGAATTTTTTTATGTTACCAACAGCTTTTTTACATAATTTGATAGGAAATCTTTCCCAGGGAGTTCACAGGACAAGAAGGGTGTCTTTACTGATGTTGGACATTGCATAGCATTGCACCCAACTAAAAAGCTCTCACAAGAATGAGGAGCATTGTTCAAGGTGGTGTTGACACACCTCAGTGTCATGACTGCTACTGAGCAGGAATTAAGGACCTGCTGAATCCACAGTGTGCTTTCCAGTGTTTATAGGTTTGGGGACATGGCACAAAGGCAACCAAGCATGTTCAGCACAGAACTTGCAGGGCTCATAGCTCAGGCTCTCTTCAGCTTTGAAGTAACTTCTGAATCCAGTTTCTCTGTGTATAATTGTTCTGGTGTCCCTGCAACCATCATACAGTTAACCTTCAATAGTGTGGAACTTCATTGTATGCTCAAAGGCTCTTATTTCCTTATGAAAATATTATTCACCTTAAAGTCCAGAAAATTGGGATGTGTGGCCAGACAGTTACTTTAAAATAAAGTAGATCACACGTGGAAGGGTCTGTTTCTTCACTTTGACTGTAAAAAGTGGTTAGTTCAGATACCTGGAGCGATGCTACAGATGTCTAAAATAGGTGAGATGAATTCTAGATTGGAGACAGCATGTGCGAAAAGGGAAAATTCTCCAAAACAGCTTGTTTTGTAAACCACAGAGAATAAGTTGAATTATACAAATCCTATTAGAGGAGTATAGCTTAATACCTGCTTGTTTTTTGTAAATTATTATAAATTGCAGTTCCTTGGCTGGACACGGTAGACAAAGATGTTTTACTGCATGCTCCTGCTTCAACATATTACTGACTAGACAGTTTTATTGTATAAATCTCTCCTTGAACTTTCCACGGTTTTCTGCAGTACAAAAGATACAAAGATTTGAATTTTATTTTTTCTTCACTGCTTCCCCTAGTAATCCTCCTTGCAGAGTGTGGAGTCTAGCTACAGCTATATGACAGGAAAACAATGGCAACTTCAGGGGAACTGAAGAATTAGAGAAAAATGTTTAGATAGGAAAGCTCAGTTACTCCCTGACAAGCAAGAAGAAGCTGTGTTTGAATGGGGAAGAAGAGGCTACATATGGATTGGAACAAAACGTGGGAGACAGCATCATAGCGAGCTCATTTGGTACAGTATGTTGATTATATTGAGGGGGCAAGTGATTGTTCATGAAGCATGGCCAACCAAATCAGCTGAGCTACTGCTTTTTCTGAAAAGAGTCACAGTACTGTCCAAAGGCACTGTCTCAATACATTACTTTCAGTGCCTTGATGTATTAAGGAGGCGCTTTAGACATGATTTAGTTGGAAGACACATGTTTTGGTTAGGTTTGGGGTAAAATTTAGAGGCTAGGGCCTAATAGTAATGTAGTGAGCATGGAATGAGATGGATGGAGTCAGTGGTTAAGGACAAGGAGGGGAAGGAAAGCAGAAGATGCAACGCTGAGGGTGAAGCCAACGAGCAGTTAGCTCTGACAGAAGCCTTTGAGGAAACCTATTATTAATCCGCAGTGCTATTTCCAGCACAAAGAAATGTAGTCTGTTTAGAGAATGAAGATATGCCAATTTCTGTGCTAGAATTAAAAAAATACACTGCAAAATCAGTTGACTATAACTTTATGTGCTTGTGAGACTTCAGTAACTACCAAAATCCATGTACAATCCCTAGTTAGGTAGCAGGAGCAGCCAGGTGTCAGCACTACTCAGAGAAATGCAGTTTGCAATAGTGTATTGTGAGTTTTCATAATCAGCTGTAAAGTTGTGAGCCATGAGTATAAGTGAACATGTATCTAGGCTTTTTCTGCTGTTGGAAATGACACAACAGGGCATATTACCACAGGGACGGTGGTACAAAGCACAGTGTCCTCAGGAATTCTCAGTGGTATGCTGAGTGGGGAAGAATAATATATTTGTTGGAAATATTTCCCAGTCCACATTTCAGGGGTAGAATTAGCACTGTACTTCCTTTACATATAAATATAGTTCACTGAAGGAAGAGATTCTTTAGTGGGAATGACTCTGTCATCATTATCCTGCTGGGTTTTTTATTTAGCCATAACTTTCATGCCAGCCATGGCTTAAAACCCAAGTGAGATAAGCTCTCCTGTGAATAGGATTGAGACAGAGCTGCACTGGTGTTGTCCCCATGTCATCTCTGATCTCAGTATCAGGAAAGCAACTATAATCACATTTACATTAACATTCATCAACGGCTGTTGGATTATCTGTTCTATTGGTATCTACCACATAGCAGATCCTCTGCTTGCAGGAACAAAACAAGTTACTTGAACTCACTTAAAGTTAATAATCTCAGGTACAGGTAATAGAAAAATATGTTTTAAATTATTGCTAGCTTTGGAAAAGCAGATCTCATCACCACTGTCTATTAAACACCTCTGAAGCTCAGTTGTCTGATTTTTGAACCTGAATTAAAAAAAAAACAAACTCTGTCTCTGCTTGCCAGGTTCTTCTATTTCTGCCAAATTAGTTTTATTAATACAAAGGGCTCGTTAGCTTCATACTGACGTAAGTTCCTGTATTGTCTCTGAGGTCACAACAGAAGTGGATACTGCTTTCAGTCAAAAGACTAGATTCTGTAAATGATTTTTGATCACACAGGGGCACTTTCTGATGGCTTTCAGTAATCTAGTGCACTGGCAAAGGTGATGATAGTCAAAAGAGAACAGTGAATCTCAGAAATAGGTCATACAATGCTATTTTTGACATCACTATTAAAGCATAAATATAGGGCTTATATGATGGAAGTCTGCTTAAAACTTGGTAAATAACTGAGTGGTGAACCACAGATACCCTTGGAACATCCCTCAGTACTGCTATCACTATTTCCAGTCTGTGATTCAGTTTTCTCTGAGTTGAGGAAGGCATTTTTGAACTTACCCAAGATGAGGTTTTTGAATGAAAACATACAGTGCATTCATATCTAATTTGTGGACAGGATTTGCTGATGCCCATGCTCTTTATTTGCTTCGTAAGCTCTTCTTTTACCACCAAGAACTTAGGCTTCTTCTGAGGTATGGAAAGCTTCATCACCAACTGCATAAAACCTTGCTCCAGGAGAGCTTCTGAACCAACAAGATGCAATACTGTATCTATGGGTTGTTGATTTTTAAATGATGTTAACATTTTTCCCATCTGTTTTTCATCATTTAGATTTTAAGAGTGAGCTCCCAAACGGAAAAATGTTAAAGCAAGTATATGGGCACACCATTAATAAATATAATAAAGTATTTTAATTAAAGTGCTGACATAGGAATTAATGAGTACTAAGACTATTAAGAATTTGTAATCGTTTGTTATTGAAGTAATAATATGCTTATGAGAATTCTAAGTTTATGCAGTTTTTCTAAACCTTATTGCTTTGCCCAACCTTTGGTTATGTTTATTTGCAAATCAAAGTGCAAGCAATGATCAGAGATTCACAGGCAGTGCAGTTCTTTCTAGGATGACATTTAGCGTTAATAAACTGAGAGATTATACAGAGCACTCCAATAGAGAACTATTTGTCTCTTTTATTAAAACCAAAGCCACCAAGAACAAAATGAAAAAAAAAAAAAAGAAAAAAAAACCAAACCGTGAACTGAAAACTCAAGGAGTTTGAACTTCTGCAGATTCTTTGTTGTAGTATTTTGGAGGGCAGAGGAGCAGGAGCTGCCCTCTCTGCTTCCATAGGAATACTGACAGTCCCACTGATTTTTCTTCCTGGAAGCCATTGACAGCATTGCGTAGCCCACTCTAGACGAAAAAAGGCTGACGTGGTTAGTCAGGCAGCCAGACAGTGTTCGCTTATGCAGTAATCCCCACAGATTTTCAAAGGCTGCTGTCCTCAAAGGCAGTCCCCCTGGAGTTCTCATGAATAAACTGGGGAGGGCACCTGCACAGAAATGCCACTGTCCCAGACTCACCTCATCTCTGTATCCTGTGTGCACTTTGGCAAATTAAATTAAATTAAATTAAAAGCCCTGTCATATTAGTCTTGAGTGAAAAGTGGGAAAATAGATAGGTATGTATACACACATGGACATGGTTTAATAATAACTAAAAGAGAAATGGTAAGAAATATATCAAGAGTGTTGGATTATTCACTGATCCAACTAGTCCGTTTGATCACTGCTAACAGCACTTTTGTCACTCAAAAACTGAAAAGGTAGAGTGTGACCTGCATTTCTCTCTGCCCCTGTGAGGCAATCAGCTAGACAGAATTAAGCAGTTTCTTTCATGTATGCTTGATTCTCCTTTTATCCAATCAACGGTTTGCATCAGTAATTTCTTAAAGATGTGAAGTCTTATGTTGGACAAAAAAAATTGGTATTAACAGATTTCAGTTTGTGCTGAAATTTTATGCCAGCAGAATTTGAAGCTGGCATCCAAAATCCTCACTGAAGTTCGGAAAGGAAAAGGATAGTTTTATCTGGCTATTTTAATCTCCCCTAAATATAGACTTTAAACTGGCATTCTAGTTTCAGAACATTTGGAAAAGATTTAACCTTATTTTTCCCCCCTCCTTTTCAATTGGGAAACATAAAGTGGATGACATAGCTTTATTTCATTTCTTTACAATGTCTAAAAGCAGAGACACTAATGACAGCCCACAATATTTGAGATTTTATTGATGGTCTTTGCTGTTCCCTCGATCTTTCTGTGATGACAACAGTAGTTCTAGTAACTAAACATTCAGCAGTTTCTTTTTTATGTACCATTTTGTTTTTGTTGCTGTATGTGAAGGTTTCAGATTGCAGTGAGTTATCTCAGTGTTTGGTTTTTTTAAAAAGTGCATTTCTGAACAATCTGCAGTGAGTTAGGAAATGTAAATGTTGCCTCTTTATAGTGTGGTATAAATCCATCTGTTAATATTTTGTAACATTTTGACTTCAAGGAAAGGAATCAGATATATTTTGGAGAGAAAGTTTGGGGTTTTTTTCTGAAATACCTTTAAGACTAACAAATGTATAACCCCATGATTTAAGATCATAATCATTTTCTGGAATAAACTGCAGGATAGATAAACGAAATATTTCAAGTGTGTTATTTTTAAACCTTTGCGTAAATATCTTTCTTAACATAAAATGTGTTTTTCATTAAGAATAGCTGTGGTGTATATAGTGGTCTCTCTTCCTCTCCTTGTTTTACAGGTGCACATCGAGTTACTTAGTGGGTTCACAGAAGTGTCGTAGGACAAAAATTTTTTATTCAGTTTGCCTACCTGTACAACCACAGGTTGTGGACCTTAGAGCCATCTCAGAACAGAGCTATGTATTTTCCCAATAGTCTAGCATTGGTGAAGAGTGTTGAAGGATTAGGGTCTGAGATGATGATGATGTTGATGATGATGATGACGGTATGAGCCTTGTTGAATGTCAGATTGCTTCCCTGGAGGTCCTGCTGCCATTTGCCAGGGAGCAGCAAGGGCTGAGCCGGGCGGTGGGAGTGGGGGACACAACATGGCCGGCAAGGGCCTCGTCCTGCAGGGCCTGAGGGAGGGAAGCAGGGCAGGTCTGGTGGTGGCAGCCAGGAGTGGGCATGGCCCAGAGGTGGTTGGAGAGAGGTCCATGGTGGAGGCCGATGGCAGTTGGGCTGTGCCATGATGGGGGCTGTGGTTCTGGCGGGGCCGAAAGGCGGCGTTCCCCACCACGGGGGTTGTGGTTACTGCCATCGTCCTGTCCTTCACCAGCACCCCTGGGCAGAAGGGGGGCTGGCCGTTCCTCTAAGGAGCTGTGACACATGTTGAACATTATTGTTTCTTTGTGGTCGCTGCATTTTAGCATCTCTTTGGTGCATCTTTATTTAGGTTGTGATTGTAGCCTCTCTGCAATAAAAACATTCGTACTGCTTTCGGCTAGTAAAGGAAGAGCCAGACAGTATCCTGCACTGTTAGTAGGACTCCACGACATCATGTTATCATACAAACAGGCATAAAAAAACAATGGTATGGAGGAATCATCAGACTGCTGTTCATGAAAACATTCTTGGCTAAATTTAATGTTCAGATATGGACTTCAAATAGTAAAAGGGCAGCGTTAGCTTGTGAAAAATAAATTTACTAAGAACTCTGTTTTTTTCATGTCTTGTAAAGAGCAGCATCTCTTCAGGAGACACAGGACACTTTCAACAATCTGTCATAAATCAGATGTATCTTTGAGGGTGATCCACACTTGAAGTAAGCGCTTACTCTTTAGAAATAGCAACCACTGTGTATCAGTTGGAAGGGGTGTGTGGATAGGTAGCGGATAGCTGTACAGGGATGTTTACCAGCTTCACTATGTGCTGTTTTTGTAACAGATTAAATCCAATGGAGAGCTGCTTATTAAAAACGTTCAGCTGCGGCACGCGGGGAGGTATACCTGCACTGCTCAGACGATTGTCGACAACTCCTCGGCTTCAGCTGACCTTGTGGTGAGAGGTAAGGTTCTCCAGGTAAAATACAAATGTGGGTGGTTTTCACCTAGACAAGCAGAGTGTTTTTGTTTTTTTAGAATATGTTATTTCTCATCAAGAAATGACAAATTAAAATGAGAAGTGCATGAACATGCAAAGTCCTTAAAGTCTATGCCGGGTACTGATTCTATTCCAGACACTTAGAGATCTAACTGAGAGTATGTTTTCCTGAAAAGCCATAAAGATTTTTCTTATTATGGGCATTTTCCTTATGTTACAGTAATTTTTAGACAGTTTAATTTGGTGTTCATTAATAAAAATAGATTTTTCAGTATCATTTCAGTGTATCCACTGTATAACATTTTTAAGAAGCCACTTCTGTTTTCTCATAAACCTTTATGGATTAAATTATTGTATATAATACTAGGCCTACATTAAAAGGATTCCAGGTTTTCAAGTGACAGAAACCAGGACATTTGGGGTTAGGGTTGTCACTCCATTGTTAACTGATTCAAGTTTGTAAAGTGCTACTTATGGTCAAAGCACTGTTCTTGCTTATACAGTATGTATCCTACAAGTTCTGTTACAATGCATGGTTTCAGTAATGTGAGTTATTTCATGTCCTTTGGGCATTTTACTCTGTAATGTGCTTCCAGGTATAACACATCCTGAAGTGCTAACGCTCTGTCATGCTGACAATTCAAAGCAGACATAACTTGTAGGTGGGGCTGCATTGCTGTCATGTTTTGCCCCACGTTCCAGTTATACTATAGAGCTGTATAGCAGCTGAAGTATAGCTTGTGCCTTGGTTCTGAATTTTTGTCATCTGAGGATGTTGTGGACTTGAATCTTTCTGTATTTAATCTTTGCTCGGTATTAATAGCCAGTGAAATGTCATCAGTTTTGGATGAAATGTCAAAGCAAATATCATAAGTGGTGAAACTGCAGAATACATCTGCAAAGAAAAAGAGAAGGGTCTGTTCATGTGCCTTAGTGTTACATAAGCAATTCCTTTTAAAAATAGAGAGACAAGGTGCCTTACCAAGCTTCTGATTCTCCTTCCAACCCAGTAATTACAATTAGAATCATTGCTCTGGGGTTATGTTGTGGAATAAATTAGCATTCATTTCATGTTCAACATTCAGGTTTTAATACGATGAATACAGTTCTGCTTAGTGCTGAGGAATTCTAGCTACCATTTTTGTCAGTGAAAGACTCAGCATCTTACATGCTCAAGGTTAAATATCTGAGGAAATATGGCAAAGGTGGCATTATGGTTTCACTGCATTGGTAGGAAGAGGCAACAGTAAAGTATGAAAACACAGAACTAGGTTCCAGAGCATCTCATCAACGAAGCAGTAAAGGATATGACCCAGCAACGTGCACTTGCAGCGCAGAAAGCCAACCATGTCCTGGGCTGCATCAAAAGAAGTGTGGCCAGCAGGACAAGGGAAGTGAGGCCCCACCTGGACTACTGAGTCCAGCTCTGGGACCCCAGCCTAAGAAGGACATGGACCTGTTGGAATGAGTCCAGTGGAGGGCCATGAAGATGATCAGAGGGATGGAGCACCTCTCCTGTGAGGACAGGCTGAGAGAGTTGGGGTTGTTCAGCCTGGAGAAGAGGATTCTCCAGGGAGACCCTATAACAGCCTTCTAGTACCTAAAGGGGCCCTACAGGAAAGATGGGGAGGGACTCTTTATCAGGGACTGTAGTGATAGAACAAGGCGTAACAGTTTTAAAATGAGAGAGGGTAGATTTAGATTAGGTATTAGGAAGAAATTCTTTACTGTGAGGGTGGTGAGACACTGGAACAGGTTGCCCAGGGAAGCTGTGGATGCTCCGTCCCTGGAAGTGTTCAAGGCCAGGCTGGATGGGGCTTTGAGCAGCCTGGTCTAGTGGGAGGTGTCCCTGCCCATGGCAGGGGGTTGGAACTACATGATCTTTAAGGTCCCTTCCAACCCAAACCATTCTATGATACTATGATTCTATAGACACTGTTCATGCAGCACGTGAAGATATTTTATCTGTCCACAAAACAATTTTAACAGTTCATATGCATTGTCCTATGTGATCTTAGAGTGTTAAAATTGCTGTTGTGTTCAGAATTACTAATGATCTTAGGACACTGAAGACTGTTAGGCCCCGAAGTGCACCAGCAGGCCTCGGTGTCCCTGAGCAGCCTCACCCAGGACACCCACCCATGCAACTGCCCATGGGCCCAGGAGCCCTGTTAAGCTCAGTCCTGGACCTTCAGCCCTGACTGGAGCTGTTACAGACATGTCTACTCACAGCTCTGTCTCTGGCCCTGCCTCCTGGATGGGCTTCAGACCTGTGCTGTAGGTAGCTTGTCTCCTGGATGGACTGCTTGGATGTATGCAGTAGTTTGTCTCCTGGGTGCACCTGATTCATTGCTTGTGGTACCTAGGACTGCCATATCAGCACCCGGCTTTGCCCACTATATTCAGACGCTGTGGGACTGTGCCCCATTGTTGAAGGAGCTATCAACCCTGGGGTTACTCATAAGTCCTGGCTCAGCTTTCCTGAGGGAGCAGCTGGCTCTTGATGTTTCCTGACCCATAGCATTTTCAGAAACTTTGATAGTGAGGTGAGAAACTGTAAGAGATACCTCCTAAAGAATGAAGGAATAAAAGATCTTGGGACTGATGGACCTTTCCATACCTTCCAGCTTGAGGGCTTCTGAAGTGAACAGTCTTGCAGGAGAATGGGTCTCTCAAGGCCTTATCTGCCTGAGTCCTTGGGCTAGCAAATATGCACGTTACCAGGGTGGAGAGCTGACTAATAACCCTCATCTTAAAAATCAGCTCTTAGCAAGAACTTCTACTTTGTGTATCCTCTGTGAAGAGTAAGAAGCAGTTTCCACATGCAGTGATGTATTTAGTCCTTACCTTGAAAGGGAGGGCTGAGGACAGATAATTAGTAGACTAGTGTTCAATGCCAAGATTTGAATTTTAATAGAAGTTGGTTATGAGCAATCCAGTAGTCAACAGATGTACATTTTTTCAAGGATACTAAATGTGAACTATTCTTAGGGGAATAAACAATCAGCAATTTGATTGTGAAAGTCATAGGCCACAGCCTAATAGGTTGTGCAGAGTGGTAACACCTATTTCTTTTTAAGCAATGGCACGTATATGCTTTGAGGAACCAGTCTAAATTCGAATTCTTTTGGAGTCGGGCATAGAATTGCTTGATTGTTAGAAGGATAAATTCATTGAAACAGAGGAACAAAAATACATGGTTGTGTATTTGTTTGATTCAATTAATTTAATTTGTCTCCTTTTGCACAGATTTATGGAGGAAATAAAGAGCTCAAGAGCTGGAGATACATTTGGCACACTGTGTGTTTAGGTCTGATGTAGAAATCTCATTCCATTCTTTTTGTTGAGTTGTTTGTTTTTTTCTGTGGTTTCTCAGTAAACACTGCAGAGAAATATATCCTGTTATTTCTTGTTGGCCTTTTTTAATATGCTCTGGGACTTGTTCAATCAGATTGTTGGATAATTACCTGAATTATGTTGGCATATTATTATCTCCGAATGTGGAATCAGAAAATACTTCTCCATAGTTCGAATGCATTGTCTCTGTTTTTACATGATAGTTCATATATATCACATAACTGTGTATCATATAAAACAGAAGCATAATAACAAAACTGGAAACAGTCAATGTGAAAAGAATTATCTGAAAATATCTATAGGTCAAGTTTGTAAGTAGGTACTAATTAGCACAGCTTACAGAATGTTGTGTCTTTTACAGATGAAGATTCCCATACTCACATAGATGTACACCTGCATCACTCTCTTCTTAGCTTTCTAGTTTATGAAAAAATCACCTGTGCCTGTTGATCTGCACATTTCAGCCTCTCTTTTGGGGATCGAGGCACAGCACAGCAACAATAAAAAAGTTACCCACACAAAGTAGAGGTGTGGGAGTAGTAGTAATTAAAAGAAAATTTTTAACATTTAAAAAATGCATTTAGGAAAATGCAAGCATTCGCTCCATCGGTTTTTGTCTGTTATGACTGTTCAGAAATAAACCAGGTGCTGTTTTATGAAGAGATGTAACACCATTTATTAGGTTTAGTGATACACCTGATAAAAACAGGCAAGTTTTGGGAACAGAGGCTTATCTCTTCAGATATGAAGTACAGCTAACAAACTTAAAGCCAAATATGGATTGACAATAATTGCTGTCATTTTAAAATATTTTAAGTAGTTGGTGTGAGTAGAAATAATATTTAATTCTTGAAAAGCATAGAGATGAAACTGTGACTAGTTCAGGACAAGCAACTTCTACCTGTGACGATTTAGCTGGGTGTTGGGAGCGTTGTAATGTGCCATCAAGCCAACATCTGTATTTATTTCATGACTTTTTATGTTCGCTACAGCTATGAATTTTGAAATTAATCTTTGCAAGTATCTGCCTTTTGAAGGAAAAGAAAATACTCTTTAGAAATTATTTTATAGGTCCTTCCTGATGATCGAGACTGAAAGGGCAGATACGGAATGGCTGTTTTGTGAAAAATGTTTTCCATTTGACAGCTTAGTGCCTCTGTTCCTTGGTGGTGGTCTTCTGCGGGGTTATTCTGGTGCACAGAGGCTGTTCGATTTCACCCATGTAGTTCACAAGACTGTTTTTAGTTCAGTGGGTGTAGTGGTTTCCACATTTTGGCATGGATTTTTGAAATCCTTGTTGTGGGAAGGCTTTTGTTGAACTGTAGAGAAATATTGCCTAGTTCTGCTTTCACTCAAGTTATATTAGTCTGTAGGAAGTTTCAATCTGATGTTGGGTTTACCACATCAGGGTAATATGAAGGCTAAGAGAAATGTGAAGAGGTCTATAGAAGTATGTTTCAAAGTATGATTTTTCTCCAAGTTACAAGATTTTCCGTATAAATTACCACCAGGGCCATTACAGCACAGGCAGAAGTGTAGATTACAGTTGGGCCACCAATAAGGTCATCATTAGGTGGAATTTAGGAAGGAAGATTTTGTGTATTTTTTCTGACCCTGAGTTCACTGTTGTTTGGAAAAAGAGTAGCAACAGTTACAAAGTATCATTTTTTCACTTAAGAAAATGTCAATATTACTACCTAGGGAGGAGTCATGGCAGTTTCATTTAGTAGTTGTTACATCCAAGAGCATTTATCCTCTGAATCACTCTGTAGAGTATTAAAATGTATATATACATTGTCAATCTGTTCTTAAGTAGAAAATGAGACTCAAAAGCCTTGTTTCTGATAAAATACAAGAAGGAAAGTCAGTGAACTTTCATTTTCAGAATATTGAATTTGTGAATTGAACTTCCAATGTTTTTTTTCTCAGGTCCTCCAGGACCACCTGGAGGTATAAGAGTAGAAGAAATTAGAGACACCGCTGTAGCACTTACCTGGAGTCGTGGAACAGACAATCATAGCCCTATTTCTAAATACACTATCCAGTCAAAAACCTTTCTATCTGAAGAGTGGAAAGATGCCAAAACAGGTAAGAGTAATGCTGGAAGTAATAAAGTCAATGGGTTTTAAAGTGTTTGATTGTTAGCAAGCTTGGCTAATCAGAAAATAGTCACAATAAAAGGAAACGGGGGATGCTATTAATGTCTGCTACAGGGTTTGGGAGCAGGTACCGTCCTGTCAGAGTGTTGTCAACAGGTTTGTTCCCAGCACTTGGAGGGTCTGAACTGAATATCAGGAAATACGGAAAAGAACAGGCCAGAGTTTTTACTTGTTTTTTGCCTCTTTCCTTGTTGCTTGAAACATTCCACATCAACTACTAGAATCGTAAAAATTTATTTACAGGTTAATTTGGATGAAAAACAGTTGTTTTCATTTCTGTATTAGTTATGCAGAAGGTTGTTTGTTTTGTCTGCTTTTTCCTGGGAGCAGACTTAAATTCCAGTTGCCTTAAAACTGGCACCCCTAGAGAAAACATAGCTAAGATTATCCTTCTAACCACTGGATGTCATCATTGTGCCACATAATTGCAGTTGAGGAGGCCCCTACCTGAACACAAGGCACGTTAATGTATATTTCTTTGCAAGATTTAACATAAACGTACAAATTATGAAAATATCTTTAAACTACTAGTATCTTTGAATGCTTTATGAAGGAAAGCATTACTACAAGCTTATCAGTATGATTCATTATGCCACCATAATAAGTTATAACTTAAGTGCTTTTCTGTGGAATTAGGGCCTCGCATACTCAGCGTTTCTAAATACTAAGAATATTAATAGTTTCAGACATTGTCTTTCATTTAAGTTGTCCTTTGAAACTACAGAAACAGATGTCTAAGAAATAGACTTTGACATATTGACCTGAAAATCTGTTACATTTTTAGAGTAAAAAGATTAAAATACTGGGCCTACAGCCTTAAATCACATTTCTCTTCTAGAATATGTAGTGTATGTAGCTCATTGTATATAATTACTTACAGCAGCCAGCACTAGTATATGACTTATGTTAAAGTATCTTGGAAAATAAAAGTAGAAGGTTCCCTAGTCCCTTCCTATCTCTTACATCTTCTTTAATAGTTTCTGTAGAATAGATTTCATTGAACTTTAAATAATGTAGAAATTAGAGCTGTTCAAAAAACTGATGATTTGCTTCAATAACAATGTAAACAGGAGGGAGGATCCTTTTAGACCACCATCAGGATAAATTATATTTTATTTCCTATTAATTTTTTTCTTTTTAATTTTTTTTAAAAAAAGGAATTGTGAAGACATGAGGTTATAGGAAAATATAAGAAATTATAATCAGGGGTTGGTAGCTCTGATACTGCTTCCTTTTGTGCTGCATGTTACTGGAAGTAGAAGCGTGTGTAGTAGATGCAAGTGTTGGATTCAGATCTTCGCTTGTCTGGTTCAGAGCAGACATTTGAATCCATCTCTCTCACTTTTCAGGAAGATTTCCTCTTTGCAGTGTTATAGGTATGATGGGATGCGCTTCTCTGCACGTCTGAAGTTGTTCTGCTTCACAGAATTCATTAGATAGTCATTGAGACATGCAGGCAGACTTTTGAGTTTTATTCTGTGACATGTTGGGTAGGATTCATATCTTGAGTGGGACAGGGAGGAATCTGCATTGGTAAATTCCTTTTCTAAGAAGCTAGCAGAAAAGATATAAATTATTAATTTCTGAAAAGTTGAAATTAACTATACCGATGTTTTCAAAATCATTGCTTTTTCATTTCGACCACACTGAGTCATTTTGATTAATAGATGATTCCCTCAAAAAATAGGTAAAATCAGCATAGTATCCATCACTGGCACCACTGCAAGCTTTGACTTAATTTCTGGGCTCCTCCCAGTTTGGCTCGGTGTTCACTTTCATATGAAAGAACCATGATGAACAGTCCAACTTGATCTCTCATCAGCGTTTAGGCTATCATTTAATCCCGCTAATTTTCAGTGCGTGGAACAAAAAAAATATATTTTGGCATTGCACTTTGGAAATATTGTTGTTATTATTGCTACTACCATTATTCCCAAACCAAATCATTCATCTCAGGTTGCATAATATCAAGTGTGTTTTATGAAAGGAGTGTATTCTACTTCACAGTATGGAAATATGTATGAATGGGTTGTGTAGTAAGTTGTTTACATTTATGTTGCTCTTTCAAATTAAAGGGATCACATTCTCATTGTATTGACTATTCCTAATTATTCTGGGAATTTGTGGCACAGTAAGATTAAACGAAGAGATGGTAAGTAGCCAAGGAAAAGCAGTTCCTAATTTGTATCATGGCTTGGGTGCCACAGAAGGTTTGCAATGGCACTATTGATTAGACAGAAATAGGTCTGCCCACCACCCAGGGTGGTAGGCAGGCAGAAAGAAAATGGAAAGTGGGTTTTTTTTTTCCTTTAGGGACACACTTTGGAATGAAAAATTTAATGATCATTACATAGAGGAAAGCTGTGTCCCCATCCAGTGCTTACACTGCTGTGCCTGTTTTTTTGCAGCCATTGCATTCATATTTTAATTACAAATCATCTGCCTTGCCAGTGCAGAATATCTCATTTCTCATCTCCCTCTGAACCCAAGACTCTAATTTGACAAACAACTCTTGGCTCACGCAATAAATGAAAATCCTCTGTCTTTCTGTAACTGCGGACAGCTATAGAAACAACCCCTATTGTCTGTGAGTTGTAGAGAGAGTCATGAGTTACACATTTTATTTATGTCAAAGCAGCTCTTCCTTATGAAAATAATAAGTCTGTTCGCAAGAATTAAAAGAACACTTACTCTTGTTGGATCAGAACTAGATAGCAAGTTGTAACATGTTCACTAATAAGGTGCACCAAAATATGACCACATTTTATAAACCACTCTTTATCAATTGATCAAACCCTACATTTGCACATCTAGCCCTTGTCTATATAATGCATTTTTCTTTTACTGTTTTTACATTCCAGATTTCTCATTGCATTGGTCTGTAGGTAAAATGAAATTCTGCAACTACAATATGTAATTAGTAGGGATACCTCATAACTACATGTAATTCTTTTGCTAGTTCACACCCAGTTAAAACTTACAAATCTGTAACGGTTTATCCAAGATAGTGTCATAGTTTCCAAATTGCCAGTCACTGCCATAAGTACTCCTTGTAAAATGTGTTATCCTTTATGTACAACATAAAGTTTCCTTCAGTTGGCTATGTGTGGTTGCAGGATAGTGGTAGTTTTTCTGAAATCAACTGCATTGTTGGCTGACTTCATTGTAAAAATGCTGTTTTCAAAAACAATTTCTTATTTTTTTTAGATCCATCAGATATTGAAGGAAATATGGAATCTGCTACAGTGATTGATTTAATTCCATGGATGGAATATGAGTTCCGGATAATAGCAACAAACACTCTGGGCACAGGAGAACCTAGTATGCCATCACAAAGAATTAGAACTGAAGGAGCTCGTACGTAAACAGAAAATGTCAAATTTTTTAATGTGTTTCTTAATTTTCACATTTTTATTAATCAGTTTTGTAATTTTGGCTTTTTCTATTTAAAAAAGGACTTTATGAGTTGCAAGTCCGGAGAATGTATTTTCAGCCACCCACTACTATAGATTTTAGTAAGCAAATACCAGACTGTCCAGATGCGATAGCATCAAAGCAGACAGGAAAGAAACATTATGATACAAATGGCAAATTTGCCTCCATTGCTGAAACAGAATCATACTGTATCTTTCAGAGATACCCCACTGTATCTGTCAGCCAGGTTGTGTGTGTATGAAAGTATGCACATGCTTGGGACCAGGGCGCAGAACTGGGGGGAAAATTGCATGTTTTTAACAAGGAAAATGTCCGCTTCCTGTTTGGTTTGTATTCTAACTAAAGAATACATGATGGGATATGTGTTACACCCCATAATGACATTTTTCTGTGATTGAAGGTTTGGTCCTGTGTCTTCTTATTCCACGTCAAAGATGTGACATTATCCAACACAACATATGCCCTTATCAGTCTAATTGCTCAGTGTTAAAATCTCAGAGCATATTTAAGGATATCCTTTAAGCTCAGGCACGTCCTTTTTGAAATGAATTCTCCAAAATGAGGAATTAGATGTTATTATTCAAGATAATACATTCTGGTTTGACTGTACAAAGGAGATAACAGCAGTGCTCTAGGACGTAATGTATCGCTGCAAAAAGAGTGTATCCAACAAAGCCTCTATACCAGTATATCCTCCTTAACACATACTATCACCCATGTGCCACCTAGATATATTTACAATTGTTGTCCCATAGCTTGAGATTTGAAATTAAAAATACAAAACCAAGGCATAAAAATTATTTTTTTTGCAATTAGACCTGCTAGGGCATTGCTTTGACTAGATAGTATTTTCAAAATAAAATGCATTTGCATTGCAAATTTCAAAACTTTTATTAAAAAGGACCCACGTTTGGTCCATTAAAAATTTTGTTGCTTAGGGAGAAAAGAAATACAGATTGCTTAAATTGATCTGGACAGGGAAGGAAAAGCCACAGAACTTTAATATTAAAGTAAAAGGAAATTACTGCCTATAAAATTGACTATTAGCACCGTATGTTTTATGACTCAACAGCTGTATTTGAAAGCTCAGGAATCTAAATACGAAATCTACACATGCTTCTTGGAGTGCCTGGTGCACAACAGACATTTTTGAAATGTCAGAAAAGAGACAGGAAGGGAAGGGAAATAACGCTCACAGGTACAACAGCAGTAGTGTCCTGCAGTTTGCAGTGTGCCACGTTTGTGGCATTTGTTGTAGCCTCCCCAAAAATGGCATATCCTCCAGTTTTGTAGCAGGATGCAATGCTTTTGCAAGAGGGAGTCTGTTTAGTCTGTTGTCTGATTCCCCATGCACAGTACCGTTGTCATCTCTGGCAGACTGTGAGACATTTTTGGTGAAACAAAGCAAAATGTCAATGTAGGCATCAGTCAGCACTTCTTGCCATGCCAAAATGGGGTATAAATCAGTAACAGTTTGCAGATGAACGTCTGTGCCCAAGTGTGTTTTCTGCCAGGAGCTGGAATTTGTTACGAGCAGCAGCAGTAGGATTTGGGTTGCGCTGTCAGCTTCCAGGGTACTACAGAACCAGTACCGCATGTGCATTTTCATGTAAATCTGAAGACGGTAAATATTTTATTGCACAAACAACAACCCGTATCCACACATTGCAGTTATTTTTAACATTTGTTCTCTGTTAAGCAGCAACAAACAGTGCTGTGTCTTTCTTGTACTGTGTGGGTGACAAATAGTGTCTGTTAAACTCAAATGTTATCAGTGTCTTCTTCAGTTTCAAGTCCCCCTTCTTGTAGATAACAGTAATTTCAGTAACATTTTTATTAGTGTGCTAAGAATGTGTGCTGTGATTTTTCTTTTTAATGAAATCTGCTTGCTTCATCAATTACACATTTCACAGTGTTTTTTTAAAATTCAATGGATCAAAGCCTGCTTTTATGTATTTTAGCTTATGGATGCATTAGAGTAATTGTCGAAGTATAGCTATCTGAATTAGTAACCTGGTCTTAATGGAGAGAGAAACCTGGGTTTAATGGTGGAGAGAATGAGGGAGATTCCCTTGAAAAGGGTGATTTGTAAGACATTAAACAGTCCTTTTTCTCTTCTTTGGCAGCCTGTGTGTCTTCTTTGACTACTTAAGCATTCTAGCAAACCTCTGCTTCTAACTTATCACTAAAGTCGTATGCTTATAATAAATAGTGTGACTACTGTGTATTTCAGTAATAAGAAGGTCAGGTAATAGGTTCAGGCTTCCTCTTGAATTGTCATGATACGTATGCGTAGTCTCATTCTCGACTAATTGTTTTCAGGAAGGCCAGAAATAAATAATGCAAACCATGCACTGAATGTTGGTTTCCATTTAAAATTTCTTGTTACGTATTTATATACTTTTTGAAAACATTAATTCTTTGCTTTGTGTTTCTCCTCAGCTGACCCTCAGAGAAAGCCTCAGCAAACATCTTTCTTAAATAGTGGGAGAGCACTTAGGAACTATCACCTTACTATCTTGTGGCATTCACTGATTAGTGGAGAACATGCCTGATCATATAAGAATTTTTAACACAAAGAACATGCTTATATAGATAGGGCTTGTAGCTAAATGGAGCATATTTAATGCACTATAGGTAGGTCATAATTTCCTAAGTTTTCAGTGGTACTTTGTGTGTCCTCAGTATTGAGTGACAGCAAATAAATACACAAACATCATAGAGGACAGCAATAGAATCATCACACTTAGTGCAGAGAGTCTTACAGAAATGAGGATACAGTAATGATTTATAATGGAGTCCTTGAGAGTATCCTGCTTTACCACTCAGCTGTGCACTAGTGATAGATGAACAGATTTTATTTCATTACACCGAATATCAGTGTGAAATGCAATTAGTAGATTACTAAGTGCTATGCCAGCTTCGCTGCTGAACATCTACCTGTTCATATGTCAAGAAGACATATGTCACTAATCTAGAATAGAATTAGGAAGCCAGTGCTTCAAAGATATGTCCGTGGGTTTAACATTATTTACATTGTGAGTAAATCCATTGAAGTAGATGGACGTAATCACAGTCAGGTAAATACATGTGCAAGTCCTGGGTGCTTGAGCCCTTGGCATACCAACGTCTGAGGAGGCACAAGAGCAATACCCAGTGCGTCTCTTAAGATCTATGAGGAGTGTTCCATTTCTGAATATTCAATTAAATGTTTGTGGAGAATATGGTTAAAAAGAAGAATGATTGATTTCTAGGTATGGCTAGAACTGGCATGTTTCCCACAGCAGTAGCTATACATTAGTCTCGGCAAGACCACAGACTCTCACAGCTTTTACAGACCATCATTATTTTAATTGTGTGTGCCACATGTGTTCATTGGCCCTGCTGGTAAAAAGAAAAGTAAATAGTGATATTTTTACTGACTGCATACTCAGTAGTCATTTTTCTTGTCTATTCTATTTTTTTAGCTCCTAACGTGGCTCCTTCTGATGTCGGAGGAGGGGGTGGAAGCAATCGAGAGCTGACGATAACGTGGATGGTAAGTACTGCACTGAGAGGGCACACAACCTGTACTTCCTTGTGTCTGATCTTAGTCCTCCTAAAACCTGTGGATGGTTTATCACTGGCTCATGTGAGAGCAGGATTTGTACACAGTCTGTAGGTTTTCAGACATAAAAAGGAATGAGGGCAATGATATTTTAGATGTTTATGGATTGCACATTTTCAAAATATTATTAAAAAAATTCTCTGAGTATGTTTTAAAGAGATTGAAACACATGCTGACTATGATAATGCATTGATGTAACTGCATTTGAAAACTCTGCATATTGTATCTTTCTTCAAGGCTTTTTTTAAGTTACAATCTGAACAGCATGATGAATTGCTTACTGCAACTAAAAGTATAACGTCTCAATTATGACTTTAATGTGCTGTGCACAGATTTACAGGCTTTATTAAAAAAAAAACAACGACACTTTCCCATTCGATAAACTAGCCTGTCATAATTATTAACTAGAGTTTCAAGGGAATTCTTGTATATTGACATTTTATGTTTTATTTTATGCTAATGTGATTGGTAACACAGAATAACATTGCCTCATACCACAATTTAGCCATTCATTGATATCCACATACTGATGATGCTGCTCTTTTCCCCCAAGCCATTAATTTTTCTTTAGTGATTATGTATTAAGCAAAATAAAGAAAGGGGAAAGGGACAGAGATAAAATGTTAATCACAAAAATAATGGAATGAAAAGTTCAAGATATTACAGTGTCACCAAAAAAGCTTTTCAGTAAGCAAAGTCTTTTGAAAATTTCATCTCTCTCACGTACCATGATAAGCTATATATATAAATACTATCTTAATTCTGGTATAGAAGCAATGGGTTTTAAAATTTACCTATACCGTGGGGAAAAAATGCTTCTGAAAACAGGGAAGAAGGGAAAACAGACAAGAAGATAGGAAGAAAGAAAAACCCAGAACAAGAGAGGATAAGAATTTATAAGCAAAGTTGTTGTATAGGCAAAAGTTGCATGAAAGAGAGAGTTGAAGTCTTCTGAAGGGTATTTCAGAAAGCTAGGCAGGAGAAATAAAAAGCCTATCTGATTCATGTCAGATCCTATCAGTAACCAGCAAAAACAGAGTTACAGAAGCATTACGTCTGGCAAAGAAAGATGATTAAATGTTATGCTTGAAAAAATTACCACA
This sequence comes from Chroicocephalus ridibundus, assembly GCF_963924245.1. Lineage (NCBI taxonomy): Eukaryota > Metazoa > Chordata > Aves > Charadriiformes > Laridae > Chroicocephalus > Chroicocephalus ridibundus. The sequence goes on along the minus strand of NC_086284.1, from coordinate 188,779,630 downwards.
TTTACCTTGCTATTGACCTCTCCCTTCACCTTCATAAGGCCACGAGGCACATAAGGCATATTGCACCATTTGTGTCTTTTGGGGAATAATTTGTTTCAGATGTAGCAGCTTATTTACCTCTGTGAAGAGTGCTTTTTCTTGTGGGAATTAATATCAAGATGACATAATTCCAACAGCAACTTTGTCATTGTTGTATAAGGGTCCTCCTTATAACTGCACAAATTTTAATCCATATGCACATTTTCTTCTTTTCTTACTTATGCTTGATCATACCTTTTTGAAAAAATTCTCAAGTACTACACAGAAATAGTCAGCCATATTTTTGGGCTAACAGATTTGGGCTTTCTTGGTTTTTTTGTTTGTTTTTTGTTTGTTTTTTTAATTCAGTTCAAAATATTTATTCAGTCTTTCTAAGTATTTTGGCAATTAATTTGCCTGAAGAAAAATTTTCTAAGTTTCTAAAAAAGGAATATCCACACTTCTGTTAAAATATATTGAAAAGGTATTTCTTAGTTCCAGTCACAATAGGTTAGGAAGTAGATGTATCCTAATTGGTTTGATTCTGAACTTTATTTATTTTTGAAGAGCAAAAGTCAAATAAGAACACATGCAGTGGACCTAGATTATTTTATTATTTCTTCACAAGTACTGCCTTATAAAAACTTTAAGAAAGTATAGAGCTGCTTCTTGCATTGCATGTAAAGACCCATACTTGTGCCATTTTCAATACAGTGAAAACTTGGCTGTGACCAAACTAAAAAAAAGAAAATTATAACCAGGAGAATAGTGACTAATGCAAGATCTGAAGAAGTACAAGATCATTTCAGTCTTTCCTATACACCCAAGTAGATTTATATTCCAGTTATTTCTCTTAGCTAGTGTCATGCTTTTTACATCTGTCCTGTAATGAGTAGCTCATTTAGTCAGACAAATTAAACATGGCTTCAAATATTTACTTCCCAAGAATCTTTCATACTATGTCTAGCAAGTGTTTTTGAATAGAGGTATTAGATTTATGGAGCCTGTCTGACAGACAACAATATATCTATCTGTAAGGCTGAGATAAAGGTGTATATTGATTCACCCAAATGTGCTGGCATTTGCATATGGTACTCAAAATAGTCCTTAATTAAGAAGAGAAGAACAAAATGTATGGCAGGCTCACATGTTGCTGCCAACCCCCTTTCAGCTTTTGCTATGATTCATAAGCCCAGGTTGAATGAGACAGCCAGAGATGCAATCAAAGCTCTTCTGAGTCTTGTTTTGAAAGAAGAACTGAGAGAGAGAGAGCTAGGAGTGGCATGCCTGTTCTTCCTCATTTTCCCCATTTGTCTTTCCCTCTTCTGTTTTGTTTTTCAAAGTTTTTAGTGGATGCTACCAACTATTCAGCTACTTAGACCTACTTATTATGTGCAGCCATTGGAGGGCAAGCGGCTTTCAACATTTTATTTAAGACCTTCCAGAATATAATGTTTAAGTGCCAGTCCTGGCTTTCTAAAGTTTGCTCTGGCTGAAAAACATTCTGAGACTAGGGCTGCATACGAGCTGCTTACTTTGGCATATGAGATAGTATTCTGATTTATTTTAAGCAGCTTCATACAATGACAGAAGATGAGCTATCGAAGGTGACCTAATCTGTGAAATCTTCTACTTTTTGAATTGCAAGGTTGCCCATGAATCTACACTTAGGTATATGAAGGCACGTTAGCTGTTCTGGGAAACTATGTGTCCAATTTTCGTCTGATGCCCAGTCAAACCTGAGGTAGAAAAGAAGATAAGACATGAGTTATACCTCATCCAATAGGTACATTCAGAATATGCCTGACACACAAAAAATTAAGCACATAAAACAGATTATCTGGTTGGTTTTTTTCATAGCTGTTTTGTAGTTATAGTCTTCACCTGGTGGGTTGTGATTAGCATCGTAACTAGAGACCAGATATCCAGCTCGGTTTGGGCATGAGACGTTTGTTGAATTTTATCTGTTGGCAGTCATCTTAATCACCAATTAAACTTAAGTCATTCATGTGTTCTCAGAAGTCACGTTGTAGGTAGATGGGTATCTTTCCGCTGTCTAAAGCTCCATTATAATTCAGATTTGACACATATCAGCATTTCACCTGTGTTCCCCAGAAAAGCCAAAGAAGTTATGTACGTAGAGACCTGCACTCAGTCCAGAAGATTGTCCATACATATGCCATGCTCTAGAAGGATGCCCTACCCCTAGTCATGGTGTGCTGAGGCCACTTTCCAGTTTTTGATTGAACAGAGCCACTGCTAGAGATGCAGTTAAATATGGGGAAAAAAGAACAGCAAGCAAGAGGAAGCCTACTGGTTACTGAACTCTGCAGATGGTAAATCCTGTTGGATTCTGGGCCTTACTGCCACAGCTGGTTTTCAGTTGTATCCAGTGATGAACCCATGCTGAAGCACTGGTGTCTAGGGAGTTTCATTTATAACCAGCTTTCTGTCCTCAACCAGATAAAGGCTGCTTGCTTTTAATATTGCTGTATGTTATTGTTGTGACTTTAGCACTGATGTTGCCAAGCAGTGAAACTTTATGGCACCAACAGAGAAAATGGGATGCAATGAGATCTGATAGCTGGCACACCTGGGCCAGGGGTCAGTGAAGCTTAAGCCGAGTAAAGTCATAAGTCCCAGCCTTCGGTCTGATTCTGTATATTTCTCTTGGAAGTTTTGTCATGAAGAAAAAAAGATCCATCATTGTTCATACGTCCTTATCAGACATTTTTCAAATCTTGAATTCTGACATCTGTGTTTGCCTTAATTTTTTCTTGTTGTATTATGTATACTAATGTTCTAATCCATGTGTTATGTTTCTGAAGTCAAAATGTGAATGTTTCTAGTGTTCCAAACACTTGGTGAGTTTTCACCATGATTTTCTTTCTCAGAGAATCTTTGGAGTTCCATTCTAGCTTCAAAGGAATACGAACATCAGAATTTGTGAGCTAGGGTGGGATTTTTGTCTTGTTCCACTATTAACATCTAAGTTTCATAAATCCTTGCTCAGAATATCTCCACACATGTTGGCTGAAGTGCTACAGTGGTGGGCAAACACCTAAGGAGAATAATTAGTTTCTGTTGTACTCCTCCAAGCCCTTTGCCTCAAGATAACCTATTTCATCTCTGTGAGGTTTACAGTATGGGAAAAGGTAATGCAGGAGATTTATTTTCAAAGGATGCTTCTGGTCAGCCTTCAGATGCACTGATGTATGACATGATTTTGGCCCACTGAGTGCACTGTCTAATAGTTGTAGTAAAGGCTCCATGGACTGAGGAGGGATCACTGAATGTAGAGCTTTGGTTAAGGAAGCAAAACTCATTATAGCAGATGGTCTTCCATAATTTTATATTTTCCAGTATTCCCAGATATAGAAAATCAGCTACAGCTTTAAGAAATATCTTGGATAGGTACCTTTAATGCTCATGCTGAAATTGGGAGTCATTTCACTTGAACTTTTACCAGTTAGAATCTAGGTAGATAATCTAAATCAGTAACTGGACCCTCTCCATCATCAGTGAAAAGTGGTAGGATGAATCCTTCTTCGAATGTGTCCATCTGTATTCGTCAGTGGTGCAAGTTGCCTAGGTGACCAAGTTTAGGTAAATTAATGTAATTTAGGCCAGCCACATAAATTTTGTCTCCTCTCTCTGTGCTTCACAAGAATATCTATCTCCACACATGCACATGGATCCGTATACTTGCATAATGTGTCTGTGTTACATATCCACTATCACTTACTCCTCAAGAAAACCTTTTTTAGTAGCTATAGCTGACAGCAGTTTTAGTACACAGTCATTCTTCGTTCTTTCTGTAGGACATAACGTGATGTGTCTTGCACTGAGTTTGGATGAGGAACAAGATCTTAAAATGTTTTAGTAGCAGATATGCTACTACTGCAGATTTGCATAATGAAGATGGTGTATTGTTAAAGGAAGATGGTGTATTTTTAAAGGAGGTGGGGGCAAACCACAGAAGCAAGCCAAGAGAAAATGGAACTTTAGTTCAGTGTTTTTGCAATGCACGTATCAATGCTTTCTGTATTATTTATATTTAATTAGAGATCCATTTGTTTAGTTGGCTACAAAAAGTAATGTCTTATCTTTTGCCTCTTTAGCCTTTGTCAAGAGAATACCACTATGGCAATAACTTTGGTTATATAGTGGCTTTCAAGCCATTTGGTGAGAAAGAATGGAGAAGAGTTACAGTTACTAATCCTGAGATTGGCCGGTATGTCCACAAGGATGAATCAATGCCACCTTCAACCCAGTACCAAGTAAAAGTGAAAGCTTTTAACAACAAAGGGGATGGACCGTTCAGTCTCACTGCTGTCATTTATTCAGCACAAGATGGTGAGTAAAGGTTCCAGATAAGTTTTACACTGAGGACCCAGATCAGCACCACCAACATCAGTAAAGAGAACCTTGTCCTAGACACTGATTAATAAAGCAATGTACACCTTCAGCAAGGAGGGCATACATTGCTCACACAGAACACTTGCAGTTGTTCTGAATAGATAACTTCAGACTCTATTTTCTACGCGATGCAGAGCACTTGGCTGTACGTGATGTCTGAATGAGCAATACACGGAAGCATTCAAGATTTTCACACAGCTTCTTAAAAGATTTAGGAATTTAAAAAAAAAATAAATTCTGGTCTTCACATTTTTTACCTAAAACATTTACAACATGATCTAGCAATGCCTCTGTGATTTTAATGCATCTTTGTGACGTATGTATGGGTTTTTTCTTCTTAACAGACCACACTAAAGCCTATTATTCGAGTAGATCAGTATTAGAATTTAGCCCAAAACTTGTGAAGGAATAGTTCAGAACTATCAGAACTGATAGTTCAGTTGTATCTATTTATATTTCAGGCATGTTTAGATACTAATATAAATTATCACTGCCACATTCTTTTTTCTGGTTTCAATGTTAGAGCTATCAAGTAAATAATTTAATGAAGGCGTCCTTGACATTTCACTAAAATCTTTTTCTTAATTCTGCTGGAATTATTTCACATGCTGTGATCTTTAGGATTCAAGTTTAAATGACATTTCCAAACTTAGCATGAGAGAGAAAGCACTAGAAGAAGGTTTACCTTAAATCAGAAGAAATATATACAACATCCTAATCGCAACATAATGACTCAAGTCTGTTTTAAAAAAAAATAAGGTTTATTAATTTCTGCCAAAAAGCCAAAGAAGAATTGCTCATATTTTTCTTCTCATAGAGCAGAATTTCCTTCACAAAGTCAACAGCTCCCGACCAAAGAGCCAAGGCGAGGGATATGATAACAAGGCCACATTCTTACACTTCCGACTCTGTTCTTTACTCTGTGTACTTTATGGGAGATTTATGTTCATGATTCCCATTAGCACTAATGGGAACTTTGCACACAAATCGCCCACACACAGAGAAAAGATAAAATAGTCCTTTTGTTTCTTATGATAATTCAGGATTCAAGCTAGCGACACTTTGCTCTCTGAAAAGGTTAATACTAATCCTTTTTCTCAGAAAAGCGTACCTTAGGATATCATCTTCAACAGCTGCTATAGCAGGAGAACAGTTGTTTTTGCATTTGTATTAATGAGTTGGTAAGTAGCTGTGGTGTAATAAAAGCCGTATCTGCCAAATAACATTTCAGTATCCATCCTTCCTCAGAGACATTATCGACAGCTGACTGATAAACTCCTGCGTGTTTATGTTGGGATTATACTAACCACGTCAGGGATGGCAGAGTGTTTGTGTAGCTCTCTAAGTTCAGAGACATGGCAGAGCCTAATAGCTCCAAAAAGAAGAAGAACAGAAGAAAATCAAATGTGCAGTAGTGCCAGCTTCCAGATAAAGAAGTCACTTCAGTGGCTGCTGGTGTTCTATCATAGACTTTAACAAAGTCCAGACATTTGGTAGAAACACTTGTGCTTAAATGATGCCAGGTCCAGGCAACAAAAGGAATAGAATCTCAGTGAACCTACTTCTCTTCTTTGATTTCAAGCACAAGAGTCCCCAAAACAATAAGATTCATGGTGATCCAAACCTTACCAGTAGTGCTCACAGCTCCTGTGCGGAGCTATGATCCTGACTACTGACCATATCAAATCCAGGAGCAGGAGGGCAGGTTAGAAGGAATTTTTCCAGTAGGTGTAATGAAAGTTAATCCAAAGAACATTCTGCAGAGTTTTCTGCTGGCATCAGGCCTTGCACAAAGTCACCTCAGTACCTTGCAGCATGCTTACTGGCTCCCAGCCTTAACTTTGTACAGTTGAGGTTAGAAGCTAATTGTGTGATGATCACTATTTCTTCAGTGAAGACAACATATTGTGAAGCCCACGTGATTGCTTCTTTTATTGGTAGATTTACTGAATTAGAAGGCTGGAGAGAGAAAAGCAGCTGATGTCATCTTTCTGGCTTGGGAGAGACTGCAAAATATTTATAGAACAAAAATGCCAAATAGGGATATAAATTATTTGGAGCTCATAAATAAGCAGATGAAATATTGTTTAGAGTATTGTATCAGCAAAATTGTTGGCACTTGAATCTTTTCAATATGGAACATAGAGTGGAGGAGAGTCTGACAGTGATTTGGGAATAGATTCAACGATCGCATCTATTCCACCTGTACTTCTGTACCTCTGAATCAGCAAGTGATATGTGATATTACAACTATCAGACAACACAACTTCTCAAAGCTATTAGTGAGATTTGAAAGCAATATGGTCATAAAATATTCCATATGGATATGTATAAATATACGTACACATATACAGACATAAATATCATGACAGCGTTTCAACTAAGTTGTGTATTTTGTAATATATCTATGTGTGTTTAGTTATAATTGTGGCCATCTTTATTCACTTTAGTGACTGGGGAATTTCTGTGTTCCCATGTGTTTTTAGCCAAGTTCCATATCTGACAACTACTAGTCATACCTGCCATTGCTGGTAGTGAGTAATATTTGGTAGTAATGAGTGCACAGGCCTCTTGCTTATCTAAATTCCTGTCATTGTGAAAACAATTTTGCAATAATGTATCATTTTTTTAATTACACATTTGCATTATTAACAGTCATTGAAAGACAATTACAAAAGGTAACTTTGCATATAAGATTATTTTGTTGCCTAGGATACTTTTCATGAGAGATGTAACTGATTTTTTTCTTAACAGTGGCTGTTTTGATGCATAGTTGACTGGATGCCCAGTTGGAAGATTAAGTATATGAAAGCTTTCCTCAGCTCAGGCTGCCATGTCTGTCTGTTGCAACTTGTTTCAAAAGATTCACGACAGGGAACTGTTCTTAGCTTGGAAAACTTTATCTTTTATAGACATTGCTAAGTTTAAGCCTTTTTAAATTCCTTACCTCACTTAAAATGCAAGCGACAATGAAGTTAACAGCCTCTTACAATTAAACTAGAACTTAATATTCTAAGGCCTGAATAAAAGCATATTGCATTATAATGGTCTGTATTCTGCATTGGCCAGTGTCCAGAACTAAGAACACAAACGAAATCAACTTTGTGATGTATACCTAATAGAAGGGTGCTCTTGGATTATTTCACACCCATGTTCAAGTTTATATGTGCCACTGGCCAGCTCTATATCTAATATCTGGTCTCATAAAAACTTTGTATCATCATGACTAAGTGACTTGTACATGAATATTTGTGTGTAGCTAGCTTAAAAAATCTGATGTACATAATCTGTGAGCTGGTGTCCAATTTAGTAAGAGATCACTGGATGCTTCGTTCTATTTATCAAAGCCTGTTTTTAATTTACACAGATTTCAGCATGGAATCTGTTGAAGCATAAAAATGCATAGTCTGAGCCAAGTAATAGAATCAATGCTTTGTTTTTATAGAGTCATTTCCCATACAGATCATCACCAAATTTAAAGTTTACTCAAGTAAAAACAGATTAAAAATAACACACTTGGCCCCCTGTTACCAAGAAAATTATAAGAAATAGTGAAGTGAGAGGAGTGAGTGAGTATAACAATGTCACTGGATGAAATTGGATGTTTAACATGTGTTTTGTCTTCCAGCTCCAACTGAAATACCTACAGATGTGAGTGTCAAAGTTTTGTCATCTTCTGAAATGTCTGTTTCTTGGCACCATGTTTCTGATAAATCTGTGGAAGGATATCAGGTGAGTTTAGAGGTGACACTATATATCTTTGTATTCATTTTATTTCAGTGGTTAAATTCAAGGGCAATTCCTGCTGTAGCATTCTGTCTCTTAGGGTTCACTTCTCTGTAGGTGCCATTTGCTGTACAGATTTCACATCCTGAGAAACAGATTATTTTTGATGCTATGTACTTCATTACTAAAACATATCAACAATTGTATGTGCTCATTATTGAACTGAAAAAAGGCATCATTGTTTCATAAAATAATCTTGTCTCTTTATGTTACATAATTGAACGCCTATCTCTAACTTCTCAAAACATATTGAAATTCAGTTTTGGGTGGAATTGTCAACACGGATATGACATTGTAAATAACACGTGGCCCATTTAAATTATCAGCATTTATTAATATAACTCACTCACAAATCCTATAGTAAGTGACAGAGACAGTGCTGTTGTGCAAGACAATAATGTTTTGTTCATGGTTTCTATTCTCCACATGAAAAAGAGCTTAAAGGTATGTTCATCTGCTCCAAAACTAAGTGTCACTACCAGTAAAAATTTTTCTTGCCCTTGTACAACGATGACGACAGCCACAGGGTGGGGGGTGCAACCAGAAATGGCCACGTAGTACTCCGGCAGGGAAGTCTTAACATCATCCATGCAGAGTGGATGCCGATGAACTCTGCAGTGTACGGCCGTCTTACTTTGGCTACATGCCAAAATAGGGATTTGGGCCTTCGTTAGTTGATTTGTGATTTAAGTTGTTGGCTGCTTGATGGTAGCCTCTATGTTCCAAAATGAGCACGTACGAATGTGGATTAACCTCATAGAATGCATTTTTATGACTGGAATCTTTGAATAAATGTTCTTTTAATTAGTAGGACTTGTTTCTATATTTCCTGATCTATGTTTCTGTTTCCATGAGATTTAGGTAATACTTTTGGGATACTGTAACATGATCATAGCGAAGTTCTCAATAAGAACTAGCATAGTGTCCCATGCAAAGCTTGATTGTACACAGTACACACATCAAATTTTAAAATTACAAGCAGAGGATGCTGGGGTTTGGAATTAACACACTGACACCAACAGTAACTCCTAATTTACTAAATCATCCCACTGGTCTGGCGTTTCATAGGCATTGTGCAACTAGAATAGAATAGACAAGTTCATGGTTGGAACTGAGAGCCAGGTGGAGTGCTCGACCCAGCCAGCCACGGAGGAGTGTTGCACTCCCGAGCTGGACAGTCAGCGCAGAAACCGTGCACGAAGCCTGTGCACCCTGAATAACCAGCACAGGCAGACACTGGGGAACTTGTCGGGGTGTGGAGAGAGCAGCAACAAGGAGAGCACTGGAAAGGTTGGGATTGCAGTAGCAATAGAGCATGGCAATGGATGTTGAAAGTTGTGGTGGGGAAGGGGGAGGAAGCCTGGAGGGGTGAGGATGAACAGGGAAGAACATGGTGGGAGAATATTCCCATAGGCAACCCACTTTTGGTCCTTTTTTAAAATTTTACTTTATTTTACATGAAGCTATCTGAATTGCTGTCAGGGGAAATAAAGGAAAGAAGGGAGGGGAGAGGATTCAGCAGGAAAGAACCAGATGCACAGGACAGGCAGTAGAAAAAAGGCGGGGGGCGGGGGAAGTGTGGAGGATCTTTGGTTGGGCTGAAAACAGAATAAGTGCTGTTCTGAAGAAAGGTGGGATACCCTGGGAATGGGTGGAGAGCTCTGTTAGACAGAATATAGAGGTGATGGCTTATTTTAATAGCTGGAGCGTAACTTTGTCCACTCATTCCTAGAGAAGTACTACACTTCCACAAATCCAGTATGAACTGGGTGGCTTGAATATGTAAAGTGAGCAGTAGCATTAGAATGAATTTCTTCTCTTTCTTTTTTTTTCTTCTCTTTTTCTGAAGTAACCTTCTAGTTATCAGGACTATGGAAAAAAGTTGCTGTCTGGCTACACAATAAACAGACTAATAGGCATGTGAATTACTGCCCCACAGAGCTCAGTAGGGTGTTAATTCTGAGATCTTTTTCTCTAGAGCAATCACCAGCTTCATTCTAGTAGTGGGGAAAGCAGCAAAGGGCAAACCTGTGCTTCTGCACTGAGGACAAAAAGAAAGTCCTGTGCTCCTGAGGATCACATCTCCCATCACTCCTGAAGGAGCGATGGGACAGGGCAAAAATAGAGGGGGCTCTTCGGGAAAGTCAAAGCTGTAGATAGCTTGTGTGAAGTTGTGGGGGAAGAAGCACTCAAACTACATGATAAAATTCCTGTGAATACGTCTGGAAGGCTCTATCTCTATAGGCATCAAGAAATAGTCCAATATTTATTTTTTAATTACTACTCAGCTGTAACACAAATTAGCAAAATCCCTCATTCACCAGAACACCACCTCAGTTTCATTTTGCTCTTTATTACCAATAATTACCAATTATTGCATAACTGACCTTTTAAATGCTGGAGTTTAAGAGGTGGGAGTACCCTGAGCAAAGGTATTTCACCTGTGACACAATGCTTTTCACACCTGGAGGAGTCAGATTTTCTTGACACTAATGCATACTGTCAGGATGACTGCCCTTATGGTGATGAGTGTGAGCTGATACATTTTGCCATTACAGAGGAGTATCCTCAGCTCACACTTAAAGAAGAGATAAAGTATGAAAACTATCTCCATCCATATAGAGAATTTAAGATTTATGAGTTCTTGCAATAGCCTCCTAAAAGCCACAGCTCTTCAGTGCATGCAATACCAAAGACACTATCTGTATTTCTTGCTGCTTCTATGCAATAGATATATTTTTATTTTATTAAACAAATTTACCACTGCTCACCACCATTGTCCCTTGTTTACTGAAATATGCTATTAGCATTCTTTATTAATATGAATAAAGTATCTCTTTTATGTCTCTGCTATGTAAAACATTCATGAATATGAGAGCTGTTGTTTCGTGACACTTACAGAAACAATTTCTGGAGTATTTCGGTATATTAAAATTTGAATAGAGGAGAGGACCACAAAAGAGAGTGGTTTTCCCTGATTTCAGCGTGGAGGGCTGCACTAATTCATGATTTCAAAGGCATTCCCTTCCCACAGATCACTGTTGACTTATCTCCCACAATAAACTGTAGAGCTGAGGTGAAATACGCTCCTGTGTCCTCTGGGGACTTGTTACCTATGGGTTACCCTACCAAGGTAAATGCAGAGCACCAGGAAAAAGCAGAGTGTCCAGGATTATTATCCAAGCTCTTTAATAAAAAGAGAGAGGGGCTACAGAGCAAAGTGAGAAAATGTGACTTCTTGAAGCAATGGGGCACTTAATTCTAGATATCACTTCCACAGAGGCAAGGAAGTGAAAGAAATTTCCAAGTTATTTCAAGAGACTTTTAAAATATTTTAAGAATGAGTGAGAAGAGAAATGTAGGAATAGCGTAAAGAAGACAGTACTTTTTCTTAGCTCTCAAGGGAGTCATTTCAATTTTTTTCTTTTCCTAGAGTAGTTACAATGATCCAAATATGACGATATGACTTTATATTTAATGAAGAGGTAAAGAAGAACATTCTGAATGTGACACACAGCTCACACACTATAGGAGTAGTTAAGTCCACAACATTGCAGCCAAGAACAATAGTATTTGGGTTTTAAATTTAATTTAATTTTTACATTTTATTACTTCTGCCCGAAATGTAATATGCTCTCAGTGAAGTAATTTACATTTTCATGCATTGTTCTCACTTGTCTTCTTTGATGCTGTATATTGTTATATTACGCCCTTAGCATCACTGTAGTGCAAATGAACAGTAGGGCTGTAGAAAGTTTTGCAAGTCAGAGGTATTCAAAGGCTTCCAGCATATGCCCCATGATTAACAAAAGCTTCCCATGAAGTGTGCTTGCCATCTTTATGTAAAGCAGGTAGTTAATTAACATAATAGAACATACTAAAAATGAATTAATTAGTCTTCAATGGCCAGTTAATATCAATAACAAAGCTACCATTGGTCCTGTCGTAGGACCAAAGGCTAGTAGACTTTTGGCCACCTAGAACTTTTCAGACATCCCTTTGCTGCAGGCTAGAAACTTGTTTGAACTTAGGGACAGAGATCGACATGACGTCCTCCAGCTCCTGAAGCACACACCCTCTCACAGTTGAGTCAGTCGCTTATAGTTAACAGCTTATGGTATACAGCTGGTTGCATTCGACCACAGCAGCTCATCTACAACAGTTTGTTAATTATAATCATATAAAAAAAAATCTGACTCAAAGATCATAGTCAGACCTTCAGCTGACATGGCTGTGACAGTTTCAGATCCAAACCAGTTTTAAACCATCAAGTGGATGTTACCACCCTGCTGGAGAAGCCTGCAGGATGGATTGGGTGCACATTCCTCACTCATTTTGGGGCAAAGGCTGTTGACTCAGTAAAATAGCCACCTTCATAAGGGGGAATTTCATGAGTGTGAGTGCCTAAATTACAGTAAACTGATGTTTAGGATGGTAGTGGATTAAACTTACAAAACACTGGGCAGGACATGTATTTCTATTACTAAAAAATTACCCATTCATGCCTGCTGAAAGGCAGGTATGCATACTGTATTTAAAAATGGAAGCCAGTTTGGCCTCTACACCAGGAACGAGTGAGAAAAGTCACTATGATATTGTCACATTTATAATAACTAGAGCATGAGTAACCTCTAAAACTGGTGGGCAAGACCGAGGCTACAAACTCTGATGAGAGACTTTACTATTTAAATGAGAGTAACCTCTGTGAAGTGACTGTTACGATGTCCAAAGACATTTGAAGTAGGTGAAGAGAAGTGCTCTGCTGCACCTCCCTTCATTCATCCACAGTAGATGGTCTGAGGTAAAACGAATGTTCTTATTAAGCATTTTAATATAAACATGACCAGGAGAAAATAAGGCCTTGACAAGCTGCCAGCCAAGGGTTGCGCCCATAATTTGTGATACTAACACCATGACAAACTATATACTCTTCTAACCTGTTCCTTAAATGAAGTTTCCAAGGAAAACTAATGTCAGCAGAACAGAAGATTAAAGCGGTTGCTATTTAAAAGATAAAATAACAGGATACCTGATGTCACTAGTCAAATCTTACAAAACAAGATTTTTCCTAGAGCCTGAAATTAACAACAACACTGAGCTCTTCCTAAAAAGATTTTAAAAAGTCCTCATGTAGCATACCCAAAAATCGTTATGAAGGCAGGCAGAAGCCAAGCAGAAATGCTGAGAGTAAAACGACTCGAAACCAAAATGTAATGGGCATGGCTTTCCACTCTTTCAGGTTAGTGCAGTAATTTAGTTTTATGCAAATGGTTATAAACCAGACAAAACCCAGAGACTGACAGTGTTTTGCTCTCATTTGCATCTCACAAGGCCATGCAGAATAGGACCCCGTGTATGGGACAGACTCTATGGAATGGCATAACTCCATAGGAATGACTCTCTTTTAAACTGGTGCTTTGTAATGCGTAATGAATTAAAGTAGAATGGAACAATTTCTTGGGAAAAACAACCTCACAGAAGTTCTATGTGCAGATAATTGAATTTGGATTTTAAGATCTTACAAGCTTGCAGTTATGCTTTTCACATAGTTCAAGCATTTTCAGGTTCTTTCTCGTCTACTTTGACAAATGTCTTGTTGTGTTATGAAGTCTGATTGAATTTAGCCAAAGAACTTTAGAAAATGGTTAGGTACACATAGCTGTGCATACAGATAATATGAGTGAATACTTCTCATTCCCTAGATAGAAGTACCAAAGGATTAAATTTATAATGCATTTTAAACAAAATATTGTGAAAGCATTAGCAGAGTTTAGTCTACACTGTAGTGTCAGAAAACAATATTAAAGTTGAGAGTAAAATGCTCAAACAAAACAGCAAGAAGAAAATAGAAGGCATTATCCGTCTCCCAGACTTCTAATGACTTAGCTGAGAACAAGTTAAACCACCGTGAGGAAAGCTTTCGTAATAAAATCTGATTTTTTTTCTATTTCTTTATGTCTATATACAACTTGGTTAAATTCACAGCCTGTTGAAGGAATTCCATGCTATTGCTGTTAGATTTCTTTTAGCTCACTTGTTACCCAGAGTATGTAGTATAGAAATACCCAGCATACATCATTTCTGATAAAATTTCTTTATGACTAAATATGTTAAATTTAATCCTTTAATTTGCTTGCTTACAGATTCGTTACTGGGCTGCTCATGATAAAGAAGCAGCTGCACAGCGGGTACAAGTGAGCAATCAAGAATATTCAACCAAACTGGAAAACCTGAAGCCTAATACTCGTTACCATGTAGATGTTTCTGCCTTCAATAGTGCAGGCTATGGGCCTCCCAGTAGAACCATCGATATTATTACCAGGAAAGCACGTAAGTAAATGAGTGTTACATTAAGTGTAACGTCATGTACTTCATTATTTCATGTTGCATCACGTCCATCAAGTTTTCAAACTTGCTTTTTCATGCATATACCCAGTGTTCTCCCTCTATATGGTATCGGTTCCTTGTCTGAAAATTTTTGTTAAGGCTTTCCTTCCTCTCTTTCGTTGCCATCTACAGTGTGGATATCTTACAAAAGACAGTAAGGAGAATAAGATTATAGGCTCACAGGATGGTCAGCTACAAGCTCAGACCAGGTTGCTCAGGGCTTTACCTGGCTAGATCTTGAAAACCTCCAGGGACAGACACTGCACAGCCTCTCTGGGAAACCTGTTCCACTGCCTGACTTTTTCTGAGCTTCTAGTCTGAGCCTCTTTTAATGAAATTTGTGCCTTTTGTCACTTGTTCTCCTGCCATACCACTTTGAAGAGACTGGGTCCATCTTCTTGATAACCTCCCTGTAAAAACAGACAGATGGCTCTTCAGCCCCTCCAAAGCAGTCTCTTCTCTACGGTGAACAAGCCCAGCTGCGTCACCCTCCCTTCACAGGGCAAGTGCTCTGGCTCCCCACCAGGTCGTTGGCCCTCTGCTGTACACACTCCATATTACCAGTGTCTTTCTATTACTGGGGTGCACAGAGCTGGACATGATATTCCAAATGATGAACAATTCAAACCAGCTATTACTTAGTCAGCTATACCCTGTCTTTCTGTTTAGTCAATAATGAAAAAGATTGCATTCTGGTGGTTAAAATGTGACCAATTGCCATTTGCATTAGTAGTAGCGGGAGCCAGGATCAGGCAGCCTTGAAGAGTGTGTGACCTGAATCACACCCTTTAATCTACATGCCACAATAGGTTTCTGGATATATAATAGGTTTCTGGATATAGCTCCTGTCTTAATGATGATACCTAGTACTAACAAATGCTAAGCAATGTTCAAGTAAGAACACATCTTGTGTCTTTAAAACATACTTACATGGGCTAAAAGTATGTACAACTAATTTGAGGATTTCTGTCAGTAAATAGTGTATTGTACAACTTGCACCTACAGGGTTCATTTGCGTTGAATAAGAACTCCATTTTATAAGCTTATTGGGTGAAATATAATTAGTGGTATCTGCAGTGGGGTACTCTGATTTCTGCTGAGTTAAATGCTGTAGAAATGCCTTTAAATGGTTAATTAAATATTTAATCTCAATGAATAAATATGACTTAAGCCACATTTCTGGGAGGTTCTGAACATAGCTGCATGCCAGCAAACCCACATGGTCAGCAACATAGTGAAGGGTAATGTTGGCCACTTCCATTCTGGCAACGCAGAAAGGCAAAGCCACAAAGCAGCCACTGCACAAGCCATCCAAAATTCCCTGGCTGGAGCTGTAGCAGTTCATTCCAGCAAGAAGACTATCCTTTAATCATATAAAGATCAGCCTAATTTCCCTTTTTACATGTCTTAATAAAAATGTCACTGAATTTTTATGAAATGTCATTCATATGCACACTATATGTATGTTGCTTTTCAGCTCCAAGCCAACGTCCAAGAATTATCAGTTCTGTAAGATCTGGTTCAAGGTACATCATCACCTGGGATCACGTGCAGGCAAAGTCAAATGAGTCTGCAGTTGAAGGATACAAAGTATGAGCTATGAAAATATTTTTTATCTTTATGTATGCTACATGAGGTGCTTTTTATAGACAGTGTTGAATTTTGGTACCTAATCAGACTTAAACATAGTTACATGCTAAAGATGACGCTATAATGCTCGGAGACCACAGACATTCAGCAGGCTTAGCGCAAAGCCAGTGGCCTTAGTCAATATGATGAGAAAACACTGGGACACTGAAAATCATTTGGGTGGTAAACTGTTTTATGGAAAAGTTTAGACCAGTGACTGCAGCAACCTGATTTCCCATATGATTACATTTATTGTCTACTGCTTAAAAATAATGCTTCAAAATTTAACACTTTAATAGTTTTTCCTTATACCAGAATGCATTGTTCCAGCTTCCTTTCTCATCTCCGTGGGAGCTGCAGTTCCTGGAACACAAGTTCTTTAAAGTCTGGGAAGGTAGAGGAAGGGAAGGGACACTTAACCTCGTTAGATGCAATTACTGTATAACTAGAGCAAGTGTATATACTAACTATAGGGTGTATAGAAAGCTTCAAAAATTAATTCTTGTTTAACTTTGCTGCTTGCTTGGCAGCAAGAAAATTAGTGTTATGTTCTACATGTACAAATTTTGCTTGAGGAGTTGAACTGCTTCCTGGGAATTGCTGACAGTGTTTCACAGAGATGATTCCAGAAAGAGTGGAGCTCTTTTCTAAATGTCCCACAAGATATATACCATCAAATTTGCAATAGTTTAAAAGCACTGACAGTTAATAATAAAATTAATGATTGTTTAATTTATGAAAAGAGTAATAAATTTTATGTCAGAAGACCCAGCTGAGTTCTGAGTTTTTTATTTGATGCTCTTTGCCACACTGCGTTATTATCCTCCATCGTTTAATTACTCATTTTGAAAGTCAGGGCTGATTTTATAACAGAGAAAACGATGAGGGAACATCCCATCTAGATTCACCCTACGTAAAAGTGGAAAAAGTAGTATCAGCCACTAAGTTTTTTGTAAATATAGGCTTCATATATAAATAAAAACCTAATATGTTTTCCTTGACACACTGTACATGTGTAACTGTTTTCATGGAAATGTAGCATTTCAATAACTATACTTACTGTGACTTTCCTAGGTACTGTATAGACCAGATGGACAACATGAAGGCAAGTTGTTTTCAACTGGAAAGCACACAATAGAGGTCCCAGTCCCCAGTGACGGTGAATATGTTGTTGAGGTCCGAGCACACAGTGAAGGAGGAGATGGAGAAGTAGCTCAAATAAAAATTTCAGGTGAGCAGATAACTTCCTTTCTTCTTTCCCACACTCCTTGGAAATCTTGGACTAAATATTTTCCTCTTGTACACTATCCAGAGATGGGCACACCATCTGGAATTTGAGAAGCAGCTCTTCAACAGTGACTCCACTGAGAATTAGGGTTTATCTTAAAGTCTTGCTGAAGACTCATAATGCACGCAGGACACTTCAGCATCAGTCCGGATCAGTCCTGGAAGCTCTGCCAATCTTCCAAAAATCGGACTGTTTCTGCTGGTGCCCCCAGTTAGGCTATACCACTTTTGGTAGTGACCTACAAGCATAACTACATGGTGCGGGCCTCAGACTGTGAGAGAAGCTGCCCATTCCTAAAGGAGTGAACCTCCGATCTGCTGGTTTTCAATAATATGTACAGTTCATATCACCTAGTGTGAACTCATGGGTATCACCATTTTTGTTTGTACGAAGCATCTATTCTAGTCTTGATCAAATGGAACCTAGAGGTGGAGAATCCATAATTTTATGGATTCTTTGTTCTCATGTTTAATCATCTGCACAGTTCACATTTTTTTTTTGCCTAATTTTTTATCTATATATATCTGGGTTTGGGGACTGGCCATCACTTCCTTTTATAGCTTTTGTGTACATTAAAGAGTCTTTTTGTGCCTGATATGTTCTCCCACTTAAGAAATGTATATCAGTCAAGTTACTGATCAAATGCCAAACAGACTGAGCACCTTGAATTTCTCCGTGATAACATTTTCTTCAGGTCTTAAATGATTTTGACAGCTCTTCTCTTCACCTCTCCCACTTCTGAGAATTCCTTAGGACCATGGACACTATAGCTATATGCACTGTTTCAATTCTGCTGTCTGCAGAGATAGTCTCGCCTCCCTACACTTTCTGCTCCCAGCATTATTTATGAAAGGCTTTCGTTAGCTATTTATTTCCTTGCACTGGGCTATAAAATGGTGTTTGTCCAACACCAGCTCAAAATCTTTCCTGGAATCGTTGCTTTCCAGGATACAGTGTCTAATCTTGATCTGTGTGGCCTGTCTCTTTCTTCCTTATTTTATAATTTTGCGTGTGGCTATGACGAAGCACAGTTGGTTTGAATGCCTTACGTTCCCATGCTGCCTGGATTTCTGTATGAATGTGTTGCCATCATCACTCTACTACTTCACCATTTTGGTTCATGTATAAAGTTCCTTAGCTGTTTACTTCTGTTTTTGATGAAAATGATTGGATTGTGTTTGGTCTATTACCGTTCACTGTGGAATTACTCTAGAAACTCAATAAGCATTCTTCAATAGTTGTGTTTTGAAATCTGTTAGGGATTGAATTCTTAACCCATTTAGCATACACTCTGTTAATTGTGTGTACCATTTTCTGTGAAAATGTTGTAGGGCAACAAGTCAACCACTCTACAAAAGTTGTAATATGTTGCATTATATTATCATACTCTGGGGGAATCACTTTTAACATGTTTTATGAGTTGCAAAAAAGTTGAAGCAACTTCTGTCTTTAGGACATGTCTTAGGTGATCTTTGTGTCATACTTTGAGTCATATATTATCATCTGCCATCAGTGTGGTGCAAAGACTTTTTAGGTAGCAGCAGGTATATTGCTTCCCAAACTGGAAGCAGAACCATCATGTCAGTACAATGTTGAGCCCAAACTGATCAGTCTTTCCAGTAAGACCTGCCCCAAGCTTTTTGTGGCCTAGATAAAGGCAGCATTCCCTGGACTCGGTTTAGGAAAGATCAAAAAGGAGACAAAAGACGGGGTAATCTCTTTGGAATACACGGTATACAGAGAATTGGGCAAGCATTTCAGGCTGTTTCTGGGCTCAAACCATGCATTTTCCAAAGAGCAGAATTAAGTGTAGTTTTAACACCTACACATGGCAAATTATGCCTGCTAATTTTTATTCTTAAAGAAATTTTCCAGTAGTGTAACAGGGTTTAGAATAATTGCCCCAAAAGGGTGATAGAGTAGTGAGAAGCTTTTAAGTAATGATGATTTTTCTCAGGCTCTTGCAGAGAAGATCTGGTTTGATAGGAATATTTGTTCTGGTGGTCAACTGGCCAAAATGGAACTTACATATTTATAGAGAGATATAACCAATAGCTAAGGCAAAACATAAGGCATCTTATGAAATCCAGAGAGGACCATTGCCTTACTTGACCTTTAGGCATCTGATTCCAGGGTTTGCAAACCAAATTAATTTCCTGCATAAGTGAGTGGGGAGAATTAAGCAACTAGGGCAGGGATTCAAAATAGCCTGGATGCTGACCAGGAACGACCAAATCTTAAGCAAACTGGAAGGCTGCACCAAAGAGAGCAGAATGTCTGGAAAACCTGTGTGTCTTCCAGATTGTTGTTTTCCTGTTGTTCATTGGGTCTCAAATCCAGAGTAGCCTACATAAATACCTGAGGTAGGTGTCTAAGCTCCCATTATAATCAGTTGTCATCTAGGCTCTAATTCCAAAGCTTAAACAAAGCCTGTAGGGTTTGAGATGCCCCAGATTACCAGGGACATCCACACAACGCTGGCAGGCGTGACATGGGGACTGCATGGCGTGACATGGCATGACTGCAGGGGACCTGAAGTCTTCTGGATCAGCAACTGGAGGCCAGACAGGACACCAGGAGATACCTCTTGGCCTATATTTCAGGCATATGAATTGCACTCTTTTGCGAACCAAAAGCATTTCCTTGATTTGTGTAGCTGCTGTTGCTGTGCTAGGCTACTGTCTTGGCAGCCTGTTGTAGATGTAGTCTGTGCAATTCTTAGCACTTGCTGAATTAGGTTTGAATTTGGTTTAAGTACAAGAACATCTAGTTCAGGAACCTTAACTGGCCCTGAGGTTGTAACTTAGGTATTAAAAATACAGCACATTTTAACTAGTAAAAGTTACGTTTGAAAGTCAAATGTAAAAGAAACTAGAAATATGTGTTATTTCTAGCTCAACCCCTTGTCTAAGGGAGAAAATATCTTTTATGTTTTCCTCATCCTGCTCCTTCTCAGAGAAAACCCAGGCACATGCTGAAGAGGGAGGCAAACGTCCTGCAACAGCTTTGCTCTCATGTAAGCAGTCAGCTTCCTATGGGATACAGTGTTTTAGTTGACAATATCTAAAGGAAGTTTACCAAACACAGCTATCTAACATGCATTTCTTTGTAGTGAACATCTTGAAATATAAGCACTTATCATAAAATTACTCACTGTATATATGGTGAGCTGCATTTCAGCATATTGCTATAATCAATGTAAAATACAGTCATGAACTGTTGTATTTTATTAACCAGTGCCTGCTGTACAGTTAGGGGTTTGGGGATATTTTTCAAGCCCACTATAGTAAATTAATGAGCTACACCATTTAAAATTCATTCCTGAGATACCACAACCAGTTGAAGGTTGGAACTACTTGTTTAACCAAAGGAGTCAGTTTCAGTGGCTAATAATAGGCTTATCTGTTTTCTTTGAAATATATTAAATCTGAGATATTTTTTTTTGCCTCTTGCATGCTTTTTGGCTTGCAGTGCTTTGTCATAATGCTAATATTAATGTAATCAAAGCAATCTTGCAATCAGTAGGAACTAAAACCATATGGTGCTTCGTTCTTTTCTCACTTCGCTTGTGGCCTCAGTGCAATTTATTTATGCCAGAGTAAGGGAAAATCAAATCATGCTCTCAAATTTTAAAATTTCATCCGGGGTGGGAGAGAGGGGAGGGTAACTTCTCATTTGGGAAAATATGGTGAAAAAATGAAGATACCATGCACCTTCACCTTCAAATACAAAATCAGGTTAATGTCTCAGTTTAAATAGTGACATGGACAAAGAATAATTTATGTACTGTATATGCTTATAGCAAGAGAACAAAATTACAGCTTCTCTCTGCTCACTGCACACATATATATACACATATGAATTCCATTTGCCAGAGGCATGTTTTAGGATCCTGAAAAAGTATTTACTTTGAAGCATAGCTTTTTCAAAGGAAAATGCAAAATTTTTGCCCATAGTAACTCACAAACATTTTAATTATTTTATATTTTAATTTCTTTTTAAATTATTATTTAAAGGGGACATTAATATTTATTGCACATATTAGTACCAAGTAAATCAGGTGATCATTCACTTTTCATGTGGTATAATCAAAACCTTTTGGTCATAATTTGAAAACGTCCAGCTGTTGCAAAGATGGTTGTAGTAGTAAGAAAAGAGAACACACATAAAAATAATAAGGAATGCTGATGGAAAAAGCCCTCTAACTGGCATGACAGTCCTCTGTTACTGATATTCGAGCTTATTATGCATCTGTGACAAGAACATAGCAAAAAGCTTCTACTAAAGTAAAAATACATTTCCAAAAGAGCTCTCCTCTACATGAAATGTAATTTTCACAACGCATTTGGCTGTTGTCTCATGGCTCCAAAATAAAGTAGAAAGTACTCAGAATACCCTCTTACCTCGTACATGAATTTGCCTAAAATACAACATATTTGGTTCTCTGGTATTTCCCTTGATTTTCCTTCATCATCACATTTAATTTCATCACAGTTCTAATTTCAATTTCTAAATTCCAAGCCTCACTTTGACAGCTAAAGGTTTGTCAATTCCATGCATTGCAACGTATTCAGTGGTAGAACAAGCATTTTCTTGAAAAACCATATTCTCCTTAATTTCAATTTCTTCTCTTCTTCATGTATTTGAACTCAACGGTAGGTCAGACTGCAGAAATTTTTTCATATCTAGTTGCATTTTCTTAGTCTGCATTATTTTATGATAATCCCAATGCTGTTTATTTTGTCCTTTAGGTTTATTTGTATGGGAAAGTCTGGATACACACAAAGTGTGAATACAACAAAATTTCATTTTTAGCCATAAGGCTTGTAACTAAGCTGTGCAGTGGTGGTTGTCAGGCTTTATAGCTAGAAATTGGATGTGGGTGTACAGGGATTTAGAAAACAACAGAGGTTTAAGAGACCAATATCACACAGAACAGCAGCAGGATAGGTTACTCATTATCAGAGAATACTGACAGGACAGGAATCCATAGTTGCTATGCATGAGAAAACACAGAAAAAGTGGCCACTGTGTTGAAAGGACCACGTAGCTTCCCTCTGCTTTCATCTTCAGTCTGAGTTGCCACATGCCCGTCTGTGTGAGCTTGGGAACCGCCTGCAAAATCCCCACTGACGGCTATTGCATGGTCACATGAACGCATGAGAACTCTGCAGCGCCTTTAAACATTAGCAAAAAATAAGTCCGTGGCAGCTTCACCTACCTTGTAATGTGTTTTAACTTGTTACATGTTGGAAGTTTTTCTGGCTATCCCCAAGCTTGCAGGAATGCTATAGGAAGGTGTGACTGTCCTGGAAAACATACATTCTTGTTGGATCTCGGAAAGTAAAGACATTGAATATACTAAAAGATACTAAAGAAAGATACTATAAAAGTATAGAGAAAATCAGTGAGGGTTCCACAGCTGTGGAGTGAATTCTGGGTGAGGAGTGTGAGAGAGGCGAGGAGCCCTCAGCTGGAGTAAGGATGACCAGTGAGGTAGTCCAGAACAATAGGAAGAGGTAAGGAGGAAAAGATTATTCACTTCTAGTCACATTATGAATGTATGAATGAAGGTACTCAGAAAAATTAGGAGGCAGCAGATTGCGAACTATCAAAGTAATACTCTTTTGTATGGCACAAAATTAAGTTGTGGAACTTCCTATGACAGGATCTTGTGCAGGACAAAGTTATAAATAGAGGCTTGGTCTACCAGCCCTTATTTAAAACTATGTCCTGTATTCAGGCTTTGACTCAGGAGTTAATGAACAGAAGCTACAAAGTAGCTCAGGAGCTACTTTAACACAAGTGGGAAAGAGTATAAGAGGAAAGTTGTATTCTGCATGCCGTGATTTTTTCCCCCTTTCCACTGCATCCGTTGCAGACCGCTGTTGGAGTCACTGTCCTGAGCTATTAAAAAATTCAGCAAGCTTTTGATTGCCACTGTTACAGTAGGACCATCAATTCATCAGTGAATTAAAGGTCTTACATTCAAATTCAATTTGGTTGAACTATTCTTCTTCATTAATTTACCCAGTTTATCATACAGCTACTTTCAGATTTTTATTACACCAACAGAGGAACACTATACTTCCCTTTTATGAAACAAAATGCTTGGTATTTTATATTCATTGTACTTTAGCATTAGAAGAAGATGGAAAAAATCCAAAAGATCATTACTTAACTCTCTTATGCTTAAATGTAGCAACATAGCAAAAAAGAATATCACAGAAAAAAAATCACGTAGCTCATAGAATGAATGCCAAGATTAGTATTTTGCTTTAATAGTGTAATCCCTTTGATGCATAATGATTTATTTTAATACAAATGCATATTCTGCTTTCACCTCTTGGTAGGACATTTAACTATTGAACTATATTTATACAGTGTTTTTAATTGCTTTGAGAAATCAAAGCCAGACGAGTAGTGTTTGGAGTGACTTAAAGTAATCTTTGGAAGACTCATCTCATTAATTTTTTCCCCTTAATAATCTAGCCAGGATTGCAGACGTGATCACAGGGGTGAAGGAATGAAGAAGGGAATACTTTCTAGTCATGACAATTCTTACGTGTTTTAATTTTCAGTAGCAAGACGTGGAACTGCCTTATTCAAATCCTTGTGGTATTTTTCAGTTCAGCAGTTAACAATCTATCTTAATTTTTATGGGTGCCTTGGAGTGGTGGCGTGCTCATACCTCTCAGTTTTATGCACCTAGCCTAGCCAGACTCCTTTTCTTCTTAGCAAGGCGAGTGATTCAGAACACCTAGATTAGACGTCTGCTGTTTCACCTTTTGATGAAACCTCTCTCTCAAGAGAATGAAACCCAGTGATTCTGTGACAAAGGTAACAGTGGTAGTTTTCCAGTTACTTCAGTGGCAAAGTCCAAGAGACTTCAGAAACACTCTTTGATAGGAAGGTGCACAGCTCTTCTCTTTACTTTAGTATTAAGGAAGTATCGCAGAGTCTAGTTCTAAACACCAAGGTTTAGAGTGGTGGAGAAGGTGATCTAACAGAAGTACAGAACTGTATAAAGAGCGGTTACAAAGATGATGAAGCCAAAGTCTTGGTAATGGCACATGATACGTTATAGGGCAGTGGCCTGAAATTGCAATTAGGGAGGTTCAGACTGGACATTAGGAAAAACCTCACCCAGAGGGCTGTGCAGCACCGGAGCAGGTTACCCAGAGAGGCTGTGCAGTTCTCATCTTTGGAGGTTTCTGTGACTCAGCTGGGTGAAGCTGCAGCTGACGACATCCAGTGTCGGCGGCAGTCCTGATAGGAGTGGGAGGTCAGACTAGACAGCCCCAGAGTTACAGCCAGGTATAACCAGGCATTTTGTGCTCCTTAAAACTGTATAACTTCCAAACTTCAGATCTACTGACAGTACATTAAATGATTAATGTTTCTTTAGAAGCACAGTTTGTACTGTGATTATTTGGCAGGTTTGTATTCACGTATAAATAGAATTACTTGTTACTACAGATATTAAGAGCAGATAAAATCACATATTTGCTAACTCAAACATATCTTTTAAGTGCCAGTGACAATACAGGAAATACTTGTGTGTATTTTTGCCTTCTTTACATAGATATATTAAATAGTACATCTTACTACATAGGGAAATTCTCCATGCCTTTTCCAGAATACTTGAAGAACTTTGATGTCAAAATGTTCTTGCCTTTAAAGATTAATACCATATTTTTTACTTTCACCGAATGTCTAAAGCCTGTTCAGTGAAGCAATAAATGGAGAGTTGACAACAGTTCTTCAAAGTAGGCACTGGAAGAGTGCTACCTGGTCTGTCTTCTGGGGCTCTTCAACACAATTATATTAAGCCAGTGGGAAGGGAAGGAGGAATATTACTTCTGTCAAATTAGGAAATGTCAGAAGAATCCTTCATCTAAGTTCATGTGAATGTTTTAGAGTAATAAATTTGGTGCTTGTGGCTCTAGCTGTAGAGTGGCTGAAGCAAGAACTTTATCAGGAGAGAAACTGTAACCGAAGATCAATTTGAAACTTTCTTCTCCAGAAGCACGAAAATCTGCTTGATTTTTTGCTTTTCAACTCTGGTGTTTTAAAATCCAAGGCTGCAAGCCATTTTAGAAGGTGTATTTTAGAAAAGTCCATTTTCCTGGGCTCAGTATAGGAGAAACTACGTAAAAGGCTACTTAAACTGTGTTGTATGTGATGCAATATTTAGATGATATAGGATACATTAAAAGACATAACGATCCTTTCTGCGCTTAAATTCTGTAACTCAGCATTATTTTCTAATAGTGCTGAGCAGAAATAAGTGGAATGTAGAATTTAATGTGGCAGCGTAAGTCACTCATCCAAACAGATGAGCAGCTGTTTAAAGCTGGGTTTAGGCACTGCTGGCTCATTTAGATATTATCTCTAAAAAAATGTTTCCCTCATTTATCTCCACATGAGAAGATTTTGTCTCTCCCTAAAACAAGTATTTCGTGAATTTCTAAGTTATTATTTTCTGTAATAACAGAAGCCAGTGATGGGTTGTTTCAAATCTTTTTCTGACATTACACAGTATGGAGGTAAAAAACTTTATCTGGCTTTAAAGGAAGAGTTTGCACTCAGTTACAATGGCTGGTAGTAATTCTGTATCACAACACTAAAATGTAAAATGATGTGCTCAGCTGGACGGGAATGTGGTACTAATCACAGCCTTTTCTGCATGTACCTGCAATCTGAAAATCCTCACAATCTGAAAATTACTTTGTTAGAAAGCCAAATGGAGTTGCCAACAAATGTGTCAAACTAGGAACAATTTCTCCGCTAACCCCCTGCTCTTGGTTTGTGTTGTGTTCCTGCTAGTTTCTACCTTCATCTGTTTCTCCTTTTATTTTATCTTTGTTTGAAACTGGGAAAATCGGAGCATTCCCAGTAAAGGTTCTGTTTTAACTGGTGTACCTTTCCTCTGGTTTATGCAGCCCTCTAAGATGCTTTATCCTGCCTATTCCTATCTGTCTTCTTTACCAGAAATCCTGCTACCTTGGAAAATTGTATTGACCTTTCTGGTTTAACAGTACCCAATCCTTCAAAGTATATTCTTATCAGTAAAAATTACATTATTTTGCTCTAGAGAGGCACGTGCTAGGCCGGCTGTTTGCTGTCTTCCTTTCTGCAGTAACTTCCATGCCCAATTTAAGATATTTTCTGCCTTGCCAAATAGCAAGGACATATTGAAGCTGAGCTGGCCTGTTGGACTAACTTATTTTCTTTGCTGCTTCTCAGTCCACTGGTTGATTCTGCTGCCTATTTGCCACATTGGTGCCCAGCCTTGGGCGATTCCTGTTCCTGCTGTTCCGTGCTTGCTGTGCTCAGGGGGCAGAGGGAGGGGGGCTGTGTTTTGGCAGCATTGCCTGCCTTCCGCATTACCTCCCTCTTTCTCAAGGGCTGCACGGTGATGGGACTTACCTGTACATGGAGACTGTGTGGCACATAGCCAGTGTCATGAGCATGAGCCCTGCAGTGTCCTGTACCTGCTGTGCAAGTCTTATCACATGCTGTGGAGGGACAGTGGCCTCTCCCTGCCATGAAGCAAACAGTCATCCAGCCCATAGAGACTGGGTGCTTCTGCTCTTGTAGAAGCTGAGGGCATCCTTCTTCATCTTCTGATGTGTGAGCCAGGCTTCCAGGCTGAAAGATGAAGATTTTCAAGACAGGCTTTTAATGTAACTCAGTATTTATACATGCCACATTGGTTCCCAAGAACACAGAAATTCTGAAACTGTAGTATTTTTCCCATTAATTCATCACCGTTTTTCACCTGAAGAGTTTCTACTGTTCACCCATTGTACCATGTGGTTCTTTAAATGTGGACTATTTGCAAGTGAAAAGGAGTGACAAATCTGGTGTATAGTTAGGATGAATTTATTTGTAAAAAAAATTCATCAATCCCTATTTTCTTGAACAAGGAGGAGCAGGATCTTCACTCAGAAATCCCCAGACATGCCAGCTGGCCAAAGAAGATCTTTCCCTTTTCTGCTTTTCAGGGTTACAATGAAACTTTCTCTAATGGCCTCCCATTTTTTCCTGAAAAATTAGCCCTTTTTGATGAATACTCTCTCAGAGGATGATCAAATTCCTCTGAATATCAACCATAATTTCTGAGACAATGCAGAATACATTTATGTGGGAACATTCGCAGCCAAGTGTTTTGCCACACCAGACAATCAGTGTAATCACAGATAAGCTTTTCTATTGGGACAAGCCACCGAAACTCACTCCAAGCTCCTCCTGCTGCTTCAGCAGGCAGTTTCCAGCAGCAAACATCTCCTCCTAGCCGAGTACATGAGCCAGCCTTGCTTGCCCTGGCAGTACTCCTGGTGCTGCTGGTGAGCCAATTTGTCTGGAGTGTTCGCTGACAACTGGAGAGACCGGGCAGATGCTGAGAGGTATGACAAACCTTTCGGTCATCTAAGCGATCCTGAAACTCACAAAATGCGCATGAAGTATGACTACAACTGTTGGCTGGGTCACAGAAGGACCATAGTTTGTTCTTGCGATTGTTTGTTGAGTATACTGCTTTAAAAGAGTACATTTAAAAAATATTGCCTGTGGTCTTCTACTTAACTCCCCACGCACAAGAATATGTAATGAACATTAATATATATGAAGGGGAAGAGGTAGTTGAGAAATAATTTACATTTATTGATAGTTAAGTAGTAGCCCACCGACTGAAAATTATCTGCTTTTCCTCAGAGTCCAAGGCATCCTTTCATTTTGGCAGCCCAGGTCGCTAGCAGGGCCAGAGTCAATGGCAAAGCAGCCCCCGCAGCTGCCTGCCGACGCTGCCAACACGCCGGGTGCCATTGCCAGAACAAAACAACATGTTTACTTGGCTCTGGCGTATGGATTTTCAAGTAGGAGAAGACAGACTAACACCATGGGGTGGACAAACCACCCAGAGCAGCAGCAGCCCTTCAACTATGTTTTTAATGGTCTCTCTCTTTTTCTTATGATAGTTTTAAAGCTGTTCTGCAGATGGACAGCAAACCTTAACACAGCACAAAGCATGGGCAGATGCACAGACAGCATGATTTCCATCCATTACATCTACTCTGCTGCAAAACAGTAATTCACAGGGTTGTGAATTACTCCATAGCACCTTTCTTGAAAGGTTTATGGCACAGGCAAGAGGAAAATTTCCTCGTGCCCAAACAAAGGTATTCCTAGACAAGGGAAAGTTGGACCCATGACTTCGCAATGATGCCAATGATGCAAGATAAGCATATTGTAATTAGTTCAGTTATTTTCCATTTACCATGAATAGGGATGGCAGAATTTAAATCATGTCAGCTGATACTACCTATTTCTTTTCCAGTAGTCTTTCATGACAACAGTATTTCCAGCTGGAACAAGTGAAATTTCTTTTCAAAAGCCAGTTGACATAGCTGCAAACCCACCCACTTCTTTTATGCAATTTAGTTTGACCTGAAGAAATTAACATTTCTTCCCTTCCTGCTTTTCTCTCCTACCTGGGTAAAAATGAAAACACTCAAGAAAATAGATATTAACGAACCTGATAGATACTAAAGAAATTAACAAACAGAGCAGGCAAAAATACCTTCTTTTTTTTTCAGGTGGCTCAATTTTTTCCCAGAGAAGAGGATGAGCTTAGTTAGAAGCAAGGAGAAACAGAATATGAGAAGGCTTTGCATTAGTAAAAAGTAGAAATATAAAAACAGACAGCCCTGATGGAAGATGAGTCTTGGGTCCTCAACCAAAAGGAGAATATTATTTACAGGAAAATGGGTAGGAGTTTGGCCATTCTTTCAGAGAAAAGAAATCCATTTTGCAAAACAGACACAAAGGCAGGCTCATTTCTTAACAAGTTACAAAGTTTATGTTACAAACTTAAATCTGTTATGAATCATGTAAAATACCAGTCCTGGTAAGAAAGATTTCTCTTTTCCTTAGTCTTACTCAATGTATGATAACTTATGTCATGAAAAATGTGTTGCAGCGGCTGTATCATTCATGTAAGCCAGTCTGCATCTACCTGAACAATTTGTGGTGCGCAAGAGGAGTGCATCTGTAGAGAGAAACAGCAGCGCTGAGGATCCAGCTCCACGCTGTGTGCTCATGTCGGGTTTTACTTTGCAGTAGCTCTAATCCAGCCCTGCACGGGGTATCTGAGACAGCTCCAGAGTGTGAAATAAGCCCCAATAAAGGGGACAGCTGAGATACTCACTTGAAAAACACAGTCCTCAAACTAGAACAGTCACCTGGACATCCCCCTTGACGTTCAGTACCTGGAAACTCAGAAAACTGATGTAATTTAATACAAATTAATTCTTGAATAATCTTTCCTGACAACAAAAGCAGAGGAAGAGTTTTGCCACAACAGGATCAGCTCATGATTAGCCGGGGAATAGCTTGAAGTTTGTGTATGTTGGCAGGGCAAACACTTTCCCACTGAGAAAGAGAAGTTATTCACATATGACAGCTTCACAGATGACCAGTAACTAATTTCCTGGTTCACAGATCTGATGAAGTAAGATTTCTAAACAGGCCTCTAGATTTATTTTTTTTACAATCCAGTATAAAAAGGGACTGATGTTGGGAAAAGGGCCAAAAATGTCATATCTTAAAGATAAGTAACGTTTAAAGAAAATAATGGCGTATTTTTAATAACAAGTTGTTACAAAGGCTTGGGAAATATATCAAAATCAGAATTGTTTTAATGCCTGTTTCATTTAGGCATTAAATTGATTTCATTACTTTTGAATATAATCGGAAGAGTGTTACATACTGTTCGAGATGTCAGTAAAATCCAGGATCTCTATTCAGAAGTGTGAACCATTTCATCCTAGACTTCATATGATTGGACAGAATTTAAAGTACGGCTGGAAAACTGGATTAGTGGGACTGTACCAGGAGTTCCTGTGATATGCAAAGACCTTGCTGAAGGAAAACTCATCCAGCAGTTGTTCTTCTCTTCATTTACTCAAACAACTTGTGAGAAAGTCTGCTGAGAACAGGAGGCAGGGAAAAAAAGTTAACTGAATGCATCCAATACAAATTGTATTCATTTTTAAGCCACATTCTGAGTATATGCTTCTGTAGATAGTTTAGTCTTTTTTTAAAGTCTATTTTTAGGCTTAAAGATATCAACTACAAAAACTACATAGCAGACAGTAACAAGGTCTCTATGGGAATACAGCAAGATTTCACAACTTCTTTTGCTTGGGGCTGGTGGCAGAAAAATTTAAGGGATGTCTTTCATTGCTTATTTGAAAGAAATAAGGACTCTTGATATGAAGTCAACACATGGTGTATTAGAGTGGTAGGTCGTGTGATACTGATTTGGATTTGGCCTCGAATTTGATGACTGTAGTTTGCAGTTGCATGCACACTGGATATGCAAGGTGCCGGTTGAGAGGAGAGATGACACATTATAACACTGAGGAGAGAATGAATCTTTAGGTGCTAAATATATCCAGCTCATACCCGGCCAGACTTCAGAAGAAGCTTAATAATCCTTCTGTTTTAATTTACATCCACATGTTTATTTGTATACATTCATTAAGTCTTTATCAGGTGTTTCTCTAGTTTTTAAAGATTGTTAAAACTGACAGATCACAACTGTATGTTACAGAATTAAATATTGTAGTCTGTACTCAGGCAAAACTTGCATTAATTTCCATTCATGAGCTGCAGGAGTGGACTGGCTGTCATGCACTGCTGACCAGTGTTTCAAGTAAAGTGTGGTTCCTGACGTGTGGGTCGGTAATCTAACAAGAAAAAAGAAGAGATGATCTGTTTCATGTGCATTTATCCTCCTAATGTTCTGTTAATGTGCTGTCTAAGGGTAGGATTTGCTTCATTGCGGAGAGCTGTTATAGGTATCTCTGCAACAGTGCCTCCACCTTGTAAGGAACTGCTGTAATGGAGTGAATTGCTATTAGTCTTGGAGCCAGCGAGCACATCTCAGGGGGAAGATTTATTATGCCTTTCTCTTTGTAGGATAGTTACATGCAAATAGAAATTTCCTCATATTTGCTCATCATTCAACTTCATTTCGCAAACTTTTTTTCATGTTTTCCTTCATTAGAAGAATTCAAACCATGAGTTTTGTTCTGTCTTTCCAGCTGCATCATCCTGGTCTGATGAAGGCAGAATACATTTTCTGTGGGTATTCTGAAATACGAAATCTGGACTATTTTTTTCCTGTGGCTGTTATTCATTCATTAAATACCACTACTTTGATATTTAGGGATAAAGACTACAGAAAAGATTAATGTGTCCCATAAATCACTAAA
The DNA here is from genome assembly GCF_963924245.1 of Chroicocephalus ridibundus. Classification (NCBI taxonomy): domain Eukaryota; kingdom Metazoa; phylum Chordata; class Aves; order Charadriiformes; family Laridae; genus Chroicocephalus; species Chroicocephalus ridibundus. The sequence continues at coordinate 188,747,821 of NC_086284.1, read as the reverse complement.
AAGTACAGATAAATATACCGCTGTACTTTCACAGCTGCCAAAATGTGCAGTTGTTATGTGTGAAAATATATTTGAACATACATTCATGTTCATCTTAAGCATAAAATTCCTCTGGTTATGGATACTTATAAAAGCAATGTTCCAATATTTTCCTTAATTTTATCTTTCACTGAGGTGGTTATACTGCTTCCTATGGAAAAATGTGCTGTTCATAGAAATTGACTTTTTACAGCTGAATTGAGCTGATGAAGAAGGATTGGTAGGTCTCTTGTCTTGGTTTTCCAAGTGCCTTTCAGATCTGCCTTTCTAATAGCACTTAAATTCACTACTGAAGGCCAACTGTAAACACGTCAGGCTTTCTGTTTGCTAAGGGCTTATGGGCCCCTTTTTGTTAAATGATTTGGTAAGTGTCACGGTGTACATACGTGCATATGAACAGCTGTAGGCACATCCTGTCAAGTGGTATAAGCATATTTCTGTTCCTGGTATGGTGAGGGCACACACTCTTCCCACACCTTCTCTAGATAGGTTTTGGCTGAAGGGTGTCTTTAGACCCAGCTCTCTCCAGTGGCACCCATGTACTATATATATATGTATATATATATGTGTGTATATATATATATATAAATGGTGGAACATGATTATTCCCACCATACCAATGCTCAGGATTTAGTTGTATTGTAATAAGTCAGCTGTGAGGAAAGAAGACTAAGCACTCTAGTTTAAGATACAGTCCTAGCTGGCTTTCCAAACAACTGCCTGAAAACTGCCGTTGTTTGGAGTGGGGTTGTTTAAAGCCAAATGAAGAGAGGAGATCGTGCTATGAACATGGGGAACTGCAGATGAAGGCTCAATTAAATGACTCTGCAAAGAGGAGAAGCTCTGCTCAGTACAAAAATTAAGAATGTATCCGATCATCCTCAGTTAATTCTTGTTTGGGGGACAAAGCTTTCATCTTGGAATTGCAAATAGTACATGTATGGTACATCAGAGGAGATGCTGATCTGAAGGACATCAAACCCACAGTGTGTCGAGACATACTGTGAAAAAAAACATTAGAAAAAAATGCCTGCAGTTATGTAGGTAGGAACCACAAATGACTAAATACTATCACCTCCATCTGTCCACAGCTAACTGATGAGCCAGTGAATTCTGGAGTTTTCTGATTTGGACTTAGTCCACAAACCTTATAAAAAGTGGTTTTTGTTATCAGTCAGTTTCATTTCCGTCTAGTTTCTTTACTTTCTCCTTGTTATTGTGGTTAGGAAATACTGTAAGAAATACATGCTTGAAGGTAACTAACAGGTGTTTATTTAGCCAAAATCTCACTTCAAACCAGCATTTTTTTCATCCTTACGATCTTGTTTCCCTAACTTAAAATCAATAAAGCACCTTATTAATAGAAGGTTTGAAATGGACACAAAATTAAGAATTAAGCTCTTTATTTATCCTGAAGGATGCAGAAACTTCTCAGGCAGACATGTAAAACGTACAGATCTGTCTTTCTAGGAGCCTGCATGGTGCTGGACCAGATGATGTGATTTACTTGACCTTGCAGAAGGTCTGATGAGAAAATGTGAATGTTCTTTTGGGACTTTAAATTCTATGAAAGAATGCTTGAAATTTGTCATACTGCGCCTGTTGTTAGGAAAAACAGGGCTGCTTGCTGAAATCTGTGCTGTTTGGTTCGCATGTGACCTTTTCAGTAAGGTTTTTCCTCCTTCGGAAGAACACTTGCTGGAGAGCCGTCCAGTGGAACGGTTCCAGCAGCAACTCAGGACTGTCACTGCCGGCTGCAAGCACTTCTGTCCTTAGTCTGTGTTCAACAGCAAGACGAGCAGAAAGCTGGGTCCCACGCTGCCCACCTACACGCTACCATCCTGACCTAGATGAGCCCTCTCTGGGATGAAAGAATAGCTCATTCTCCAGCTCCTTTGGCCCATCTCCAAGACTGACAGCCAGGCACGGTTTGGCTGGGTTTTTTTTCTCATATTGATGCTTTTTAAGAGGACCATGGCAACACAAGCCATTTAACGTCATAGCAATTCTTATGCCTCTTTGCCAGAGCAAGTCAGGTAAAGTTTGTAAGCTGTCAATTAATATTTTTTGTCTTAAAATATTTGTTTAAGAAAGACCCTTGTGACTTTAACAGACATAAATGTGTAAATGCCACACTGCTAGAAGTCAGCCATCTGGATTTTGTAATCTGGCAGGTAAACAAACGGACTAGGCTCTTTGACATCTCTCAGGTTATTGCTGATCATATGAACATTAACATTTCCAAAGGTGTCTCTTTGCTTCTTCACATTTCAAAGACTCCATTAATTTTGTTTTCACATGTTTAAATATTTATTTTGACCTTTTACCTCCCGTTATAACCTCCTGGCTTGTTGGACCGGCCAAATCAAAATACACTGATGTGTTCTGAATGGCCTCGCTGCTTGTATAAACACGCTGCGTAAACAGCTCTTGCAGAACAAAAGAGCGAGTCCTCCTCTGAGCTGTAGCAAGTCTCTGTCCGTTTCAGATTATCCATACAGGTAGGGGTTGTGCTGAGATACGCCAGCTGGTTTTCCAGCCTTCCTACCACACGTTCTTGCTCACCTCCAGGGTTATTGCCCTCCGCCACGAGTAATGCTGAAGTAAGAGCAACACCCTGTTGTTATCTGTTCGATGCGCAGGTGCCGCTGCTGGAGTACCGACTCTGCTCCTGGTCCTGGTGGTGCCTGCCCTGGGTGTCCTCGCCTGCTCGGGATTCTGAATGTAGCTGGATTTACCTTGTCCTCTGCCTGACACAAAGGACTCCCTTTGAAGATGAGGACCACGATTCTTTTTGATTCCTGGGGCACCATCCTAAGCCAAATAAATTACACTTTAAAATAAATTACCCTACCGATTTCCTACGAACTTTTAAGAGGACTGAGGCATCCAGGAACTCCTTCATGAAGTAAATCAACTTTTGAAAGGCTAAGAAATATTTTTAACTTGTTCCAATATGCCTTATAAAACACTTCTGCTGATCTGTGACAGTTGCATGATTCGGTCCAATGGGGCAAGTTACAGTGTTAAAACCCAATAACATAGGCTGTACAGTGAAAGTAAAATCACCATACGTAGGTGCTTTAACTTGAATAACAAATTGTGAAATATAATAGAGATTGAAATGTTGATTGTACGTGATAAATGTAAGAGTACTACGTCCGTCTGTACTATCCTATATGTTTTGTGTACTGCATATTTTTGAATGGCCCCATCATCATTTATTGGGATTACTGGTTTTTTAGAGAGACAGTCAAAGCAAAAACATTTCATTATTTAGAGCTATATTTCTTGAGGCTATTGGATAGAATTTGAAGGATTTGAAATAAAAGTCAGTGACGAAGAATTTTTTTATTTTAAATATGTTCGGAACACCTGAGAAATGCGTAGGATGCTCAGCTTAAAGGAGCTGTACTTCACTGACACGAGATTCACCATATTCTTTTCTTAAAACGATTCTGTTGAAAAATTCTGTTATGGTCGTTGTTGCTGATTTTAAGAGTGAAATGTCAGCTTTCAGGGAAGCAGCGTAATGTATTGGTTTTGATTTAGTATTATTACTAGTAGTAGTATTATTAAGGTAGCAATGTAACACTTAGGAGTTTGAAAATGGAGTCCATGTTAAAGATCAACCAAGTGGACCATGAAATGGTAGGAAACGTATGTTATTTTTTAAAGTGAAAAGATTTAAAATATAAAAAAGAAAAAGATATACAATAAATGGCAAAAGCAGAGTAGCACAGTAAAAAAAAATTATTATATTTACATTTTTATGCTGCAGATGCCAGGTGTTACCTTCCTGTAGTGAAGGCGTACATTTGGGAGAATTATATGCTTTTTCAAGAACTTGATATTATTCTGATGTTCATAGTGTTGTAAATAAGAGTTTTAAAGTTCTGAGACCGTTTCCCTCTTTGATAGAGTACTGAATGATCCAACTGTGTGTAAGTACATGCAAGTCAGATCCCGACTGTTAGTCGAAGCTAAATGTTTACTATGGCCTTTGCAAAATGGGAACTCTACTAGAGATTGAGAATGTTTTTGTTCTGACTGTGTCTAGAGTGTTTCGGTGTTGGGTTTTTTGTTGGTTTGTTTGGGTTTTTTTTTAAGTTGCTAAAGAAATGCACATTCCTTTCATTTCCCATGGTGTGCTGGGAAGTAGTTTGAGTGTGAATGTTGAGGAAACACAGTGATATTGAATCAGCTGGCTCAAGTAATAGTGCAATGTCTGATGCTTCAAGAATTATAAGCTTTGAATCATATTTTATTAGCACAACCTTGCTAGCTACTTAGAAATAGATTTTATCTTTTTAGAACTGATACTGTAGAGGTCCGTGATAATAATATTTACATGAAGCAAGAATAGGTCTATTAATAATTTACACCCACTTCTTTTATTTGTATAATTTTGTACTATATATTTACATGTAAAAGTGTAGAGTCTTCATTAAGAAATATCAATAATACTGGTTTAGTTTAATTTTAACTATTTGTTACAAGATGACAATTTTTTAAATAGGTGAAAGTGATAACTTCCCTATAGAGGAATGTCAAAGTGTCAAACACTACTGAGTTTCATAAATTGTATAATTATTTGAAAGAGAAATGAGCTGTCTTCATATGTGAGAAACTAATACGCTGTAAGCCTTCTGTACAAAAAAAATGTGGTTTATTGTGTTTCATTTGGTTTGGTTCTTTTGCAGTATGACTCATTTTTATATAATCTACAACCACAACTAAATCTTTTGCCAAATGCATGATTGCCTTTTACTTTTCTAATACATGGTGTAAAAACCAAAACGGTTTAGTTTTTGCATGGAAATGACCTGGAAAGGAAAGCCACTTCTTTTTTTAAATCAGCAACACGGATGAGGTAGGTCTCACATACAGATCAGATAGTGGGAGTTTTTTCTGTTTCACAGAATTGTGTAAATTTGACTGGGACCTTCAGTTTCAAATCGTTGTCGAGAAAAACTAACTAATGTATCATCTGCTTTAAAACGCAAGGTTCTTAATTAAAGTTTATATAGATAGACATATTTGTTGTTTCTTTATATTTCAGGAAACTTGATATTACTATTATTTGATACTGATGAATATTGAACTGTTTTTTTAGTTACTTTTTATCTTCTTTTTTTTTTCAAATGAGTAGAGCAGGACCGTGCTTTGTCCTTTTTATGAATGAAAAGTAAATTACAATTAAATAAATGTATTAATGTTAATCAAAATATAATAACTGTCTTTTGAATTGGAGCTTTCTAATTTCGTAACAGTGATGTGGTCATCTGTGACAGTAAAAGTGTGGATGGAATGAGGTCCTGTGTGTCCCTGCCCAGCCTTCTTGTGAGTTTTGCTGGAGTTAAAGAGCTTTTGCGAGATAAAGGTGGCTCTTTTGATTATAGGTGATACAGATAGAAAGAATTTCCTAATGTCAGTGACAGGGAGTCTCCCGAGACCTCTTCAGAATTGCTGGAAGTGAGAGTTAACCGAGGAGCGTATTTATTTCAGGTAATGTTTTCTATTCCAGTAGATACATTACAAAGAAAGGTGGCTGAAATGGCTAAACTTTGTACTGATTAAATGCTCTGTGTGATCACAATAATTTCAAGAGGTGACATCAAGTTTAACTGGCTGAGATACTGCCTGCCTTTGAGGGGTCACGCTGGGGCCCTAAAATGTGGCATGTAAGAAGCTGGTGAAGCTGATGGTCATATTGCAGAACTTGGTTTCATTCATCTTCAGAGATACCAAATGAGAAGACTCCATGAGAGAATGTGTTCCTCGTGCCCTGCACCTAAAAGACTGTTAAGTCAAGCGGAGCAGGGCTCAGACCTGGGGAGGAGGAGATTGTCACTGCTTTGATTAGGTACATTTTGTATTTTTATCTTGGTCTCTGAGAGAAATAAGGTTTGAGTCTCTGTCTGCCAGTTCTCTGCTAATGATTTTGAACTTATCGGGCAGTGGCAGACAAATCCAGCAGCAATCTTACTGAAGAAAATCATAGTAATCTGAGCAGAAGGTAGAGACTTAAATTCGGAATTTGCATCCAAGGCGGCTGCAGCATGGTCACTGGTGTTACCTGTTCTCTTTGGCCTGCCGGATGCCCATCCAGCAAACCCCTGAGAGCCAGGTAGGGCTCGCCTTGTCCTGCCTGGGACGAGCACAGGCTGGGGGGGGGAGCTGAGCACGTGGCATTGCAGGAGAGAGAAGTACCAGGGGGCAGCTGAGATCATTGCAGTGACAGAGTGAGGCGGGGAAGAATGGGGCATAGAGCATAAATCCATAGGAGAAAAGGTTCATTATTTCCACCCTTCAAAGAACAACTTGTTTTGTTTGTGAGACTTCTTTTGTTTCCAGACTTCAGAGCCTCTAGCTACAGAGGATGATAAAAAATATGCCTTTAAATATTGGATATCTGGCTAAAGACCAGATCTTCCAGTCTTGATCTGCCTCAGCACTGCATTAATCTACACTTCCTATTGGAATTAAAATTAAAATAACAGACATCAGGTAATACCCAAATACATTCCAGTACAGATCTTGAAATAGTTCCAAATGGTATTGTTTGGAGATTTTGTTTATTTAAATACATCACGGAAATGTCTGTCTTTCAGGTTACAACAGTACAATATGGGCTAAGGATATTCCTTGGGCAGCGGTATAAATTTCTGTAATTTCTAGCACTTGTGTATGCTCCATCCTTGCGCATGTCGTCCAGTGGAATCTTTTCCCAGTGTTAGGACATCGGCACTACGCTGGAACCACCTGCCTTCTGCACAGGTCAGCGAGGTCTTGCAGAGGAGGATTGTCCCTCTCCACTTCTTCCAGAGATGATCCATTTTTCTTTAACTTTTCTACCACTAGGTCCTTTTGTGTTGTCATTTTCACATTCTTCTTATTTCACAAAACAGAGGAAAGGACAGAAAGCACGAAAGTTCACAGGAATGGGAAATAAAAAATAATATTTACATCTCAAACAGAAGTAGCACTGTCTTTTCTTGTCAGGCTAACATGTTTTTCTTTTACCTAGATGCCAATTAAGCGAGTACTCCAAAGGATGTCTTGGAAAGACACATGAAAAGTGTTTCATTCTCCTTAGTTGATCTTGACTATGGGCTGTTCTCTTGATCAATATGGATGACACTGGAAATTATGCCAATTTTAGTTCCCCCAACCACTTAGAAAACTCAGGATTTAGCAGGTAACTTCCACAGGGAACCCCCAGTCAGCAATGATGAGTGGATTTTACTGGTCTGTATTTAAAGAGTCTAATAGTCTTTTTAAAACCTGATGCCTTTGGCTGTTGGCGTGTTGCCACCGCCACAAACTAGCTGCTTCACAAAAAGGTATGAAATTGTTTCTTTCTCTCCCAAAGAAGGCAGCAGAAAAGGCACGATGCCTTCTGACTCATAGAGGGATCTCTTTTTAAGGGTTTGAATCTACTTGTTGCCCTCTACTCACAGCAGATCACAGTGTGGCAATACAGCCCTTCTGTGTTTTATTATGAGGCTCGGTCAGCTCTAGGGAGCTGTGCCAGAGCCATATGTCATCTCAGAGAGAAGAGAATCAGACACTGCCCAGCACAAAACGCTGGGTCAGCAAAGCGTCTGGCATAAATGCAGCCGTGCTGCCATGCGGTTAGCTAGTGTTATGTGGGAAAGTGGAATAATTACCCTGGAAAAAAATGTCTGTCACGGGGGCTCTGCAGCCGGCAGGAGGAGGCGTTCGACAGCTGGCAGCAGAGGTGCCCCTGACGCTGAAGGCTGCTTCCCATCAGGAGGTGCAACCCATGAGTGTTGGGACTGTGCAGGTGCACATCTCCAACTGCAGCCATGCTGTGGGCCCCGGAGTATAACCTGCCCTGGACATCGCTAACGGACACGTGCGGAAAGCAGAAAATTAAAGACCTGCTTGACTTCTCCCTCTTCCTCATCCTACTCCTCCTCATCCAGAACTGGTGATGGTTTTCAGAGGGAACTCTTCTCTGCAACCACATGAAACAGCTGCATTTACAGCAAACTTAATCTCATCCTGCATTAGATGAGTAAATAGGACAGACAAATCACTCCCCTAAATGCGCCTGCCCATTGGCTATGTAGGAGGCATAGCTCTAAATGGTAGATGTCTGATGCTGGAGAAGGTAAGTCCCACCCCAGCTGCATTATGACAACATGCAATATCAGCCACTGGTAAAAAGGCAAATCTAAACAGAGAATACAAAGATATCGACGGGGCATTGTCCCCTCTAGATGGCTGTCATGGCGGAGCTACTTACCCATGTCACCTCCATCCTTCAGTGTTTCAGAAGTGTTTTTAGGGTATTGAGATAGTCCAGCGCCAGCCCTTCTGTCGTCCACCGGCTGCTCAGCTCCAGGCAAATTCAGATCCTTGCTGGTGGTCCAGTGAGCACACAGCTCCAGATGGACATGTGCTGCAGCCAGCAGAGGTGGGTGGCACCAAGGGGTCATTACCTGGCTGCAGGCTGGTGTTTAAGCCTTTGGGAGATACCTGGTTGGTGTGGCACCAGGGCAGTGGAGGGCATGGCAAGTGGGGAAGTTGTCCTCAGAGCGCCAAGCCTCTGGCCAGCCATGGGGATGGTCCCCTGGCCTCAGAAACGATGCCTTCAGCGTAAGACACTGACTTAGCCTCACACCCCGATGGGAGGAGAAAAGCAAATGTTTTCGTGGATTAAGGCCCATGTGATGTGAACAGGGAGTATTTCAGTGCCCGGCAGCCAAGCGGAGCAGGCAGCGCTCCCCTCGATGGAGAGACCTGCAGCGAGCAGCCCTTGGCAGCGCACAGTGCCGGTGACTGGGAACCCCCTGCCAGGAACCAGATGAGCTGCACGGTGATGCTTGTTTGTGATTCTCACAGGGAGGAACATATAAAAGCACAAAGTTCCCAGAGGCACTCAACTCGAGGGATTTATCCTGTCCAGGCAGCTCCCTGTGAGCAGCCGCTCTGCGGCATGGTAGCACTCCTGGGACGCAGCAGATGATTTGCACCGGTAGAGCCAAATGGTGTTTCCATGCTGCTAAAACCTCGTACTATCCACACCAGGGCTGCTGTGTGCAAACCACCCATTAGGCATTGTCCCCGGCCGATGCTTCTCCCAGCACTGGTTTTGAGGTGGCGCAGCCCTGAGCTTGGCAGCGGAGGTGTCTGTGTCCCGGGGCTGGCACTACCGGCTGCATGGGATTTTTTTTTTTCTTTTCCATTCAAAATCTTCAGGATTACCGTAGGTTCTGCAAGAGCTCAGTTGCTGCTACCAACTTGCCTGTGTGTGCGATTCAAAGTGGGACGGGGACGTGCACAGGGCTTTAGGGCAAGGCTGCGTGTGAGGAGGCTTTTGCTGATCCGCCTCTTGAGCCTCGCCATTAAACTGCCATTATTTGTCTTGTGAGTCCGTGTTTAGCCAATAATATTCATGAAATCACACACCATTTCCTCTGACCAGGGGGTTTTTAGCTATAGATGTTGAGACACACGCATCAGTCAAATCTCCTCTATGACAGCACCCTGAAGCAGTTAATTGCTGATCTCAGTTTAACTGTATTCTGGCAGAATGCATGGCCTATGGATTGACCTGCAGGTCGAAGAGCTGTCGAAAATCAGCCAGTTCTCCACAAAGCTTTTTTGTGCCTGCCCCGTCAGAGCACCGCAGTACCACTGCAAGCCTCCGAAATGTGTGCCGAGGCCAAGATGGTGTCTCTTCTGCCAGCTTCGGTCCCTGATTTCATCTCCAGTAAAAAGTATGTCATGGAGATTTGGAGAGGGTACAGCAAAGGGCTACGAAGATGATTAGGGGATTGGAACACCTCTCTTATGAAGAAAGGCTGAGGGATTTGGGTCTTTTCAGTCTGGAAAAAAGATGACTGGGGGGGGATCTTATCATTGCTTATGTGCTTAAGTGGCTGACACCCACTTAAAGGGTGGGTGTCAGGAGGATGGGGCCAGGCTCTTTTCAGTGGTGCCCAGTGACAGGACAGGAGGTAACGGGCACAAACTTGAGCATAGGAAGTTCCACCTAAACATGAGGAGGAACTTCTTTACTTTGAGGGTGGCAGAGCACTGGCACAGGCTGCCCAGAGAGGTGGTGGAGTCTCCGTCTCTGGAGACATTCAAAAGCCGCCTGGATGCTTTCCTGTGCAACCTGCTCTAGGTGACCCTGCTCTGGCAGGGGGTTGGACTAGATGATCTCCAGAGGTCCCTTCCAACCCCTACCAGTCTCTGATTCTGTGAACAACACAAAAGGGTCTATAGGGGGTGGGTGTATTTATATACGTGAGCCTTGTACAAGTAGGTTATAGCATGTGCTGGGATTGTAACAGAATCTGACAAAAAATAATACCTTAAGAAAAAAAACAAAACAAAACCAAAAAACAACACAGATGAGCTCTGTAGTTTTTGTGGCAGCTTTTATATAGACAGTTTGTGCTCCCAGAGCCAAGAAAGAACACGCAGAATGACTCCACTGGGTTCTGCTCAGCAGAGTTTTCTATCATTAACCTAAAGCACTGACTTTTCTGTGATGTAGCAGACGTTGATGATTTAGACAGCGTTACAGGAGAAAAGACTGTTTAAACAAGGGAGGAATCAATAATTCAGACTCTCAAGACTGGGACAAACATGTGCTAATAGAAATGACCTAGAAAAATAGCATAAATTTTCCTGTTAGCAATTGTGTGTTGTTATATAGCACAATAACCCACTCCTTTGGGGTTTATTTATTCCAAGATGTAGGAAAACAGGATTTTTTAATATAGAAACAGCGTAACCACTGACTTGGTCTTTTTTTAATCAGTACTGAGCAAGCTAGAAGCTTTCACTCTGTCAGGAACTCAGGGTCACAAAGGTCATGAATTTAGTTAACCCAGTTTATTTCCCTACCTCGCTTCTTCCAGAATATCCTTGCTGCGATGTGATAACCTGATGGCTTCTGTCCAGTGCTCTCCCTGTGCTCAGCCCTCCAGCAAACATAAACTAAAATGGGTATTTCCACCAACAAAAATAGTTAGCCTCTTTTTCTTTTTCTTCTTTTTTTTTCTTTTTCTTTTTCTTTTTCTTTTTCTTTTTCTTTTTCTTTTTCTTTTTCTTTTTCTTTTTCTTTTTCTTTTTCTTTTTCTTTTTCTTTTTCTTTTCCTTTTCCTTTTTCTTTTCCTTTTCCTTTTTCTTTTCCTTTCCTTCCTTCCTTCCTTCCTTCCTTCCTTCCTTCCTTCCTTCCTTCCTTCCTTCCTTCCTTCTCTCTCTTTTTCTTCGTCTCTTCTCAAAAGAAAAACAGAACTAGGAACTTGAACACTGGTAATATAAATTGTCAGCAGAGAGTATCATCCCTGGTCAACCTCTGAAGCAAAGCAAAGTCCCTTAAGGACTAGCCACGTATTCAAGAGATTTTGCAAGCACTCAATTTCCCAGACAGTTCTGATGCAAGGAAGAGGTAAAACCAGCTTCTTCCAAAAGCTCTGAATCAGATTTGGAGGATCAAGGATATATTCTAATGACTTAAAGAGACTTGGCATCAGTCATGGATGTCTTAAAGGATTTGAAGCCATGTGCTCTGACAGTTAAGCAAAAATGTGTGTGTGTTGTGTTACCTGGTGATTAACACACAATTGCTTATCTAATTTCATAATGTAACTGTTAGATTTTGGGATGCCAGGATTTATTCCAATAAACAGCGTAGCAGAATGGGGGGAAAAATACATAAATTTGGCTTTACGTTGGATGACAGGATATTTTCATCGACGAAGGATTTACTCGCCATAACAAACTTTGCTCCACCCCAACTCGGGTACCTCCATTACCAACGGTACATATGGGAAGCCAGCCAGGCGGCCTTCGATGAGCCGTTCAGCCCTGAGACAGGAGGATCTGCAGCCCTGAGACACCTCTGCTCGTGACGAGCAGAGCTCACCGAGGAGAGCTGCACTCATTACTGAAGCTCGGTTGGATCTTCCTGGATGGCTGGTTACCTCCAAAGAATATAAAGGGAGACCGAGGGAGACTAGCTGCCTAAAAACAGCAGCCAACATATAGTTTTCTGCAGCAAGATCTTGAAATGCTGGAAAACTTGATCACCAATGAAATACTTGAGCCTTATTACACCACAAGTAAAATCCTGTGGGATTTCTCCTCAAGAGAAATTGAATTTGTACCACCCTAGCACAGATGAAACTCAGGGCAACTGAAATGAAGGAGTTAGTACTGTGAAATATGCCACCGGAGAAAAAAACAGAGAAGTAAAAGGATTATTTCTAATGATATCATTAAAATCAAAGTGTTGTTGACAGTATTAGCTTCTCAGGAATTAATGAACTAGAACCTACTGTGAGAATAATTGCATGTAAACTACAATAATATTGATGTTATGCCAGAAGCCGTGATGTCTATCGAGAATTAATTTACAAAATCAAAACTCAAAGGAAGTCAACTCCATTTATGACCTTTAAAAATGCAAGTAAACACAGGATGCAAAAAAATCTCATGAGAAAGCACACTTGTAAAATTGCAATGTAAAACCTTGCATCTAGAAGATCCTTTTCTAAAAATCACAAATATATGATCACTATTTGAAGCACTTCCCTTTTCATGTTTATTTCTAGAAAGTGGCAGTGTGGTTTCTGATTTCCATATTCCTGGTCTACTAACTATTAATTTTTCATCGGGCTAGTGTTCTCTGCTGATTTCTTGTGATAAATATGAAAAAAAAAAAAAAGCTATATCCTTTTGCAGCTCTTCATCCCATAAATAGATTCTCCGTGAACACATCAACAAAGGAGAGATAGAAGGAGCCAGGGGAGCCCCTGCCCCAGCGACACTGCAGCAGGGCCGGTCTCCAGCTCCCCACAGCCCTGCCCGGCCACGGGCCCTGCTGAGCTGGGACCACCTGCAGGTCCACATCCCGTCCCTGTCCCATCCCCATCCCCAAGGAGGTGCCTGATGCCCGGGGCTGGGGCTGCCCCCAGCTGCCCTGCTCGCTGCGTGCCCCGTGGGTTGCCATGCTCTGCCTGCCATTGCCAGTGGTATCTCCTATATCAGCGCCAGAAACTAGTCAAGGTATTCAAGCACCTACCGTGGCAAAGCAGCTGAATTTGGCAGATTCGCCATAGACACCCTTAAAAATCCATGGGGTTCTGAAGTCAAGTAAAACGTACACGGAGTAGTAGCATTCTTGTGCCTCATGTCTAACAGTGACACAGCCTGGCGGATTGAGAGTGGAGCCGTGAAAATAAGACCTGTCTGACTCATTGGTAATTGGGCTGTTTTTCTGTAGTTTTTTGGTTGGGTGTTTTTGCTTTTGGTTTGTTTGTTTTTTTATCATTTATGGATTCAATCGGGCAGGAGGCTTTGAAAGAGCAACAGGTGGGGAAGAAGAGCGTTTCTCAAGATAGCCATCTCTCAGCAAATTCTGCAGCCCCATCCAGCAAACGTGCTAGATCTATTTCCTTTGAAGGTTTCACCTCTTTTCTTGAGCCAATCTCTACTGGGAGGCATCAAAGGAGAAAAGGTAGAGGGAGACATTCCCAGTCCAGAAAGGACTTTTCTTTGCAGTGGGACACAGCAGATCCAGGGATCTCCTGGGGATGTCAAGCCGGGAGTAGCCTGGTACCCCTGCCCAGAGCTTGGGGGGAGAGCAGGCAGACAGGATCACTGTGCTAAATCTCGACACATGTGCAGCTGCTCTTGTGATCACAGACAAAGAAAAAAGATCTCCAGTACATTATGTCTGCGAACATCATGTCTGCAAACATCATGTCTGCTGCATGTTTACAGATGGTGAAGCTAGGAACCGCATGAGAGCAGAATAAGAAGTACTTCTGAAAGCTTTTATTCCCTCGTGCATCAAAACTAGTAAAAAGTGATATGAAGATTGCAGAGCTCCAAAAAGTGAGCATAAAGCAGGCCTTAGTCTAGAGTGAGTGGATTCAGTGAGAGGGCATGTCCGAGCCTCATGGGTTCACTGGGGAGCAGCAAGGATGGAATAGGTCAGGGAGCAGAGGACTTTAAATGAAAAAGCCCAAATCATTCATAGGTCTTGGATACAGTTTGTAAACATTATGAGAAATGAACGAATACAAGCTGTCACTGTTGGTACCAACAGCTATCAGAGAATGCCTCTTTCTCAGAGGGCTGCGAGGTTTGGGTTTGAGCTCTGCTCCACGAAGATGGGGCCAGTGCTGGGTGGCTGTGCAGTCTCTTCAGCCAGCCTGTGCTAAACAACAGTGTTGTTAGCCGTGTGCCACTGCTCACGGGGGCAGTAATTGTGATTAAGCGGCTATGCGGGATATTTTGTTGACCAGTGACTGGATTGTCTATGGTGGGCACTCTGACCCTCTTCCCCAGTATCTAGTCTCTTGTCTCTGGCTTCTGATCCTGATCTCCTATGAGACATACCGATAGGTCCTCTAGGTTATTTGTGTGTCCAGTCTGCTGAAAGAACTGTGTAAAAGGGTTAAGCAGTAGCTATATCAAATATGTAATCACCCAGCTTCTCTGGGGTAGAACTGCAAGCAGAATCTAGATAATGCAGATGTACACTTGATGAAGGGCACATGAAAAAGCATTATGTGGATTTGTGAAGATAGATACCCATTAAAGCACCCATCTGTTTGGTTTTTACTTCCTTTGGCTCATAACAGGAAGCCTCCATTAATTTCCTTTATAAAGTGTGTGCCCAACAAGAAAATAAAAGTAATTCACATTAAAAAAAAATGAAAACAAGTAATATATGTAGAATGAAGATGTTTGAAAAAGAATCCTTCAATAATGGATGGTAATGTTTCTGTCCATTAAGCATCAAAAGTTAATTTTCTGGAATGGATGTATTAAAATTACCTCTCGTTACAAGCTGATGACTGCCAGATGTTAATAAACTATTCCTAAATGCTTATCATTAGGTATAATAATGACCAAGCTCACAAAGTGTTTTGTGCTAATGTGCCTGTAAACCACAGTGTGGAGAGCAATGGCTATGTACTCTTTTTAAAACGATAATGTGTGATACAAAACCCAGTCGCTCTCTATGAGACAATAAGTGGAAAAAACCCCTCACTCCAGCTCAGAGTAGTCTATGAGCTACCATGGGAGCCTTTCCACCACACTTTGTGGTCAGTGTTCCACCTACAGGTAAATTCATTTCTTATTAGGGCTACATCAACTATTAGTCAATGGCCATATGCTAGCTCAACTGTCAGAAAGATCAGCCTTCGTAATGGATTGGCTGAAGGGAAAAAGAGTTAAACCACACGTTTTTATATCCTTTTCATCATATTATCCATTGAAAAGCCTCCCCAGAAGGACAACACAAAACCTGATGCTGCCTGGAGGCATTTGTGGCAGGTGCTGACTATAAAGACTGATAACACTGCAGGCTCAAGCTGGGAATATTTCTTCTGGAGGATGCCTACAGCAGAGGCACAGAAGAATTGCTTTCCTCTCTAAAATATTTATTTTCTAAATGATGTACTATTTTTAGGTATCCCCTGTCTTCTTTTGTTTGTTACAGCAATGTCCCAACTTGTGCCCTCCAAGGACTTGCCGAGTAACTTTAAAAGCCACAAAGGAGTTCCTCAGTTTTCATTTTTGCAGCATGGCACTCCTCAGCAACACGGAGGGGTAGGAGACACCCTGAACTAACTTCCCTCCAGTAACGCATGTCAGGGGAGTTCATTTGTCAGATCCTGGTCTATTTAGCACTGCACTGACCTCAGCAGAGCAGGCTTTCATTACAGCTTGATTAAATCTAGCCAAGAGCCAAGGGAGTTGTGATCCCAGCCGAAATCTCGCAGAGCCTGACCTGCAGGGCTGGGGGAAGCTTCTGCCCTCCCGGGCAGAGCCGAGATTTGCTGCGTAATTCTTCTGTGCCTCCCTGGCTACAGTTTTGTAGGAAGGGAGAGGCTACGACTACACAACAGGGAACAAGACAGGAGCAAAGTGTCAAGTTGCTGTTGCTACTGGGAGAGAGCGGTGTTGGTTTGGCATCTGTTTGTGCAGGTAGGGACAGGCACAGCTTTCCTGGGAAAGGTCTTCATCCCCCATGCTGGGAACTCTTCCTTGCAGACAGCAGCTCCATGGGGCTGTGCCAGCAAAAGAGCCCAAAAGAGAGATCAGTGCTTTCAGTAGGAGGAGAAATAAGCACCAGGGCCTGCTTTCAGCTCGCTGAAGCTGCTACCCCCACAAGACATGCACCAGAGACAGCTCTGCACATCCACAAGGACACTGACCTCAGGGAACAACTTTCACCAGCTCAAAATCTCCTTATCTTGGCAGTTCGGTGTCTTTCAGTTGTGCTCAGACGTCTTTGCCTTCCTCATGTATGATTCATTAGATTTAGCAGCTACACATTGTTATGGAAAGCATTAAAACACGTATAGAAAATGTAATTTTCTATACCGCTTTGATTGGTTTGCAATGTCTTAAATCAGCTAACAAAGTGAGTTTTTAGCTGGAAGAATTTCTTAAACCACTGAATTCATTTCAGCACTGTATTTTCTGTTTACTCCTATCCTGCCATGTAAAATTTCTCTCCTTATTCTTTCTTTGGATGAAGTACAACTGGCTGAGCTTCGCACGTATGCTAAAGACCTGAACAACTTGACTGACTTGTTTAAATCCAGTCCTCAACGCCTCAAACTCCCAACAGTCTAAAAGCATCGTTCTCCCTCCAGAGAAATGCAGCAAAGCAGCAGCAAAATGTGGAGGCACCTCCCTATGGCTACCCCCTTTGCACAGCCCGTTGGGATTCACTCAGTGCCGGTCAGGTCCCCCGGTCCTTCTGGGAAGATGGGCAGGGGGCTCTGAGCAACAGCATGGGGCTCAAGCTGCCCCATGCACCACCCTCATGCAGTAGCTGGAGGCAGGGGGGAAATATATGATATTTCCTATCACCCAGTTGGTAAACGTCCCACGGCCAGCAGATGGAGAGAGGTGATTCTCCCCCTCTACTCTGCTCTCGTGAGACCCCACCTGGAGTACTGTGTCCAGCTCTGGAGTCCTCAGCACAAGAAGGACGTGGACCTGTTGGAGCGGGTCCAGAGGAGGGCCGCGAAGATGATCCGAGGGTCTGGAGCACCTCTCCTAGGAGGACAGGCTGAGAGAGCTGGGGTTGTTCAGCCTGGAGAAGAAGTGGCCTTCCAGTACCTAAAGGGGCCTATAAGAAAGCTGGGGAGGGGCTGTAGCGATAGGACAAGGGGCAATGGTTTTAAACTAGAGCAGGGTAAGTTTAGATTAGACTTTTGGAAGAAGTTCTTTACAATGAGGGTGGTGAGATACTGGAACAGGTTGCTCAGAGAGGTGGTGGACACCCCATCCCTGGAGACATTCAAGGCCAGGCTTGATGAGGCTCTGAGCAACCTGATCTGGTTGAAGATGTCCCTGCTTACTGCAGGGGGGTTGGACTAGATGACCTTTAAAGGTCCCTTCCAACCCAACACATTCTATGATTCTATGATTCTATGTTTTTGGGTGCTATTTGTTTTTCTGTAATTGCTCTGGTGATCAGAGCTCTAGCTCCCTGCGGGACTCAGCAGAGTGCTGACCAAACTGTTGCTGTTGTCCTGAGGACTTCAGTAGCGATGAACGTCAGCTTTCCCCTTCAGAAAGCCAGCAGCACCTGGAGAAAAGCAAATGGGTACTCACAGCAAAAAAGAGGCAGCAAGTGAAGAGACGCAGCCTTCGGGCAGCGCTGGGCGGCCGCGGGGAGGCTGGCACTGCCCAGAGGCGGCTGTTCCCCTCCCATGGGGCACAGAGGGTGCGTTGCTCGGCCCTGACTAAGAAAAATCTCACTTTCCCTGTGTGGTCCCTTCCCTCCCTTCTGTCCTTTCTCTAATTTCCCCCTTATTGTAATTCCCCGCTACCTAATTGAATGTGCAGGATTGAATTAGTGGTCCAGACAAGTGATGGATAGGGAAAAACGCTTCCCAGCTGAGCAAGGAGCTGCCAGGAGCTGAAGTCCTTGTGAAAAGGCAGTGCTTTCCCTGGCCAAAAGTGCTTGCATCTCTCCAGCTAGGCACGCACATCCTCTGCACCTCCACTCAGGGTGCCCTGAGCTGAAAACCAGCTTTCCCAGCCATGACACGGTGGGGACCCAGGAGTTTGAACTTGAATAAGGCCTCGAAGCGGCTCATTAGCTTGTGGAATGACGTCAGCAACCCCTGTTTATGCCTTCTGACAGAAATTAGACACCTACCGACTGAAGTAACAGCTGAGCAATGTTTTTTTGAAGATATCAGTGGCGCCTAACTGGTGGGATCAGGCACCTACATACCTTTGAGGTACTCGGCCAAGGAGATTAAGTGACTTGCCCACGGTCACACAGGAAATCTATGGCAGAGCCAAGAACTGAAACCAACTTTCAAATGACTTAACCACAAGATTATCATTCTTCCATGTATTAAATTATTAATTCTGATGCTTGTCAGGAAGCCTGAGGCACAGGATGGGTGCTTATTAATTGGAGCCAGACACATAAACATGCACATTGATTTATGTATTCATATATTTAAAACTGGATGAAAGAACTATCTGGTATCTCATTTTGGATCTTACTTTAGTCGCTCTCCGCCTGGTTTACATAGAGTTGAGGATGCGCTGGAAAACGACCAGTTTTCTCCCATATATGGAACATTTGCTTATGGGTCTATACATGCAGTAGGATTCATTAGAAGTTGGGAAGGTTGGTTTCACCGTGTATCATCCCAGTCCATCTTTCAGATTTAGATATCGTTGTCACACATTCCTGGCCAGGGCTTGTTTCTCCATTAAGCCCATGTGGCAACAGTATATTTTCGCTAGTCTGGGTTTAGTTCAATTGCTTGTAATACCTGCGGTTCTTTCATTATTCTTTGTTCCCTTGAGAAATGAAAAAAGAAAATATCCAGGGAAGATGGAGGGCAGTGACAGTGCCAAGGGTTTAGGCACTGAACTGAGATGCCTATGTTAGGAAATGAGTCTCCCTCTCCTCATTTCAGAGCCAGTGGACGAAGGAAACTTCTCTGGGGTGACTCAGAGGAGCCAGGGCTATAGGCTCTGACTTGCCTGCTGGGGGAGACGCTCTGTCTGCACTGACTAGCAAGGGAAAACAGGGAGGCAAGGCTGGCAAACGCAGGCATTTAGGCATTTAAATGTATGTGCTTTGAATACATTCCTCACACCCTGCACGCCTCCTACTTATGCTTGAGGTACAGTGGTGAGGACCATGGAAATACTGGATTTTTATTAGATGTTATACTCTGAGCTGATATGTAACTAGAGGAGGGATAAGCCAGCAGGATTAAACTCATCTGTAATTATGCTAATGCGAATAACCACATTCCAGCGCTGGTGTCAAGAAAAGGAGAATGGTCAAGGCCTTTGTGGCATCTAACCAGAAGCTTCCCGATCAACTACCAGCAAGGGAACTGAACACCGGCCATACGCTGGTCAGGGCAAGGTGGTGATAGCGGGGACATCACCAAGTCAGAAAGTTTTGAGGAAAGCAAACTCCAGGACAGGTGGGACCAGAGCTGAGTTTACCAGAGCTTAAACTACAGGGACTGTAAACCTCCATCAGCAGCATTTCACTGCGTTACATACACCCCACCTGCTCCATAGCTGTACCTAACCACATGGAGAACATCCTACCAGCCACCAGGAGTTGTACGTGGTCTCTAGGTAACATCAGTCACTGATCTAAAAATATCCTGGGGCAAAATATTTGGGGGTTAGGTTGTACTTTCATCACATTATAATAATCAGATAACTAGGTTTTGTAAGCCAGGTTGGTGACTTTTAACTTATGTAACTTGGTAACCAGCTACATGCTTGGGTATTTGCGATTAGCGTTTTACAACAGTATGGGAGCACGTCACCGTGTGTAGCATATTTCAGTCTGCAGCAATTCAGCCATGTAAGCAATTAGTATTATTACTCCTCATAGATAAGGGCCTGAAAGACTTAAATGCAACTGAATAAAAGCATGCAAGTTATTGTTTAAAGAGTTTGGTCTTCATTCTCCCCTACATGGAAAGATAAGCTATGAAAAAGCGCCTGCTGTATATACATAGCATATAGTACCTCTTCCTCCTGCAGCTTGCCAACAAAATGCAACTGGCTTGTGGTTCAGCATTTGGATTATTTGAATAACACTGTGTGCTTTAGCATGGCAAACACAATCATGATATGCTGAAGGACTGAGTAATGGGTAAACACAGTGACAAGTAACATCAAACAGTGACTGAGGGAAACGCATTCAATCAGCTTTTCCATTCAAAGCCAGCGTTATCTTGCCTCTTCCATGTCTGTCTCTCTGGAGTTTTTGTTATATACAGTCACAATCAAACTGGAGTTTTTGTTATATACAGTCACAATCAAACAATAATGCTGTTGGTTTCAGTGGAATTTAGTGGGTGCTTGGCCCTTCTGAAATTTAGGCTATTTACACAGCATCCTAGTTTTTGGTTCTCTTACAGATGTACCTTCATCTAGCTGTTCTGTGATACTAGTGGGTATTTTCAGGTGACAAATCTGCATCTAGGTATCCAATCTTAATTATCTGTTCAGAGACATTTGGGTGCTAGCTAGCCAGGTGTCTTTAAAAAATCTTTTCTTCAGCAAGTTTTCCCCATTTCTCACGCAGAGTAAGTCCTGCACCTAGGTGGTATGACCAGATGAGCTGATATTTGGAAGAGTGCGCTCCGCAGGGCCTTGTGTGCCGAGGCAACCTCTTTACAACCTTCACTTCTGGAAAAGTTTCTAACTGAGCTCTTAGGTAAGCACCTAGAGTGGGGAGGAAAAGGGCTTGTACCAGGGATCTTTTTTTGGAGGTGAACAGCACAGACATCGGAGGATAACCTGGAGGCTAGTTGTGGGAATGAGATGTTCATGAGAGACAGGGTGGAGAGAAGCTCTAGGTTATGGTCCTGGTTTAGGGGTGTAGCGGTAATACTATGGGACAGGAGGAACCTCAGGTAGTGGAGAAGTGGGAAATGGCCATCAGGAAAGGGCACAGGCAAAGTTGTCCTTTTTGCAGAAATTTTAACATTGTTCAAGACCTTGAATGTCTAAATACACCTTATCTCAATCTGATAATGAAACGTATTCTGGGAGATCCCCATCTTTGACCAATTCATCCTCAACCAATGTGGCCTTGTGAAGCCCGTGGTTCAAGCTTCGTAGGCTCGGCATAGACAAGTTATTTTAGCCAGGCCTACATACACAGGCACAGGCAAACCCAGCTTTCCCACACCCCCCAGGTTGGCCAGACATAAACCAGGTTTGGGCTGAGAGCTCTTCTCGCAGCTGCCTCATCTGGAGTACTGTGTCCAGTTCCGGGCTCCCCGGTTCAAGAAGGACAGGGGACTGCTGGAGAGGCTGCAGCAGAGGGCTACCAAGATGATTAGGGGATTGGAACACCTCTCTTATGAAGAAAGGCTGAGGGATTTGCGTCTTTTCAGTCTGGAAAAAACGACAACTGAGGCGGGATCTTATCAATGCTTATAAATACTTAAAGGGTGGGTGTCAGGAGGATGAGGCCAGGCTCTTTTCAGTGGTGCCCAGCGACAGGACAAGAGGTAATGGGCACAAACTTGAGCATAGGAAGTTCCACCTAAACATGAGGAGGAACTTCTTTACTTTGAGGGTGGCAGAGCACTGGCACAGGCTGCCCAGAGAGGTGGTGGAGTCTCCATCTCTGGAGACATTCAAAACCCGCCTGGACGCGTTCCTGTGCAACCTGCTGTAGGTGACCCTGCTCTGGCAGGGGGGTTGGACTAGATGATCTCCAGAGGTCCCTTCCAACCCTACCGTTCTGTGATTCTGTGATTCTGCCTCTCAGCGTGAGTGTACAGCCATGCTAACACAGCCCTGTAGCACTGGCCTGTGGCTTCGTGTTGGGTCAGCTCAGACAGCAGAGCTCACATCTGCCTGCCCTGAGGGGTGGGCATGTCTTTCCTGTCCTGGTGCTGTGGCGGGTCTCTTTGGAAAAGTCATTCCAAATGCTCAATGACTACACACTTGTTTTTAAACATCCTCCTCATTTCCTGATCTAGTTGTAAAGTCCTTTGGGTTTTTTGTGTGTGTGTGTGTGGGTTTCTTCTTTCCTTCTTCCACTTCTTGTGTTTCCCCTATAAGCATCAACTCACTGTGTTTATCCTTGCTTGGCTGCTGCCCAAAATGCTGCCGTCAAAACACATCTGTAGAATAAGTGGTGAGTTTTTTAAAGGAATGTAAACAGCCAATAAATTGTTATGGGTTTTGCCCACAGAATTCATGCCGCTTTGATTGTTGGTACTTGTTTTATTTTATTTAATTTGTTGTTGGAAATGTCTTGGGTTTGTTTGTTTTTGCCAGATAACTGCTGTGAGCCCCACAGAACGACAATGTGAGAGGCTGTTTTGGGATACTTTGGGCAAAACTTCAGTGTTGCCGACAAAATCCTGAAGGCGGCAAACAGGTCAAGGCATGTTGACCTCTTCTGTTGGCTTCAGTATAGGTGCCCGCAGAGACGTCACAGCAGATCAATTAAGAAATGTTGTGGGTCCTTCCATATGGATTTCCATAAACTTAGGGCAATCTGCTACCCTTAGTACACTAGCATTACTGACAGAGAGAATGGGTTGCCTACCCAAAAGGTGCCAGATAAGGAAAAACAATCCTTAAACCCTGCCAGTGGTGGCTACTGCAAAAGGGTGATTGCAGGTTCCCAATGTGGAGAAGAGCAGAAGGTAGGGAGGGAAGCAGAGGGCACCGTAAGGACTGTTGGCCACAACCATCTACTTAATCCAAGGGAGTCATTTGTGCAGCTGCAGCTTCCCGAAACACACCAAGACAAGTGTATGAGCTCTTTCTGTGATTTTTTTAAGCTGGAAGAGATGCGGTAAGGGCTGTACACTGTGGCATGGTAGCATGAACAAACCTTTGCGCTGTCTTGTGCCACAGGCTGTCCACACTCAATTATACGCTCATTAGAGCTGCAACAGTAAATGATGTGGTCACCTGGGCTGGAGAGTCAAAGAGAAGTGGCTGAAGGCTAACCACGTCATTCACAGTGTGCCAGTGGCTTCAGAAAATGCCTCATGAATCGCCACAGTATGAAAGCTGGGCTGGACTTCGACTCTGATGCCACGACTGACAGCACCTTAGCAGGCCCACGCTGAGCCCCCTCCGATTATACAGAGTAATCCACCCACCAGCTGTGGCCAGGAGCCTTCATGTGTTCCCTACAGTATATACTTTTCTTGGCTAACTGAAAAATATTTTTGCATGAGAATCAAACAAGTAGTATATCTGTGGGAAACTGCTCCCTTCTGTCTTATTAATGCTGCTTGAAAGGCTTGGATAATTGATGACTATGGAGAGTGGGGCGGTGGTGTGTCTTTTCTCAGAGATATTTAAGGTAGGACTGGGAATCTATGCCCATAGAGAACACTCAATTAGAAAACTATGGTAAGAATCTTGCTCTCTCTAGCTACAGCCATATCCTTCTAGGAGAAGAGCCAATTTCTTCAATTTCTGTTGACAAATTGAGGAAATTTAGATGTGTAATTGAGTGCTTTGGGTAATATGTTGAAATACAAGAGAAGTGGGGAGAAGACCCCTTCAGAACATTCACAAAGGTCAAATTTCTGCCACTCCTTACTCTCCTCTGCATTTCCTGTTCCTAACTGGATGCACACCTGGGGAACATGAAAAAAAGGGGAGGCATTTGTGAGGCTCACTGTCACTTCCCTGCTATAGGTTTTTCCTCTCCACCTGACAAGAAATAACGATGTGTTAGGAATATGTTTGTTTCCAACCAGTTGTTGACATAAAACTTGATTATTATTTTACTTTTGCTGGTGCCTAAGGGCAAGAAAGAGATTGCAACACGTGAAGCAGACAGCTAAAACAGACAGTGACTGCAGAAAGAGGCATCTGGCAGGAAAATCTAGACCACCTAAGTAAGGCACTTAGATTTTCTACTCACGGAAAGATTTCTGCCCTTTAACGTTGATACAGAAAGCTTTACACATCAAGCAGGGATCAGGATAGAGCAAACCAGCAGGACATGGTAGGCACTGGGGTACACCTGAGTCTCTGCCACCCTTTGGCCCTGGAGCACCTACTTCAGGGCTATGTTCAGTTCCTCTGTCCACAGAACCTGGAGACCTTCAAGTTCATGACAGGGGTAACAGTCTCCTACAGGAGCAGAAGTGCTGAGGCTGCCTCCGTGCAGGTGGTACCAGCTTATTCCTCAGACAGGCCCTGAGCTGCAGCCTCCATTAGAAGGAGCATCTGGATAATCTCTGTCTCCCAAGGGATTATAATCCCTGTCTCTAAACACCACCAGTAAAATATTCCCAAGAGGAGGCCTGGGGACTGGACACGTCCCCATCCTCCTGTCAAACCCCAGCCCATGCCGACAGGAACCCAGGAGTCATGGGGCAAGAAAAGAGCAAGCAAAATGGAGACCAAGCCCATAGCTAGGGCCCCTGTCAGTCCCTCTAGCCAAGGGGCAGGCAGTGGGACTCCTCTTGGACAAATCTCCTTCCATCGCCGAGGAGTGGGCAGGCACCCAGTGGACACGGTTTCGTAGCTTCTTTCTGCAGGAGCTGTACATGAGGGAACTGGTAGCGAGAGCCCACTTCTCCTGGCCCATGGCTTGAAATGGTAATTACAGAGCGGAAAGAGCTGCTCGTCACAGGTGGCCAGTGCCAAATCTATTTCCTGCTATATCAGGGAGCTCCCCAAGAGAGACCTGTGCTCTCCTCCACACCCAGCCAAGCCCAGATCATTGAGAAATTTTCCATGCAACCAGAGAGCACCTGCATAGCTGCATGATCCCTCCTGGGAAGCGGATTCGCCTGGATCGGGTCTGATAGAGAGGCCAGACTGGGACAGAGGTGAGTCTGACATAGAGAGGGGGTCATAAGGGGTGGCTATGAATGTGCTGTCCTTTTTGTCCCTAAGGAACACCCGTGCCGTCCTGGAATGACCTCTGAACAGTTTCTGATATCTGCTTGCAGATGGGCTATTGGACATCTTTTTTTGGGGGGGAATGACAAAGCTCATGAAGGGACTTGTGGGGCCACACACTGTCCTGCGTTTCTCTGAGCTGGGGGAGACGGGAGAGGCAGGTGTGGAGCGATGGGTCTGCGTGGCAGAAGAAATGCTTTGCAGAATATCACCTGCTGCAAGGGCCAGCATGGGGGCTTCAGGATGCAGCTGAGCAGGCTGCAGGTCCACAACGCTTCCTGAGGGATGAAATGGTGTCCCCTGTGTGGTTGAACCATGGTGCTGGCTTTTGGGGTGCCCTGTGCCCCCCCAGGTGCCATCACAGGCACTGTAGCAGCTTCACTGATGATACAATCTGAAAAGACACGGTTCAGCATTTAGGTTGCAAAGCTTATCAGAACGACGTTTTCCCGTTCCGACATTTGACTATCATCTGGAGTTTCTGTCTCAAATTGATGTCTCTCTCAACTGGTTGGCGTGCATGCCTAATGTCCTAAGTGGGAAGGGAGAACTTAAAAAACCCAGGTATAATTAAATGTATCAGTGCAATGTATTTAGTGCTCTGCATTATTTGCTAGTGAAAGATGACGGTCTGCATGGAAAGATGTCAGACAGAGCACAGGACTTGTAAAGAGGTTCTGCCTCCTCTAGCAGTGCATCAAGTGGTTAAAATAAAAAATTGAAACACAGTGAATGTGTTACTGAGTTTAAACAGTAGCAGCAATCTAACAACCTCCTCCTCCTGGGGTCCAACCCACCTGGAAATAGAAATACTCTGAAATAATCACTAGTTTATTTAATCTGCACCTGGGTGGCATGTTCAGCTTCAGATTTGTCTCTGACAACTTTTGAACTTGGGGGTCACTATTTTTCTCCTTATACACTTCAGTAAGAGTCCTACCAAAAATTATACCAAATCCTGTACAGACTAAGGCACATGAGGTTTTATATCCACTGTAGGAATACCATTGTCTTACTCTTGATTACTTACCCTGGCAGGGTTGGGCCCACAGGCATTACAGCTATGTAGTTTATTCAGGTAAATGCAGTCCTACAGACGTATTTATGAGGACCATCCATCTTGAAAGAATTTTAAAGTATTTTCAGCACTATGTTCAGTTTCCAATTGGTCGTATGAAAAAATGTGATATCCCCTAATTTTTTCTAAGCCATTCCCCAATTTCATTCTTGTGGTTTCAGGATCTATGTATAATATGACACTTGTTACTGTGATTTATGGCTTTAGGTGAACAATATGCTGTATGTGGTGTTAATTGCACTGGATGGAATCCAGAGGCATTAAAATGCTCATCTTCCCTCCTCTCTGCTAATGAGCTTTGATTTCTAACCTGTCAGCAGGGATTATTTATTAGAGCATCGTGTTTGTGATTCTCCACAGGAGCTCAAGTGTCAACACTGTCATCCAAGCACCCTCCATTCCCTCCTCCCCAACACACTTTTGATGCAACAGAAAAAATTATTTGTGCTGAGACTTGGCTTAGGCAGTGTCTGCATGCCTGGGTTGGGCAGTAAGGGTATGATGGGAATAAATACAGGAGTTCAGGAATGGCTACAAAAAGAGGAACTGGGCAGTTTCGGGAAAAATACATCTTAAAATGATACTGCTGAGCAGAGAATGAGATATTAAGTATTTTCTTTGGAGTGGATGGAGCTATTTTGTCTATAGGTTTGAGCAAGTGGTGTGAAATCCAGAGCTCCTAATATCTAACAATAGCTCTGAAGGAGTTTCCTTCTTTGGTTTTACGGTAGTCAATTCATCTCTCTGCTTAGGTTTCCTATTTCCCAAACAGGGCTAAATGCTTCTTACCTCTCTCAGATAAGAATAGTCTAACGTTTGACAGTATTTCTATCAAACATTTCCATCAAATAGTAAAACAAGTGCATATACGCTCTGAAAAGAAACTAAACCCCTACATTAATAAGTCAATGTGGAAACGCTTCAAAAATGAAATGATAAGCAGACAGGATGTGTAGGAAAGAAAATATAACAAATGTAAATTCATCCGTGAAGTGTTTCTTGTGATAGGCACCTGATATCATCAAATGCAATATGTTCTGCTGCAGATTTAACTGGAAAAACAGGAATAAAAAATATGAATAATCAAGGCAGCTGCATCAGTATTACATTTGGTTCCTTATATTGTAGTTGATATAAAACTTTAGGACTTTTTTTTAGTTATCTGGTGAATTTGGTAAGTCTTTCCTATTTTTTAAAAGCCTGAATGTATATGTTTCCTACATGTTTTCATGTTTTTAACTTCTTAGTTATAATGTTGTATTGATATAGTTTTTTTTATTTAATTGCCATGTTTGTTTTGAATTAAAACCAACCTGTCTGCACTTAATAACACGAACAATTAAATATTCTCAGCAAGATTCTCACTGTGCCAGATGAGCGTCCTCAGAAGTTTTTTTTTTTTAATTGCTTTATATGTTGCTTTTAATTACATTCCTTTCCCAAGCGATTATATCCTCATATAGGCCCCATTCCTGCAAGCTATCCTGGCACAGAAGCAGAGAGTTAAAGGCAAAAGGGTGCTGGGAAGGACTGCCAGGGGAAAAAAGGCCTTTTGGTCAAAACAGAGGGATGCCAGGAAAGCTGTAAGCCTTGCAAAGGCTTCTCTTTAGTGAAAAAGCCAAAGAAAAAGTCAAATTGTTTTGGAGGCACGAGGAAGCAATAGGCTGTAGTTATCCGCCTGCAGAATACTGGGAGCTGGTAGGAGGATCTCCTGGAGGACCAGAAGGAGGTATGAAGCACAGAAAGTGTCTTCCTTTTGGGGGAAAAAAAGTATAGTGTGCCTGGGGCTGGACATCCTGAATTCTTCTTTTAGCACCCCAGGGTTAGAGCTCACCCGTTGCTTGAGGAGAGAGGTGCAAAGGCAGCGCAGTGCCCCCAGGGGAGACTTTGCAGAGAGGAGCTGTGATGTCCAGGAGAAGCCAATGTGCCTCCCTGGTTGCAAGGCTACAACTTGGAAAAGAAGCAAAGTTGGCGGGGAAAAGTCCATCTCGGTCAAGAGTTTTCTTTACAAAAAAAAGAAAACTCATGAAGGCATACATTTCCCATCAACAAAGTTTAACTGTTACACTTACATTGGGAAAGGGCATTTGCGCCAACTTTCAGCAACTGCAGGAACAAATTGTGCAGAGACCAAGTTCCGTTCCATGCCAGGACTACAAGGCTGATGAATCTTTGCAGGACTTTTCAGGTCACAAATTTCGGAGGAAGACATAACTACAGCTATAGCTGACAACTGTCAATACTGACTGATTACCAGCTAACACAGATTATTAACTTCTGTTATCCCACGGACTGGAGCCAAGAAACCAAACATGGACAGCTTTAAAGCTAAAGATTCTCCATTTATTGGCCATCTGCATACATAAGGCAAACCACTTCATCATGCCTTTCCTGCACTAGTCTTCATTTCTCCAGCTCAGACTGAAGATTAAAACACCTTCAGTGATAAAACTGTGCATCTTACTTCATATTTGAAAGTGTCTTAATTTTAGTTACTTGATCTTTTTATACCCTCTAAAATGAAAATGCTTCTATTGTCTTTATTTGGTGTATAGGCAGCATGGCAGGTCCAAGCATGATGAGATTTAATTAAAAAAAAACGGGGTTCATGTTTTCTGACTTTTTTTCCCTAGCAATCAGAATTAGGCAGAAATATCTGGTGGAGGGTTGTTTCTCTTTTAATGCAAGTTGCATTTCTGACATGACTGCATGATTTTGGGAGCCCAGGCAAATGGCAGTTGACTATAAAAATTATTATTGTTTAAAGCAACATATTATATTTAAAGATTCTTACTCATCCAAGCCTGTCAGTGTTTAAGAGGTGCTTGGGCATTGCCCTTAATAAGATGCTGTAACTTTTGGTCAGCCCTGAAGTGGTCAGGCAGTTAGACTAGATGATCATTGTAGGTCCCTTCCTACTGAAATTCCCTTCCCTTCCCTTCCCTTCCCTTCCCTTCCCTTCCCTTCCCTTCCCTTCCCTTCCCTTCCCTTCCCTTCCCTTCCCTTCCCTTCCCTTCCCTTCCCTTCCCTTCCCTTCCCTTCCCTTCCCTTCCCTTCCCTTCCCTTCCCTTCCCTTCCCTTCCCTTCATTCTATTCTATTCTATTCTATTCTATTCTATTCTATTCTATTCTATTCTATTCTATTCTATTCTATTCTATTCTATTCTATCCTATTCTATTCTATTCTATTCTATTCTATTCTATTCTATTCTA
The DNA here is from genome assembly GCF_963924245.1 of Chroicocephalus ridibundus. Lineage (NCBI taxonomy): Eukaryota > Metazoa > Chordata > Aves > Charadriiformes > Laridae > Chroicocephalus > Chroicocephalus ridibundus. The sequence goes on along the minus strand of NC_086284.1, from coordinate 188,718,561 downwards.
TTCTATTCTATTCTATTCTATTTCTATTCCGTTCTGTTCTATTTTCGCCTTCCGGTTGGAGTTTCTATTTATTCAGTTAGACTTTGGCAACCAAAAGAGTTAATTTCACATTCGGCGCTAATGTAGTGGTGGAATCAGGATCAGCCTCGCACTAGGAATGCATGATTAGTTTTCTGGTAATGATGACTCTTAAATCCTTGACTTAGTTATTGATTGCCAAAATACAGTCACCCATCTACAGCAGTAACCTACATTCTTGATGTCAAGGTTAATGACATTACACTAACTGTATTCAAGTGCATACTGTTCAAATGAGCTCAGCTTATCATGCAATCCAGATTGCTCCCAAGTGTCACCTCCTTATTTAACAGCTAGCAGTCATAATTGATTTTTCCAATATTTTTAAAGCAAAGCTACCTTGTAAGCACTAATGAGCTTGGTTGAATGTATGTGTGAGAGAACACAAGGAAGGAAATTATGCAAATTTTAATTCTGTCTCTCTTAAATTCTTCCTTTGACTTTTAGCAGATGAAAAATAGCTTTTACCAGGTGAGATGGTGTTGCCTTTATGGAAATAATTCTTGGAGGACCTCTTTGGTGTAATTTGGCCACTTCTTAATCAAGGTTTTCAAGGGATGCAACCAGCGTTGTGATCTCCACCTCAGGTCTAGTGTCTAGAAGGTAAAAAAGAAACAGAAATGAGCTGTGTTTTCTCCTTCTGCAATGGTTTTCTCCCCGCAAAGTGGTTCCCACTCATGTCACTTCAGTGAAGAGGCTGATGTTTGGCAGCTTTTGATTTCTTCAAGGACTCAGTGCGTCTACTAGAGGAAAGATTAACAAAAGTAAGTGCTGTACAATATTAGAAATGGGGAAACAAATTTAATTTCTTTTAGTTGCTAATCACAAGAAAGGGAAGCTGTAGCACATGAATCTAGGTGTGTACCTAAAGTCCTCTGTGCGATCCCTCTGAAAGCTGGGAAAATTACACTTCCTATATCCAAAGGTGCAGGAGAGCTCAGGCCACCATTCTGGGGGCAGGATGTGAGGGCCAAGGCTATTTTTCTAGTAAAATCCATTTTTTCTGGAGGAGTGAACACCAATAAACTGAGGAGATAGAGGACAATTCTCCTGATGACAAAATGTTTTACAGGAAGAACGTAAAGTCTGTCTTTCCCATAACTGTTGCTGTAATATCTCCACAAGAATGTGTTACTATCTCTTTCTTACGAGACACTAGTACATCTTTAAACCAAATTTCTTCAGTAGGCATAGGTGAAGAGCATAGGTATTTATGTATCTATATTATGCATTAGTAGCATATATGTATTTACAAAGAAGCGTGCTCTCTATCTGATTTCCCCATTCCTTTTGCCCTTCATCATTGCTATTAGATATATGTGCGGTACACAGCAATAAGAGGAGGAAAGCAGCTGAGTCACTGCACCCATCAGGTTTGTACTGCTGCAAGCTCAAAAACGGAGATAATAAAAGCGCAGTAATGCTGCTTAGAAGCAGCAGAAGCATGAAAGCCAGTATGTGCCAAAAATAAGACAGCGATAACTAATTCATAGGGTAAGTTAAGTTTCTGTGTCAAATCATGTATTTAGCATATATTAATGCTAAAGGAGCCAAAACAGGGAAAAGCAAGTCCACCTGCATCCACTTGTATATGAATTATTTTTGTGATCTGCTGAATACAGATGTCCTTTAGCCACATAAAAAATTGGGATGGGAGATCTTAGGTTTATAGCCTTTGCACTATGCAGCAGTTGAGATTTTTAATTTTCCTCATTTGACTATGATTCCCAGACTGAAAAATTTTCCCCTCGTAAATAATTCAGGTTCTCTTCCTGTGACTGCAACACAAGCCTGCTTTTCTACCTGCCAGCACTTATGTGTACAGCACAGTATGTAAAAGAGTGCCCAAATTAAAAGATTTATTAAAATTATTGCTATGAGAAACTTAAAATGCTGTGGGTACCACTTCTTTGTTGTAAATGGCCTTCCACTACTTCATTTCGAAGACACTTTTCTTCCAATACAAGTCATCCAGGAGCCTACACAAGGGAGACACTACCTGGGACTCTGCTCCCGGTTATCTGGTATTATTCAGAAAGAAAATAAATGCAGCCCCAGGGAAGGGACCTCAGGAAAGGGCATTTGGCAGTTGAGGTGCAGGGGGCCCCATGTTGCTTGGTGGAAGCGGTGGCGTGCCCTTAGAGAGCCCCACTAGGGCACCCCGGGGTGGGTGCTCATGGCTCCCCCAGGCACACCACCAGCCCCTTGCTCTCGCGGGAGGACTGAGGGGGTGGAAGGTACTGCCAAGGGGACCTGGCGGATGCAAAAGCTGCAGCCTCCAAATCAAACCCGAAAAGCACTTGAAATTCCTCAGTAGATGTGATCAGTCTCACGGGTAGGAACTCTTCCCAAGGCCCTTTTGGAGAGCAAACAGAGATGACTGGACAGTTCAAGTCTTGAGTGTGTGTCTTTTCACTACAAATAAACTTTCCACTTAATGTTTACAAAACTGTAATGTATGGGTTGATGGATGATAACCTGTGAACAAGAGACATCTCTCCAAAGTGCCACATGGAGAGATTGCCTTTCTTTACTGTAAAAAAAGGCAACTCCAATGCCAACTTGGTTTGGTGGTGGCAAATGGCTGGGTTGAACTGAAGCCATGGGGAGCACATGTAGGGCCACAGCTGCTCTGTGGGTCTTGTATCTAGAAACAGAACTGTGAATGCTTTAGCTGAAATAGGTAACAGACTTCCCACACTCCATGCCCTTTGAGAAAGGGTCTACTTGCTGATCCTGAAAGCCTGGGCAGTGAGCTGTGAGCAATGTATAAGCAGGGAGTAGCTAGCTACCTCCTCACTCTGCTGAAAGAGGTATTTCAGGGATATTGACCTTGGAACAGGAGCAGTTTCATCTAGGGATAGTTACTCTGATTTTCTAACCTGATTTTTAAATTATTATTCTTCCCCAACGCCCACCAAAAAAAAACCACAAAAAACCTGTTTATTTAAACCTTTCTTTCCAAATCCATTTTTTGCCACCCAAGAAGAGTTGCTTGCTCGAGAGCCTCCAATTTGACTTAATTTCCTACATTTACACAGTGTGAGGAAACACTTCAGTGTTTCTGGTAAGAGCCTCTAGAAAAATGAACCTGGCACATTTGCTGCCTGACACCGCCTGGCATACATCCAGCAGCAAGGACACAAAAGCTTTTATCCTAGTGCTTGTGAAAGTAGACCTCAGTCCTACCTCTAACTCCAAGTAGACACTGGGATTTGCCCGCATGCAGTTCTTGCGAAAAAATGGGGCATACATTATAACAGATCTCTGACAAGACCTCCAATGTTGATGTTAATTGAATGTTTTTTTCCAGGATATATTTTCAATGTTGTTTCTCTCCACTTGTCCAACTTGAATACTCCTGAGAACAGGGAGATGACAAGAATTAATGCCTGTTTGCATTAACTCAAACTTTATTGTCACTTAATTAACCATGATTAATGTCGGGAGGCAAAGGAGAAGCGTCAAGCTATTTTCAACAGCTCAGTACTGATGAGTTCAGAAAAACAAGTAGTGGCATTGCAATGTTGATTACAATAAAATCCAGCCAAAAGATGCATTGTTTTGAAGGCAAGGTTTACTCTTCAGCCTCTGACAACATCCTGGTAAATTGCCAGTGACTGCAGCCCCTAGAAACCTCACTTAAGAAGCACGAACAAAAAATACAAACACTCTGCCCAAAATTAAAAACAAAATATTACCCAAAATTACTCAGTAGTTGTGAATCTGTGTAAACTGTATTTGGCTAATATATTCTCAGTGATTTCTGGGAAACAGAACAGCCCAGTTTTATATTGGCACTATTCCTTATTAATCTCACAAGTTGAATACACAGTCCTGATCCACTGCCAAAAATAAATCCATAAGTTGATTAGGATACCTGCTAGGTCTCGCAAAGTAGACCAAACAGCTGTAGGCTAATGGGAAGAACAGTAGATGTGGCAGGCCTGGCATTTAACTAAGTTGCTAGAAACATCTAAGCTCTCCAAGAACTCTTTTTCAAATCTTTGTAAGGGGAAAAAAATGAAAGAAATGAGTATCAAATTAAGATTGATACTGTAAGTTTCCTGAGTTCTTCATTGGGAAACCTGGGACCTGTGACGGCAGAGTGATTCCTGGTGGCTGCATGTGCCAGGTGATGATCTAATCCAAAGAATTAGGGTAAAGGGAGTAATTTGAAAATAGACAGAAAACTGATGAATGATTTTCTCCAATGCATATGCCTGTATAATCTTTCTGAAGGTTCAAGGGAAAGCATGCACATCTGTTCTTCTTTTGCTAGAAGGGAATGTTTCTCTTTCTTGCTGTCCCTGTGGTCTGGGAGCTCCATGAGGGATCTCTTACTCCCTTTTCCTCACATACCAGTGGAGGGAAAAACTGAAGTAAGAATTTCTCAGCAGCGAGCTCTTGAATGGTAAAAGCACAAGGCAATGGTTGCGCAGGACTTCTATTTTCTCCTATTTTCCTACAAGAGGCTTTGCCTTTGTATGGGCTCCTATCCCTACTTCCTTCTGTGGCAGGGAGGAGACCTTACTTCACAGCTCCTCACTAGCAGAGGAGGAATGGAAAATATGACATGAAATGGAGGAGCCACATATGAAAAAGGGGAGGGGTAGAGAGCTGGGAAGAGGAAGAACGGGGCACATTGAAGGCTGTGAGAAGGACAGTCAGGGACTAGTATAGGGTAAGGTAAAGCAATTATAGGAAAAAGTAAATAAACTCATTAAAACAAAGAAATAAGGACAGGAAAATAGAAGATGAATTTAAAAAGTTTGATTAAAGGAAAGCAGAAACTTGTAGGTATCATTTTCTCAATCTGTGATTCTATTCTGCATCTAAAATAGTAGATTAAATTTTTGCATGTTGAAAATATTTCCTCCTGCTTTGTCGTCTTTTTTTTCTCTTTACCTTGCCTTTTGAGGACTCTCTAGGTGGTCTTGCAGTGCATTGGGAACTGACTATTCAAAACCAATTTTTGTTTATGGACAAGACATTTTTAAACACACATAGACCTGAATTTTCATTTTAGTGTGAAATAGGGAACGAAAGCACAGATAAATTATCAGGAAGGCTGACCTAGTCCAGGCAGCGAAATCACAGGTTTGTGCTCTCCTTCTGTCCTCATTTGGCCAAATTATTTCAGGGAAATAATTCTGCTGAAGACCCATGCTGAGAACAATACTCCTCCTATGAATATGTCCTTCAAGGAATCTTCTTGTTTACTCAAGGACTGAGAGCTCTAGTTTTAGAAAAGATTTCCCCTGCCTATTCATTTAAATTGGAGTTTTATGCAAGGAAAGAAAACCTTTTTTTTGTTACAGTTGAAGTGATGGGAAATGGCTGAAGGAATAAAACTGTCATGGGTGACCACTAACTGATGTCACTCTCCTCGAGCATTCAGCGGAGCAATCATTTTAGGGAGAAACAATCTGCAAGTAGCACCATGTTTTCACTGGACTACAGCCTTGACATTTGTAACATCTAGCCATGGTCTTTGGTTGTGAGGTCTAGTGCCCTTGGTGGGTTTTAGTGGAGTCCATTAGGCTAGTTACGTAGGCTTTGAGAGCATTTCAATCTCAGCCACATAATTATAATGTGCTTTGTCAATCTGGCCAGCCTGGGGAAAGTAGTTAGTGTGAGTCATGTGAATTAGAACTTGATATTTTATAGTATCATTGGTGGTTTTCAAACAAATTTCTCTCTCTCCCTCTTTCTCTCCCTCTCTTTGAATACACTGTCAACTGGTTTCAGTTTTCCTGAGGTGAAGGAGATAAAGCAATCTGTCATCCCCCTCGCAGTCCCCAGTCTGCATGTGGAAACCATTGCACAACAGGGCAGAGGAGTGAAAAGGTGTCATCAAACTGTGTGACGTGCCTTCATGCAATGGCTAAATGCAATAGGACATTTCATTGCTTACTCAGCATTTATTTAACTATTTCTAAAATTATATCCTTGGTCAAATGATTCCTGATTTAATAGCAGGAGTGATCTTATAAAATTTTGAACCCTCATTCTAAATAATTATGCTGCTGTAAACATGTCCTCTCTCCAATAAAAGAAACTAAATTAAATGTTGTGCATGTAACAGTGTGCAATAACAAAATAGGACATTTAAAATTTAACTTCAGCTAACAGAAATATTTCTTTCAGTAATTTTAATCTGCAGAACAAAGCTTTTTCCTGAAAGGTTTTCACAGCCTCGTTTTTCTTTCCAAAATAAAGCAAACCCTCTTCTCAAGAAACCCAGACCCATCCGGCCAGTCAGACGCATGACTGACCAACACAGAAAACAGGCTGGATTTAATTCAGGACTAATAAACGTAGTGAAAAATAAAGGGTAGTGCTAGCTCTGTTTTGTAATGTGGCTGCATCTAAACCTACCCAAAATGTGACATACTGAATGGGAGAAAACCACTAAGATTTTCTTTTCCACCTTCCATACATGCTTCCATATGTGAACCATACTGACAAAGGTGCAACACCTCCTCTGGGATCTCTGGAGTATTTCTTTTAGTCTTCTGCCAAGGCAGAGCCTGTTGTGAGGGTTCCCAAGGCAGTTATTATGAAGGGCAGGAATAACAGTTGCGGACGGGCGTTGAGTTGACCACTGGTTGAAAACATAGATACCTAAATATGAAAGATGAGACTACGTATCAGTAACTGGGCAAAGCAGTCCTTTGATCCAGTGTACTTAACATTTTTTCTGTGGCAATTAAATTCAGATTTTTTTGTACCAGTTTATCTTAAAGTGACTGCAAGTTTATCTAAAACACAACTTACGGTATTCCTGGGCTGAGATAATCAACGAGGTGTGGAATAAGGCCCAGCATTTGTTTTTTCCACAGCTACAAGTTATATAATATCAACAGTGCTTTTAATAATATTTGATAATTATTCAAGTATTTGGTTTCTAGATGTTTGTGCAAATGTGCTGTGTTTGCAAACATAATTCTTTTCATAGGTACTTCTGTAAATTTGGGTACACACATGCCAGTTCACAATTATTTCCGGGTGCCTATTCAAACCTTGATTAGATTAGTTTAATGTCCTGTGTTTTGCCTCTCAGTTAAAGCAGGTTAATGTACAATACACAGAATTTTATGGCAGTTTGGCCATTCTAGCTTGATCATTTTTTACTGCATGCTGTTCCCTTCTTCACTGTTCCCTTCTTCACTGTTCCCTTCACTGTTCCCTTCTTGCCTGTGAAAGCACCTTGCTTGTGCATCACAAATGATGTACTATTTTTACAGGGGGACATAAAAGAACACATAATTGCAGAAACCTGAAGAAGAAAGACTACAGACAAAATTTCATTTTTACTTATTAATAATGTTCTATTTTAGTCGTTAATATTTGTTTCTGAAGACATATAAGTTGTTCATGTTCTTCAGAAGAGGAAGTTCCTCACAAGCAGTAGGTTGGGGAGTATGCCTTTGTTCTAAGAAATTTTGACCCCATATCCTGAGACATTCTTGAGCAGCCACGTATGATCATTAGTAAGGCCTTTGTTTGGCATCCACGTGCAAATTCAGGATGTTATTTGCTCTTCACCACTTGCAAGTGGCCAGATCCTCAAAGAGGCTTAATCGCCTTAAAAATCAGGTGGCTAGATTCTGATGCAGAATCCAAAATTCTGAATATACCTGGGTTACCTCTGTGGTGCATGGGAAAAAATAGGCACCCCAGAAACGAATTTGAGATAACCAGTAGAGCAAGGAAGGAGCTGCTTAAATTAAGCACAGCTGTGTTCTGAATTAGCAGAGATGATTGTGTGCTGGCCAAAGCACTATGACAGTACAGCTATTCTTGACACAGTAGTACAAACTGCTTTTGGCATCTGCTGAGATATAAAGCAAGATTTTTGCAGATCTCTCCTCTCCTCTCCTCTCCTCTCCTCTCCTCTCCTCTCCTCTCCTCTCCTCTCCTCTCCTCTCCTCTCCTCTCCTCTCCTCTCCTCTCCTCTCCTCTCCTCTCCTCTCCTCTCCTCTCCTCTCCTCTCCTCTCCTCTCCTCTCCTCTCCACGACCTCTTCCAGTACCTGGGGAAAATGCCGTGTAGCAAAGGCAACAATCAGCAGCGGGACAGAAAAGGGAGTGAATGTGCTGTAGGTCAATACAACACCACGTGAGATGTGCTCTCACATTTTCCTACCTAGGTCTCTGCTGTCCCTAGGAAGAGGGAAGGCCTCTGCAGTGGGAAAAACTACAGCTAGCTAGGCTAGAATCAATCAATCAGCAGGAAAACACCTAATACGTACAGCCACTAATTCCATCTTCCAGGTAGGCAATTCAGGCAATTATTCTTCCTTCCTTTCTAGTCACTACTTTAGTGATGAGAAAATAAGAGGCTCATTCAAATTTCTCCTCCCAACTTGCACCTATATGGCTCAGGCCCTTAAAGGATGCCCTAGCCCCCTGTCTGCTGGCTGCTCTAGCATCCGGACAGGACCTCTCCTCCCATTGAAGCTGAAAACAAGGTCAGACAAATCACATCCTCACTGGAACAAAAAAGAGGGATTCCCTCTGACTTCTGCTGATTAAATCACTCACTTGGATAATTGCATTTTACTCAAACAATCCTGAGAAAAACTAAAAATCCAAGCATCTGAAGAGCTCTAGTACCTATGGGGGTATGAAGACTTTTTGGCACTGCACATTTGCACATGTGTTTCTAAACCCATACTACGCATTTATGTGCTTCTTTCTGGTGTGTGGCCACCTTAGCAGGAGCCTTTCACCATTTCATCAGGACCAAGGGAAAACTCTTTCACCAGAGACCCAGTCCTACATTGGTGGAATCAGCGGCTCTTACCCATGTTTGTGAGGAGCCAAAGTGTTTGTACATGGCATATCACGGGCCATATCTGTGCTGGAAGCACACTGGGGAGCTGGCCAGGTGATCCCAGGAAAGGAGGGAAAAGTCATAAACCCTTGAGGGTTTGTGATTAGTGAAACCCAACTGCAATACAAAGTATGGGCCAAATGCCAAGCATAATAGAGGTTTTGTTGCCTGCAGGGCTCATCTTAGATGTATAACCCAGATCCTTAAGATCTTTCTTTTTCAGTTCTGATTCCTATTTTTTTTCTAGCTCAAACTTCCTTAAATGGAAATCAGTCAACTGGATTCAATATGAGTGAATGTAACTACCATACTCGTTCCTTTGACTGTACGAATACTATATTTTTCTGCTTCATGGTCTACTCTGCACAGCTCCCCACAACTTCTTTGTTTCTGATTCAGATGGTGCCTTTATCAAATTTGCCTGACATATAAAAATGTGGCTTTTTTCTGGGCCTCATCCAAAGGCCACTGAAGTCAACGGGTTCATGAAAGGTTCAGAGCCAATTATCACTGCCACGACTTCCAGCCATGTTCTTTTCATGTAGCATCTTCTGCTTTTATAGTGCTTTCTCTTTTGCCAATATTAAAACAAAATCTCCATCACAGTGCAGTGCAATGTATTTAATATGCAGATTTTGATTTTCCTTTTTATAAGTTTTCATAGCATTCCTTAGGTTTTTCCTATTCCTTAGGAGCATTCCTTATCTTGCTGGGATGGTATGTGAATCCAGTGAGTCTAGTGATAAATTGCTGAGCATAAATGGAACTTTAGCTCTCTACATCAATGAGTAATGTTTTGCTGCTTAAATAAATATTACTGTGAAATGTATCCTTGATTTACCGATTCTGTGCTAAAATAGATGAGAAACGTTGTTCTGACAGCATTAAAAAAAATGGTCAATCCATTCTCCTATATGGCATGTGGGAAACTGGCATTCAGAGTGAATATTTTAGAATGTTTCTTCCTCACCACTAGACTTCATTTTTTTTAAGCAGAATTGTAAAAACATTGATTTAACTTCACTGAATCTGTAAAGTGAATTCTCCCATGCAAGATTTTTTCCCCTCTTTATTCCTTGCATCTAAGCCTAAGAACATAATCTGCTGAGTGTCTCATTTTGGGTTGCTGTTGAATTTCCCTATTCATCTTTGCACTCTTCAGCTCCCATCTGTTACAAGCCATCATTCAAAAAATTCTACACTTATTAAGTTAAATAAATCAACTGTACTTCCCTCTACTCCATCTGAAGGGAAGAGGCCAAACAAGCCCATCTCCTGAACAGCCCTTCAGGCTTCTCCACATTACCGATATTCCACAACAGTTTATGAGGCACAATGGGACAAAGAAAGGGTAGCTCTGTATGTCACAACACCAGGCAGATGCCCAGGGGGATGCCAATGCTGCAGGGCAGTGCCACTGGCTGCTATGAGCAAGATCAGTGCCAGCAACGGCAAGTGTCCATGAGAGGATGTCCAAAAGCCTGACTGTGCCCAGAGACCTGAGATCTCCCCGCGCTGAACCTGGATTTGCCTATAGATCCTTGGGTTCCCACTAAACTCTTCCCCTTTTAAACAAACAGAAATACCACCAGTTCAAAGCTATGGCATTCTAAAAACACTTTCATCCTTTCTCTGTAGACGAGAAGGCTATAAAACCCCAAACATTTTAATCTGCTTACTAGCCTTTAATTACACTAACTGCCAATAGGTTCTATTACCAGTCCAAAGAAAATACTGGCTGTTGTGTATTTTTTTTAACTGTGATTGATGAAGCATATTTGTGTAACATTAGGTCATATTTGTCAGAGTTTAACTTTTTAGTTGGCAACTACACCGTTAATTAGCAATATTGCTGATAACCTCTATTTTATATAACCAGCAAGCTGTTTTTCCGTACAAGCTGGCAGTGGAAAACAAGAAAAGGGTATTTCCATGGTGCCACAAGTCTGAAGTAGGAATAATCAGAGAAATACACACTACAATGTTCTCTGGGATTACTATCCATAAAATGTGCCTTATTTCTTGACAGGCATTATTTTCTTAGGTGTTCTTATTGTGGCTTCCTTTCTTTTCAGTCTTATAGTATACTCCTTTTAATGTTATGTTTCTGTTTTGGATGCTCCCTGAGTCCAGAACTGGGCCAGTAGCATATTCCTGAGGTTGCACATTTCCTGTTGTAATACCCTGTTTTCAGCTTCTCACAACTCTTCCAAACTTTCTTCGTTTGGAATGAAATTTTCCATCTAACTACTTTTTTCTTTTTTTTTTTTTCCAGAGAATATTTCAGTTAAAGCTGCACTGACAGTTTTGAGCATGAGATATGAGATAAAGAATATATTTCTACCTGTCTCAAAACTGCAGTGTCTTTTATTTTAAATGTTGTAGGGTCTTCTAACACTTGGAGCTGGGATATGAAGTTTCACAAAAGGATGAACCTTGTATCAGGAGCTTATATTTCACTGCCACTATGAAAATTCACCTCTGGCCAAGTGTCATGCCTTTGAAATACCATCATTCAAAAACTCTCAGTAGAAACTGGTTGTATTTCACCAATTAAAGTCTCCAGAGATGGGACTTCTCCCTGTCCAAGCTCCCAGAGCAAACCCAAGGACCTTGCAGCCCTAGGCGTGGTATGCGCTTCAACTTGACATTAGTCATTCTGTACACTATTTCCAAAACTGAAACATGGGAAAAATACAAAGTCCGTGTCTCAGAGGAGCTTTGTGAAACTAGGTCATGAATGACGGTGAAGCACGTACACGCTGCAGGGAAAGGCATTGTAAATAACTCTTGAGGATGTGAATAATCCTACTTTTACAGCACAGCTTCATCAGTGGAGAAGAAAGACGGCTTGGGCCATGCACTGAACAATGGAGAGAAAATAAAATCGTGTGTTGTTACTCATTAATTGAGTACAGTCAGCTTTTTGCACCGAGAAAGGACCTGTGGGAAGGAAAAAAGGACATGAGCATGTGATGAAAGATGGCATCCCAGGGCACATGCACTGCCTTGTTGCTTAAAAGTTGTGTGGGCGTTAGGTCATGCATTTTCTAACTCCTGAGCTCTTAATAATGGTCTTTAACCTAATCTCTGTTGGTATCTCACAACTGATAGGTGAAGAAGAATGTCTTTGTAGTTAAAGTGCTGACCTGGGACTTGGGGACAGCAGGCTCCTTTCTGCGATTCCACAACACAGGTTTTTTTAGAAACCAAATCTATAAAATGAGTGTAATTTTTAAAAAGGCAGTTTATTTGCCCATTGTCTCTCACATCTATTTGATATTTTTATTTTCAAAACTTTTGGGTAAGTTCTTGTCTCTTATTCAGTTTTTGTGAGTCTCAGCTGGGACGTCTAGTTGTCATTTTAAGAGAAATAATAACTTGGTGAGCTCTGCTCAAAGCTCACTGAAACTAAGCAAAGCTTTTCCAGTGAATACAGTGACATTTGTGATGGTCATGGGAGCCCTTGGGAACCTACATTCCCCGGCATGAGGGACAGACGAGGTACCAGGTGGGACATGGTAGGACATGCAAGTGGCACCAGGGCCCTAGGTTTAGGTTGGGTTGAGTTCTGTGCTTCTAAGATAGGACTGAAAGCATTTAATATGGATTGTTTTGTGCATTTCTGATGTAACATTTACCAATGCAGTGCTCTCATTGCATTTTACCTACACACGTAAAAAAAAATTATAAGAAATCATTAAAAGAAAGGCAGTATTAAATACTTATTTTCATTTATTAGGTTACATATTTAGTATTCTAGTAGAAACTAATGGGGGCACCAATAATTGTCATCAATGGCTAGGCAGTTCTTACTGTCTGGAAGTGTAGCTTTGTATTTTCTTCAAGGATTGTGCATAATTTTAACTGCAGAAAGATATGTTTAACTCCTGGATATATCCATCTGAATATGAAGTGCATTTTAAGAGGATTAAAAATATCTAGTCCTTCTCAACTGCCTTCCAAACAAGCATTGCAAAGTAACGGGCATATTTCTCCAGGTTTAAGGAAAGAACACAGTGCCACCCTAACGCAGAGCCTGTGGCTCTGTGATATAATACTGAGTGTAGCCTTAAAGCTTTGTCTCAGGGTGCAACTCTTTGCATAGGTGCAAAACTCTTTTGTCAGTGAAAAAAACGTTAGAAAACTATCGCGGTTCTAGAGGAAAATGGTTTACTGTGCCTCTTAAATTTGATGTTGTAGACCTTAATGAAGTAAAAGTTTCTCCCAGGTTAATGAGTATTTTTCCAATATTTGCCAAAAGCCTTCCCCCAAATCCCAACTTCAGCAATTCTAGTTGTAAGACTTAGAGCAGAACAAGAGGAGCGTGAACAAGGCAAAAAAGGTTACGTGGAGATCCATATTACACTGTCTGACTTCAAGCAAAATTCCCCAGTAATTTCAGCTTGTGCTTAGAAATCAGACCTCTGACAGACACATCAGGAAGGCTTTCTTGTAACTCGCAGCACAGCAGTTACTTTGGAGAATGTACCCAAAAGCAATGGTATCAAATCCCTGGCAAAGGGAGGGAGCTGTGATTTGATTAGGCACACAGCCTTCCTCTGACAGATTTTGAGATCTGCAGTCTAGCAGATGGCACGGTAACAAACACAATTGTATCTCTCTTAGGTTGCCTGAGGAATTCTGTGCCCTTGTTTTTTGGCGGCGTGACATTTTCATGAACCACTATTTATTTTCTTTGTCTCGGGTTTTTCTTAACTCCTTTTACAAGCGGTTCTTTATTCTTCCTCAGGTGCGCTGCTTGTTTGTGCAAGAAGCACGGCCAGGAAGCCACCACGAGCTTTCCTGGCAAGGCAGAGGTGGAGCAGGCTGTGGCTGGGGTCACAGGCACCGCGTTATGCCTAGGTGTGTGGCAAGGCCACCACTGTCCAGGGCTCCTGGGTTGACCATCTGCAGCCCCAACCTCGGGCATTTCACTGTGCTCTGACAGCAGCCCCGGCCTGTTCAGCGTGACGGAGGAATCGCCTGGGGATGGATGATCCCTTGGTGTTCTCTGGGTTTTGTTAAAAATTCTTTGAACCATAAGAGAAAAGTTTTGGGTCAACACAGGGGAGAATGCCATCTCCACCTCTCACTGTTTTGATTTTTTTTTTTCATGGCTAATACACGTGTTTAAGGTTCAGTTGGTGCCAAGGAGGCCTTTGATTGATTCCTACGAACGGTAGAGAAGATGTAACTGGTGTGACTCCCCCTTTTAAAAGTAGTAGACCATTTCCAAAATGTTGAGAGGGTGAAAGTGCCAAAACGTACCTATAGCAAGGAGAGCTGATAGACATGAAGCTTCTCCATGATCTAGAATATAAACAAAAATGCAAATTCAGCCTGAGGATCCAGTACAGGGGAATCTATTTCCAAGTAAATAATGCCATTTTTTTTATTGAAAAAGTATTGGTTTATTATGATTTTATTGTAAACATGCATTGGAAATACGTAAATCGATTTGAAACGGGAGACTTTTTTCAGGAGGTATGTAATACAGAAAGCAGAATGATTCATAGGAAGAGAGAAGCAGATAAACAGCCACTCTTGGTGTATCTGTCACATATGCTGTAAAAACGTTCCCTTGCATGGCAGTCACAGCAGCGCTGTGAGTTACAGGACAAAGAAATATTAGGTCATATCTTATCCTCAAATTTTAGTATACAGTTCAGCACTGATGACAGGATTTCTCTTTTCTTAAATAGATAAGCCAATAAAAATACATGTCCTCTGTTTTTCATAGACTACATATTGCAGCAGCAATGTAGTGTAATTCATTGGAAAGAAGAAAAAGTCTCCGATGAGGAAAAATTCCCCCACGGCTCCATTTGAGAAAGAGCGGCAGGAGGAGGATGCTGGATACGCAGAGGTACGGTCCTGTTGACTTCAGCAGGAGCTGGCTCACGCCTCGGTGTCAGACCATTTTCTGCCATGACACGATGGTGCTGAGACACCTCTTGTAAGCCTTCTCACGCTGTAAGCCTCCACATCCACCTCCTCCTTCTGCACGCCCTTTCTGCTTTATGCGAGCAGCTTTTGTAGGAGCAAAAGGGGCAGAAAGGAGGAGGTATGCCAGCATATGCCGGCGTGTCTCTCATCTTTTGGGGCACAGCCTTGTCAGGGGGCAGTGGGGAGGTGCACCATGCCAGGAGAGCCCCTGGAGGGATTGCATTTTGGGGAGAAATCATGCCTCTGTGCTTCCCCGATGTGAAGGGCCGGGGGGCATACAGGTTCTCTTTCCCTCGATCCTGCTGCCTGCGAGGCACAGCTGATTTTCCACTTGCACGTCGGCCCCATTGGCATGCGGAGGCAGCCGCCCCGAGCCCCCGCAAAGGCTTCTGTCGGGGAGGGCACAAAGGGCTCTTTTTCCATCCACCTCCACCCAAAGGGCAGGAGCGCGTTGGGCTGGTGTTTCTGAATACCTCATTGAAATCCTGTTTTAAAGCTCCTAGAAACTAAGAAGCCCAGACTTGCTCCCAACAAAATCAATGGCAAAGCCTTACAGATGATAAAAGGGAAAAGAGCAACCCCTAAACAGGTGTCCATTTTAATTTCCCAAACGAAACAAAAGGTGCAAACTGCATCTGACAGTTTTTCAACTAAAACTAATACTCACTTCAGCTTATGTCTGAATTATTTAAAATGCGATAACATTCCTTTGCTCTATTGTATTCAGACACTCAGGATCCCTGCAAAATATTTATTTTGGATAGTCCCTATATCCAATTCCTCTTTTTATCAATAGAACAATATTTATGGAGGTCAGGCTGCCAACTTTGCCAGACAGACGCCCTTTGCATTCAAAAGAAAACATGATTCATCGGAGGATCAGGACTTCAACTGCAAATTAAACTTTTCTTTGATAGGCTGAAAGATACAAGTCAATAAAGGAAAATTCTTGATAGCTGGAAAGGAATGTCGTCTTTGAGACTGCCAATATTCAGTTCTGATCACTAATATCTTAAGTGATGGAAGAGATTTTTTTTTCCTTTATCTAATTATATCCCAGAGGCAATGTTTAAAAGAAATGGAAAGATCGTTAAAACCAATTGTGCTGTGTAAAGGTGTTATTTATTTATTGTGCTGTGTAAAGGCTTATTTTTGTTATCTCTTTGAGACCACGAATATCTTGTAACATACTCGTGCAGCACACAGGACAAAAGTGCTCTGACCCAAATCTAGGGCTCTCTAGATAATACATATAATTAGCATTAGGCATAGTAAGAACAATAACAACAACGACAACAGTAAAGATAAACTTACAGACTTGTGGCTTATTATCTTTCAGTGCACAGCCCTATCACCCATACGAAAATAGACTTACTCTAATAGCCACAGTGCCCAACACGGTAGGAAAAATAAGCTCTGTGCTGGGAGGAAAAATCAAAAGATTCAGTGAACCTCGTTTTTCAGAGCTATTGCTCCTGGTCTTTACTGCAGATATCCCACAAAGTTATTTCTCGTCTCTCTCTAAGTAGTACCATCAAAAATACGTAATATATTTTTCATCATGTACCCTTTTAATGATAATTAAATATTACAACCCTACCTTTCAACTAATTGCAATGGCCTTGTTATTTTTGGTTTTGCCTGACTATGATTTCAAACTAATGATCATTAGTAACAATAATAGTCCTCTACCCTTTTATCACGCGTTAGATCTGCGGGACTCCATGTTAAGCATTACTACGTGCATTACACCAGTGCCTACACTGAGTCACAGAGGTTAATTAACTTATTAAAGATCTCTAAGCACGTCAGTGGGGCAGAATCAGGAATAACGACAGCCAGCCCTGAGCTCTGCTCTCCCTGGCCTCGACGCTCTGATAGTTCTAAAAGGTTAGACAGACTTTGCAAAATGCTATTAATCACTAAAAGCTGGACTTCTTCAGGAGAGGATTATTTGTGTGGGAAGGGAAAGAGGGAGTCATTTCATTGCTAAAAGGAAGCTGAAAGTGGGGCTAATGGAAAGAAAAGCTCCTACTTGTCTGAATCACACTGCTTGAAGGCAGTGGGTGTTGCAGAGGGTTGGTAGTATTTGTTAAGGAATCTCGGGATATCACGTTCGCAAAACCAACCTGAAGAGTGATGTACTGAAATTCAGTGTTCCCAAACAGTACAAAATCAGATCCAATGACATTTTACTAATCTCACTGATGTCCTCTATGGAGAACCTGGGAATAGGGTAGCTCTTGATATGCAGGCTGCAGAAAGACCATGTTCATCTAACTTTTGCCTCAGAGGAGATTGACACTTTTGGACCTTGTCCTAGTCAGCAGTGAATGACTGCTTGCTCAAACACACAGCTGGATAAATTCTGATGTCATAGAGATCAAGAAAACTTGGAAACTTTAAAGTCTGATTACTACAGAAGAAGGTCTTTTCTGTGTCTCTCCTCTCCCCTACCACCATCCTGCTTTATTTTACCACTAGAGCCTTTGACAGAAGCTGTTAATGCTGCTTCAGATTCTCATGGGATGGAGACTGGCATCAGTGAATTTAAATTGGCATTTTATGCTGATGGTATATTAATATGCATGATCTAGCAGGGACTTCAGCTTTTATTACAGTTTGAATCATTACTAATTTTGGCAAATTTTCTGGCTTTAAAATGAGCCGTAACAAATTTGAAGTCATGCCTCTGCATAGACCAGATAACACACTTGCCACCTAGATTTTCCCATTTACGCTGAAACGCCGAATTCTCCCAAACCTCAGCTTATGTATCTCCTGTTTCCATTTAAAAGAGAAAACCCTGATAGCAAAATATCAAATTAATATAAAACATTTTGCTGTGCCTTGATCCATTTTAAAACATAACCAAGGGCCAAATCCAGCTTATCTCACTTAGGTGGGGAGCCTCTTAGAAGTTAATAGCAGACTCTTATACTAAATTATATGTTATTGATCTGAATCTTCTGTGATACAAGCAGAACCTGATGCAGCTATAATACTGCTAGAGGGTGAAGGGAGGCAACACCATAAAATACATCGGGGTGAGCTGAACAGGACAACACTAATAGGTATGAAGAAAAAGCACATTCATCCTTTCTAAAAGTGCACCTGATTTTGATGACTTTTATCTCCTGTTGATGTGACTGAAGCATCTGGCTGCTCAGCATTTCTAAAACTCAGACTTCTTTCTTGAAAACCTGCATAGGTTAAAAAAAATGGTGATGAGGTAATAGAGCAGGTAGGAGCTGTATTAGCACTTTGACAAAACAGCCCATAACAAGACTATCAGGCTGTACATGTCAATCCTCAGTGCGGGAGTAGGTAGTCATTAGAAAGTTGCGTTAGTACACCAGAATTAATGTTCATGAATCTGTGATGATAGGCAGCTTAGGAACAATGTAGATTCAACTTGTCCAAATATGCCTTAATGGTGTCATCTCGGATCTTTCTGGTCTGAGTCCTTCACAAAAAGATGAGTAGAAACTGTTGGTCAAATTCAAAATATTAAAAAAAAAAAAGGTTTTCAAGCATCAGAAGGTTAACTCTCTCTTTCTTTTCCATTTTTGCCCTCATTAGGATGAGAACATTAGGATGAGAACATTAAGATGAGAACACAGTATCTTTACTGTGGCTTTACCTGTACGGAATTTTCAGTTGCATTAAACCTACTTCTTAGTTTGGTCTCCTGAGGAAAGGAGATGTGGCATCGGCCTTCTCTGTGTGTATGCATGCCTGTTTGGGTCCCCTCCTTAGTTACGTTTGAACTCCTCATTTCTATCAACCAAATCTGGAAAATACGTAGGAGACAGAAAGACCCTAGAAGTTTAATAAAACCTGGCAAATTGCTGGAGGAGAGACCCCTTCCCCTAGCTCTCCCCACTGTGAAGGACACTGCAACGTGAACCCCACCATTACTGGACACCAGAAAACCCAGACACCATCCATGATTCCCAGGAAAACCGTGTTCATTAGTTCTGCCAAGGTCCTCTCGCCAACATGGGTACTTCCTCCACCAACAAGGGTACATCCTCCACCAACAAGGGTACCACCTCCCTTTCCCCTGAAAGCCTCCAAGCAGCACAGTTGCAGAGTCCTGGGTGGCCCTTTGCCCACCTTGGGACACTGAGTGAGGGAAGGGGACAGCAAGGGTGGAGGCATCAACCACGGAGCCTGACCCCCGCTCCCTGCAGCCTCTTTAGTGCCATCCCCTTGCAGGTGTTACCCAAAACACTAAAAAGCCACCGTCTCTCAGCAGAGGTCACACTTTCCAGCCTCGCGGAGGGCAGGCTGGGAGGACTCATGTGAAATAACAGCAAATCCCATTCGCCTGCAAGAAAAAAATCACAAACTGGAACAGGTTCTGTCTGCTTTTAGTGGGGCTGGTGAACGAGAAAGGCTGATAGAAAGAATAATGCCCTAAATGCGTTCTTAGAACAACTGGTCAATGTGGTCTTCCACACAAGACAAGTGAAATAAATCCTAATTATAAGTAAAATAAAATACAAGCCATTCAGATGGTTTGAGTTTACTTGTGGAATAAGCAACTGTATACGTTTTAATTTAGACTCATTAATAGGTAATTTGTGAAAGTGTAGCTTTAGGAAAATAGTGCTCAGAGGAAAAATAAGGCTAAACAGATCAAGGGCTGGTAAAATTAAAAAATCCAAAGGCATAGTTTCTCACTGCTCATAATATTTGCTTCTGTATTATGCTGGTATTTTTAAAGACGTACCACTGTAAATAGTTACTCCATATTATTTCTACTGTCAAATGCAAACACAAGACATTAATGTTCTAAGTCTCTAATAGAGGAAGTGAGGTATATCTAGGAATCACATTTGCTAGAGGACTAAAATACCCATTATATGAGGAAAAATTTCTTTTTTAGCAGTGCATTATTTGTGTTAACGGAAGCTGGGTCTCAAAGGGACTGGCCTTGGGGTCAATTAAGTATTTGGAGTGAGCATCGCAGCTTTCATATGTGAAGAACACCGACAAAGTGTTCCTTGGCCATTTTTGTTTGACCTGTTTTGTACATGGGGACAACAGGCATGGGCGTTGAAGAGGACACTCCAAAGTGCATAAATGACAGTAAGTGTAACAAACAAGTAGACGACATGAAAGAAGCAGAAGCATATTCTTGTATGCTCATCTTCAGCCCCATATGAACACTAAGATATTAATTTTTCATTTCCCTTTTGTGTTTATTGCTTCCATATTTCCAATATGTTTTTTTGTACTACATCTGGTAGGAGGCTAGTAACACTGAAACAGTGCATGGCTTCCTGTATTCCCATGCACTGATTGTAATTATATTTTAGCTACCATTTTAAAATGGTTTCTTTCATTTTTGCCCTGTTTTCTTTGACTTACTAATAGCTTTTTACAGTATGTGTCATGTTAAAATGCATAAAGTAATCAGAATTCTCTGCACACATTTCTCAGGCTGGTCACCTGGCTTAGAGTAAGGCCAGACACATTCTGGTAGTAATGATATTTAAATTTAATTTCAAAGGCTTAAATTCATGGATTTACATAAGAGTTCTGGAAATCCTACCATGAAATTCCCACATTTTTTCTTCTTAGTTTGAAGTATTTCACTTTGAGCTTTTCATATATGTTTTTGAAAATGGTTTTCTTTCCTCCCTTATCAGCACATGTGCTAATACTATAAAATGTATAGGTAAAGGCAGTTTTCTAAATGCTGTGTGATACAACCCTGGCAAGACACATGCAAAATCCAGAAGGGTGGTAATACCCTGAAGCATTTCTACTAATCCGAACAGCTACCAAAGCCTTCTCTGAGATCTGCTGAGGTCAGAAACTGAGGTTCTGCTTCTATCTCAGCATCTCACGATGTACCTGATTTTACTGATATTGGGCAAGGTGACTGACTTTCTAGCTCTGATTTTTAAGCTATTTTACCGCTTGCAAAGGAAGTCCTAGGGACTGCCACGGCGCGTTTGCTGGTTGATCAGGTACTGCAAGGGCAAGAGGACTTAACCCTGCTCTGGAGCGACCGTCGCCAGGAGCGAGAAGGTGCTCCCTTTCTGAACCAGTTTGGGCTCTGCTATCTCATCTGAGCCTGGCACCAGTGGGTGGCTCTACTCTGTGACAGAAACTGCTGACGTTTCATAAAGTGAAAAAACATCCCCTTAGATTTTTTTTCCTTCAGCTAATGGATGCTAAAATAGACGGAAAGCTTTTGGTATCTGCATACCCTTAGGGAGCAGCTCTGCACCGAGAGGAGGTGTCTGCAGCAGGTGAGTGCATCATGGATTAGCTCTGCAAGGACAAATTTAGAAACTAGGACATCTGGGTCTCGCAACAGTTGGGCTGGGAAAGGGAAATGAAATAGAAACACCCCAGGCGAGGCTCCCATGTTCCTTTACATTTATCGCCACTGTTAGCGCCTTCTGCTCAGGCTGCAGCTGGACGCAGGGTCCTGGCTGCGGTGTGAAAGGCGGTGCGGGCAGCACGGGGCAGGGATGCGGCAGCCAGCACGGTGTGATGGGAGCTCGTGACCAGACAGCCCAGCAAAGAACCCGCTGGCTGACGGAATGCGGTACAGGCATGACAAGTGTGAGAGGTTAATTCACCAGCAGCCTGCGTCTCACCTCTTCTTTCTTGCCGTGTTAAAAAGTAGCTTCCTTTAACATTGAACAAGAAAAGAAAAAAAGGAGAATTAAGAAAAAACACCCTAGAACAGGTGCATCAGTGTGTTTTGTCCTATGTGTCAAGTGTGTAGTCTTCTCCTGCCTCTTCTAGTGTTTGCAGTTAGAGACGTAAAAAAGCACATATCCACATGCACTCCTGCAATCCAGACATCTGCATTCCCCTTCTCCACACACTCCTGGGGTCAGAACACCACTCTCAGCTTTCCTTTTGCTCTCCCCGTTTGCTCTCCCCACCGCCTGCTCTCACTACTTGGTTCTCCTGACCATCAGAAAGTTCTTAGTGAAGGCCAGGTGTATCGCACAGACCTGGGCTTCCAGTTTAGGAGAAGGCCTTGCCTTGTCAATAGTCTCCTAAAGAGAAAGAGGAGGGCAGTCCCAGTTCCCTGCTCTGACACACACTTGAACTTCCAGTTTTTGTGAGCTGTTTTCACCCACAAGTTTAGTTATCTACCTCATCTGTCAAAGAGGGATACCATCACCTTCATCCCTCACAGCGGTTTACTGTTAAAATATCAAGTTAAGAAGATGTGGGAAAGCCACCCGTCAGTGCTCATATCTACCTATAGGCTTTGTACCGCAGGACTCCGAGTAGAAATGCACTACTGAGAAAACAACTGCTCAGCTGCTGGAGGTGTCCAAAGGCGCTGGCGTCCTTAGCTTCCAACAGTTAAGTTCCCCAAAGGCTTAACAGCCACGCTGAGGAGCATTTGGCTGCTATCGCACCGTACAGCTTGCCGCTTGGACCATGCACAATCTCACCGCTCCTTTTCCTCCTCCTCTCTCTGCCAGGCGCGGCGCGCAGGGGGTGACCTCGGGGGACACCTCCCAGGTCAGGCTTCACAGCACGTACTGGGAGGTGCTTTGGCCCACCTCGTCTGTCGGAAGGTGCAGACTTTTCTTTTGACTGCCCTAATGACTGGTGCCTTAATGCAGCGGCTTTGGTAGCTACAGGCATTGTATAGGGATTTCAACCGAGCGCTGGGAATTCTGCTGGGCAGCATTAGCAGCAAGTGAAGTGAAAAGTGAAAAGTAGTTACAGAACTTGCTTCAGGCTCGTTCAGTGGATGAAAGAGGCAGGTCCAAAATCCAGACCTCCCACTTCCTGCTTTTTATGACTTGTTCTCATTTTTGTAGTGGTCAAAGTTGACACATCTGATGTCAAGCGTAATTAAACAGAGCCCATATGGTCTCTTTGTGCGAATGAACAATATAGATGAGAAATGTGTTCTGTGTGTAAACTTCTTTACTGGATGTCTGCTGGTTTTTGGAAGTTTCTTTCCTTAACTGAGTAATGCAAACACTTGTTTAGGTTTCAGCAACTAACCACGAGCTTTCAGACTTGTTTTTATCCCTCCATCTTAGGGACACTTCCTCAAACTCTCTTAACATGTTGCAATGACAAACTCCGGGGCAGAAAAATTGCTTGGTGGCCTGAAAAATAAAGGGAAAAAACACCAATTTCTGAGGTGATTCTGAGGTGTCTAGACTGAAACATGAGTTAGATGATGGACTAACTTTATGCTTATAAACTTTTCTTTGCCAAAGCGCAGTGGCGTTCACTCTTTCCAGACTTCTGATGATAACAGGTTTTAATAGCAAACGGTCAGGTCTAAATTCTGCTCTCAGTGTGAAGCTGCTGAGTCCTCCTGGCTCTAAACTAGTTACAGGGTTTTATTAGTGTGACTGGGAAAAGAATCTTCCTTTGAAACCTTACAGAGGAATAATAGGGCAAAATGATTATGAAAATGAGGGGGGAAAAAAAAAATACATGCTTTATTCCCACATACGCGAGTTGAAAGTTCATCAGATTTTCCTTGCTGACTTCAGTGGAGCCAGGAGCTTTTCAGTTACCTTCAGGATTTCAGAGCAGTAATTCTTATCTCGGGATTCTTTCATCATAAGATTTGGGACAGCTGTACAGTTCATACTTTAAACTGCAGATCCTCTTAGGATGAGGCAAGAACTGCAGGCAGAAATAACCCTTGATTTTACACTTGAAATAGCTCTTCCTCCCATCTCTGGTGCCCAGGAGCAGCAGGCTTTCCCTGCTGATAAAGAACTCCCTCAGCAGCAGTTACTCCCTCCAAATCCTTCCTCAAAGTGTGTGTGTATGTCTAGGTAACGTGACTAAGAAAGCAAGTGCTTCGCTATTTCAAATAACTTTTGCGGCTTTACCGGGTAAAGCAAAAGGGAATACGGTGGAAGCTGTTGAAGATATGGACTGCCCTGGACTCAAGCCACGACACATTTATTTTCTCCATGGTTGGGTGCAGTCCTGGTGCAAGTGATGGAGCTGTGCAGAGCTCTTGCAGCCGTGGGCAATGTTGCCAAGGGCACTGCTGTTCCTGTGCTCCTCAGCCTCTCCCCGTCTCACTAAACTTGCATTTCCCTCTTTGACCATCGCAGTGAAGCCGTGACTGGAGTGGTGGTATGAAACCTGGAGCTGCAGGCGCTGAGACCTCGGATGAGCGAAGAAAGTTATAATTATGTTGTCTCTTTAAGCACAATTTAGGAAAGTATGAGGATGGTGTTTTTCATTTCCTGATTACGTCGGAACTCATAGCACTAATTGTAGGAATAATCCCATGTCAGCACATCGGTAATGTTTGTACGCTTTTATCCATGTGTGCCCATTTCCGTGGAGGTCTGGTACACAGACAGCTGTTACCTTCAGATGAGTTTTGTACATTTGTCTGTATTACAGGTTCCTGCACTGGAAAATTACTTTTGATATAAACCCAGCCGCCTGTGCTGCCATCCGTGCCGACATCTTGGCAAAGAAAGATAGTTTCTTACTCCAGCACGAAGAGAGAAATCCAGAACCATTTTGCCAGTGCACTGACATTTCACCAATGGCCAAAGTGGGCCAGAAAGGGCAGGGTTTTTTTCCAAAGTATGCCTACCATGGGATTCCTAAACCTTCATTTAATTAATCATCTAGTTTAAAAGAAGCCTAAAGGCTCTGAGGCTCAAACCTGGCTATAACACCCCTTTGGCTGCATTTGCACTGGTGAATAAAATGCGCTGGGGACACCAGAAGGACTCACAGCCCCACCCCCAAGCTGCCACCCCCGCAGCAGGGCGGCCACCCCAAACTGTCTCCTGGGACTGGCCCCTGCAACCCCTGTGTTGTGCCCCAGTGTGGTTTGGGAGGCTGCTCACAGGCCTCGGCCGAAGCCATTCCAAACGTCACGCCAACAGAGGCAATACCAGTTTCACAGATCATGTGCCAGTGCTGGGGCCTGTTCTTCACCCAGTTTTAATTCATGAGCGTAGATGTTACCGCCCGTGTTCAGACCTGAAATTCTGTGCCATATATAAGGAGGTAAAGAAGATACATTGGGACATTGGGACGGAAAAGATGGTATAAACAAATAATGAGGGCAAATGAATAGTTAAATTCAAAGATGGGTGAGGGGAACACTATTTTTTAATCATTTTCCATAACATTCAGAATGACGCTGATTTTAACCCTATGAGCAAAGCAATTAAAATCAATGGATATACTAGGTGATCAAAAATGAGTACGAATAGGATAATTGGTTACTCAAGGTATCTGATTTCCTCTTTTTGTGTGAGAGAATGCAATTCTGATCTGCAACGAAATATTGTATAATGTATTATAGTGGATTTTCTCCAAGCTGAGAGTCTATTTGATGGTGCAATTCATTTGCTTATTTATGTTATGGCCATGGTAATCCAACTGAAACTGTGGGATTCTGTGTGGCACGTCAGAAATGGTAGGTTGCCAGTGCTTCTCAGTAGTCTTTGGGTCTGTAGGTGTTCTGTGAGGCATTGCCAATTGTTATTGTTTAAAATTGATGAGAAACTTTTGTTAAGCAGATTATGGGCAGACGTAACTGAGATCTGTGGTCCCAGGTACAGTTCTAGGGGCAGTGAGAAGAGTTTTCCTTCTTGCTTTGGGGAAAAAGGGGCGAGTATTTGCCTCTGCTGCATTGCCCCCATGTTGTCTCCTTAGCCATGGAAAAGAACCATTCATTAGAGTGTCTCAAAAGCCCTGATGGCTTTCCCAGAGGGTTGCTCTTAGGATTCAGAGTTTGAGACAGGAATTGCCGAACTGGTGAGGACACAGCCTGGCTCTGCCTCAGGAGTCCTCAGTCCAGAAAATCTCCTGTAATCCGGGCCTGGACAGGCCAAACCTGCCATTCTTCCCAAAAGTGATGGCGCCTGACCCACATGCGAAGGAGCCGACTGAAGAAACCCCTCAGAGGGCTCCATCCCACTCTCCTCTGGGAGGTTTTGCACAGGGCTGGGGGGCAGCAATCTGGCCCTGTGTTTTCAATAGTAAAGTTATGTGGGGAATGTGTTAGGGGTTTCATGTTTCAGTGTATGTTGTGGGTTGTGCAGCAATGAAGGGGTAGAATCCAGGCTGGCTATTGATCCTAACTATGCGTTTCCAGATTTTGCTGCGTTTTAGCTTTTCTTAAAACGAAAGTGTTGTTTATACATATGTTGTTGTTTAAGGGAGCTTGACAAGCAATTTTGTTATCCCGACTGTCGTTTTATTTTTTTTTTGGTGCGGCAACAAAGAGAGCATCAGCACTGGGGACTTCAGATTTTCTGTGCCCTGATGGATATCCCAAAACAGGAGTGCAAATACAGAGGAGCCAGCCTTTTAGAGAGAAATGAAATAGGCGTACTCACATGTGTACGCTATTTACCGGCACTTATGCACAGCAGTAAAAGAGCCCAAACAACTCGCTGCTTTGCAGCCTGTCAACCTCCCACCCCCAGGACCACAGCCCGGCCTCGACTGACCCGCCGGGGTCACGGCCGGGACGGTGCCCGCTCGGGGGAGGGCGGTGGGCGCAGGCTTCGGGGGGGCGGTGGCGGCGGCGGACCCCCGCCGGGGAGCGAGGATGCCCGGGGAGGGCGGAGGCGGTAGCGGGGCCGGGCGTGGGGCGGTAGCGCCGGGGAGAGGGAGTTAATGCGGCGGGAGAGGGGGGTGGGAGCCGCCGGGAGCTCCATCTGGGCGCTGCCGCCCGCCTCCCCCGGCGCGGCCCCGCTCCTCCGCCCGCCCCTCGCCGCCGCCCGCCCGCCGGGAGCGGCTCCAGCGCCGCCGGGGCCGAAAGTTTGGCGGTGGCCGGCCGCGCCATGGGCTTCGACCCGTCGCGCTTCGCGGCGCCGGTGGCGGCGGAGCTGCAGTGCCAGCTGTGCCGGCGGGTGCTGGAGGAGCCGCTGTCCACCCCGTGCGGACACGTCTTCTGCGCCGGCTGCCTGCTGCCCTGGGCGGCGCGGCGGCGGCGCTGCCCGCTGAGCTGCCGGCCGCTGGCGGCCGCCGAGCTGCGGCCCGTCCTGCCCCTCCGCAGCCTGGTGCAGAAGCTGGAGGTCAAGTGCGACTACAGCCCGCGGGGCTGCGGACGCACCGTGCGGCTGCGGGAGCTGCCCGCACACCTCGCGGCGTGCCGCTACGGGCCGGCGGCCACCGGCACCGCCGAGCCGGAGCCGCGGGGCGGGCGGACCCCCGGGCGCTCGGGGGGCGGCTCCGCCGGGGAGCCGCGGCCGCGGGCGGAGTGGGGTCAGCGCTGCCTGCGGGCGCTGCGGGGCGGCAGCGGCGGCGGCGGCGGCGCGGGGGCCGGTGCGGAGCTGAAGAGGGAGGCCCTGCGCTGGAGCAGGAGGGAGAAGTCGCTGCTGGCGCAGCTCTCGGCGCTGCAGAGCGAGGTGCAGCTGACGGCGCGGCGGTACCAGGCGAAGTTCGGGCAGTACATGAGCCACATCAGCAGCATCACCCGGGACCTGGCGGGCAGCCAGCCCGGCAAGGTGAGACCAGCGGGGCGGCGCGTCCTCGTCCGCCGGACCTGCTGTCGCTTTGCCCGACTCGTGAGGGACCGGCCGAGGTGACGGTGCGAGCGGTGTCCCCCCCCGGGGGGACCGGGCAGGCACCCCCAAGTCCGCGCCGGGACCCATCCCGGGCGGTGCCAGCCGCTTCTTTCCGTCCCTGGCCGCCCCCGGGGAGATAGAGCCACCAGCCCCGACCGGGGTCACTCTTCTTCTTGTCGCCCCCCGTTTCGGCGCCCTTCGGTGGCCGAAAGCCGCGGGCGGTGGTGACACCAGTGGTGGCCGGTAGCGGCGGTGACCGAGCGCGTCCTTCTCGGCTGGAGGGGATGGGAGGCGGGCGGGAGGGGAGAGGGTTTCGCTCCTCGGCCGGCAGCCGGCAAACGGGTCCCGGTTCCTCCGGGCAGTGTGTTGGCATCAGCCCCCCACCGCCTGGCAGGGACCCGGCTGCTGTGGCTACTCGGTTTGCCCCAGCTGGGGCTGGCAGAAGCTCAGGGGCAGGGAGCTCGCTTTTGACTTTTATTTGAGCAGCGGAGAAGTTGTCTTAAAAAAACCCAACCCTGGAGCATAAAATTATTGTAAACTTTGGAAACGATGGTGAAAGGACCGCAAAGTCTCTCTTGTTTGGTAGGATGGAGTAACAGTGGACGCTGTTGATAGCAGAGAGCGGTGCAGTGCTTCGCTCTCATCTCGGGGCTGATGACATTGCTGGGATAGTGACTCGCTTCCTTTAGGCTAAATAAACCATCCGAGGGTACTGGTGACCTGGCTTAACTCGCTGTAAGGGAGTTGATTTTTATTATTTTTTTGAGTGTTACCTCCTGCCTGGAAGATCGCTGTGCAGGCTCTGGCACTGCTGGTTGCAGCCGTGAGGAGTCTTAATGCAGAGACTTTTTCTTTTTACCCAAATCTTCACAAACTCTTGGGAAGCAGAATCGCAGATGGAAAAGGTCTGAGCAACGAAACTCACTCCTGAAGCAATGTGGTGTGCTGGGTGTCTGGCTGCTGCATGGGAAACGGGACACGGGATGTTGTTTTCAGGATACCTGCGTGCCTAGAAACATAGGTCTTTGTGGCATTGACAAACGTTGTGTTTGGAGACTTGGATAGTTAATCTTTTTCTCTTTTTTTTTTTTTTTTTTTATATTTCCTTTGGTTAGCTAATGCATGAGGTTTAGGTTACTGGTGCTGGGAGGTGGGCTCATACATCTGCTTCATCTCTTGGCAGATGGGATACGGTCACACGAAGGGGGGGCAGCAGCGACTGTTGAGGAGTGAGGGGTGTGCGAGAAAAGCAGTGTCTGTGGAAGGGAGGAGAGAGATTTGGATTTTCAGTGAGGAGCTGGCAGGAGGTGTGGGGACAGGCATCGCTGTCCCTGGGCAGCAGCGGAGCATCTGCCGTTTCTGAGCAGTGCCAGTAGGTGTTGCTGTATGTACTGCCGCTCAGAAATCTCTTTTACAGATGAGACCAGGGTAATGCAGAAAACAGGCATGTGGAGGAAAAACTATCAATAAAGTAAAAATGTACTTCATTAAATTCAAATGTATCGTGCGGCAATAAAACATTTCACTGTCACAGTTGTTAAAGTACGGGTTTCAGCATTAAGTGTTGTATTTTAAATGCTTAGAAAGGTATACCTCATTTAGGTGTCAAATGTACATTAATCAACTCATTTACAGAGACTGGTGAACACAAACGGCTAGCAGTGGTGGATGAATACATTATTTTTTTTTTTGTGGGGAATATGGCTCCTGAAATGTAACTATTATCTTACGTGAACAAGGTAAAATAAGCTACCTTGCTGCGCTAAAGCTTCCAAATCTTTTTTTACTCGTTTTTTTTTTTTCCCCCCAAAAAATATTTACTTGTTCCACTGAAGGAAAAGATTTCTTTCTCTTTTTAATTTTTAACTTTGACGCCATCACTGTTTTTGAACATTTGCTTTGTATTTTAAACCTTGTTTAGAAAAAACTGCTTTTTTACAGACATGGTTTTGGATTCTTTTCGGGAGAGAAGTGAAAAGTTGGGAGGAAGACTTGGGTTTCATTTTCTGTGTGTATCTTCCCTGAAAGTTGCTATGAAACATGTAATGATATGGCTTTGGTGTCTGAAAATTATAATGTGTCTTTTAACCTATATGTTCAATGTCTTGAAATGTTGACACATGAAGGGATTTTATTTTTTTAGAGACTTCTGGACATTTGGAGCTCTGACTTTGTTCAGTGATGCTGAGCATTCCTCCCACCAAAAGCCTGCACTTTTTTCTGTTCAGTACTAAAGATAATCAGGTGTTACCTGTTACTTTTCAGTGGCACATGACTTTTCCTTTTTTTTTCCCAGTGCAAAGTCTTTTGTTATCTTTTCCGCATAATTTTCCTTTAAGCCTTATCTTACATATTCTCCAGCTAAGAACCTTTTGTACATTAGTGTTTTCACTTAAGATCATCTTTTTGAGGCTGTATTCTTTAACAATATTTCACCTCTTGCTTCTTAGGGAGGAGAACCCAAACCATTAACGATCATGCTGCACCGAGAAAATGATACTTTGGGATTCAATATTATAGGAGGACGACCCAATCAGGTAACGAGGAAAGTTACTGTAGGTTATTTTGACCGTACTTTCTGTTAATATATACACTGTTAGTAATAAAAGAGTTACCTTTGAGGACAGTAGGTAGGGAATCAGCTCCATAGATAGAAGAACTGTATATTATCAGTTTGAGTCACTGTTTTGAAGACATAATCTTGTGAGAATTGGATTATTCTCATTTTCAGGAAAGATTTTCCCTTTGTTTTTGCTTTAAAACCATATGCTGATCTGCACTCAGGTCCCATGTGAGTAGTACGTATTCATGCAAACTGTTCAATGGAAATCTCTGGGACTACTTATAAGAGTCATTGTTGCAGGATTAAGCCATTGGAATTTTTGGAAACAACTTGCTTTTTTTTTCTTTTTTTTTTTTTTCATTTAAAGGAGAGATGAAAACGTGCTTCTGTAGCTCATATAGTTTAAGCACATGTCCTGCTCTCACGTGCCTGCTTTCAATTTTTCTTTCTTTGTGAACTGAAACAGAGTTTTCATCGATCTCATATCTTAAATCAATCTAGTTTTAGAAAGTTCATTGCAAACCATAGAATATGCATAAGGATCACTAACCCCCCCTAGAATATGCATAATAATATGCTTTTTTTTTTTTTTTACTTCATCCTTCCGAAAGCATTAATCAGGACTATCATTACATATGAAGGGTAAAGAAACCTGTTAAACTGGAAAATTAATAGTTGATTAAAAAGACTTGGAAATAATTATGGACTGATCAGGTTCTTGTTAAATGGGAGAATTGTAACCTCCTGCTATTATTGAGGAGGGGAATGGGACCCTGTATATTAGTTTGGCAATCTTCTGCTCTAAAGCTATATTTAGCGGTGCCAAAAAGTCTGTTCCCATTAGCCTAAGAAGTTCACTGTCTGTACTGCAGAATTACTGTTCCCTGTGGGTAATTATGAAGACCAGCAGTTATCAAATGTTGGTGCTGTAAATCCAAAGCAAGAATTCCTTAGATTTTCTAGTGGAAGGATGAGACAACAGGTGGCTATAAGATAAAATACACGCATTTTGATTATATCCATATTTTGAGTATACCAGTAACAAAGTCCAGACAATCTTGAGTTTGGATTGCAGTGTGACTTCTGCTATTTACAGCTGTAGGAAAACTGCGGGGAAAAGGGAGCATGGTGTTCAGCTTTCTTGGGATGGCAGCTGAGCTCCTCTGAAGTACTTACATGCTGACAGCGCGTACTGGAGCCATTTTTTATATTACAAACTGTTAGGCGTTTTCGAGTGAATATTCTGGAAGTTTAAGGAGTAAATGATAAATATATGAAGGTTCATAGCACTGTTCGTGGAGAGAACTGTTGGCTGGAGAGAAGGAAATGGTCATGGTCTTCCATTAACACTGATCATTGGAGATGGAGGAGTTGGAGGAGCTGTGAGGCAGAGCTGGGTCTCAGGGGGTTTTGTGTCTTTGAAGTTTAATTTGGAAATTCTGTTTTGTTTTGTTCTCATTATGATAAATGTGAATACCACAGATGTTTGATTGGCAGTTCGCAGATAATCAGTGTAAAGTCTCGCTCAACATATCTGGAGCCAAAGGATATAACAGGAAAAAAATGATGGAGTTGACTCAAATAATGAAAATAAAAAACTCTGCTCAAAAATTTAAATACTGGAACCAGAGTTGTTTGGTAACAAGACAAAAAGAGTTCATGAAGGTGATCTGTACATTCAGGTTGTTCAGGTAAAAAGTGCCCTTGGGTGAAGCCTTGGCTTTTGCAGCGGAAGAGCAGGAGAGTGCTGTCATTATATTAGTCACCGACGTGGGAATGTGTTCCTTCACCATGCGTTACTGGTGTTTTTCTAAGTACAATGCAGGTTTTTCCCATTGGAAAGCAGTTGACTCTTGGTGACTTGGGGAACATACATACATACTTTCCGTTGGCCATGTTTCATTTCAGCCCATAATAGGCTTCCCCACTGTCCACCTTCTACCTGAAGGGAGGAGGAGAGGAAAGGAACGACTCACCACAAGCTTGTCTTTTATTTTGTCAGGAAAGGACTCATTTCACATAAGTGTGTGTTTCTGGGAGGTGATTCATTATTTCAATGGAGCAAGGCTGCTTTGATCCTCACTTTTGTGCTGGGCCCCAGCTCTGGCTGGCTGGGAGGACTGTCCCACAGAGCAGGCTGTGGAGGTTGTCCCTCCCCAAGGACACCACAGCAAAGCCAGGCTGGAGGGAGGTGCGGGCTCGGGGCTCCTGCAGTCACCCACTTTCCGGTGTCAGGATGGTGGATATCAGCACGTGCCACCAATGGGGACCACAAGGATGAAATATCCTTTTTCTTACCAGCTCATACATTACTCTTGAAAAAGCCAGTAAAATTTCCAGTGGAAAAAAAATATCATTATATGTGGGTGAAGGTAGTGTAATCTAGCTTTTCATTTTCTTAAGGAAAAAACCAAACTGTTCCTCCTGCATTTTCATTAACGGCTATTATGCTGCTTTTATCAGAGTTTTATTTCTCACTGCTTAGATGGGAACTCAGCAGAGGTCTGTTTGTTCATCGTTTCAAAATATTGCTGGAACTGTTAATAAGTTTGCCCTTTGCTTCTTACCTGACACCTTTGAATCTCTGTGACAAGGGGGGGAAAAAAAAAAGAGTTGATGAAATCATACTCTGATGAACACTGTGTTGAACAAATATTTGTTAACCTGAAATCTACCTGGGTTGAGTCTCCACAGGACAGTTGCCACATACTGTAAAGCATGTTTTATAGTGGCTCCATTTTTCGTTATGCTCTTATCATTTTTTTAATAGAAAAATTATAAAACATTTTCCCCATGAGTGTATAGGATCTAAACAGAGAAACTTATACAGATATGAATCATGCTGTTGGTTAGGGATTAACCAGTAACAGAAGGAAAATAAGCATCATAAAAACGACCCAAAGCATAAATCATCTGGAAAAAGATTCCTTCATTTATTGCTATGTAGATTATTATTTGTAGGAATACTTAAAAACACTTTAAGTAGGCAGTGTCTTCTTGGCATCATTTCTTTATTAATAATGATTTAAAACTATTTTAAACTATCATGTGATGAAATGAAGTAATTTTAGCACGTGCAATAACATCAGGTATGTCGTTCCAGCTGTGGCAGATAACTTATCTGCTTTAAATTTGACCTTCATGCGTGCTGTACTTAGCAATGTGTAGAGATCAACTGGAAGTGGGTTTTCTTTTTGTCCACAGCGGATCTGGATGGATTTCACAGTTGAGCAAGTTCTCAATCTCCCATGTGAATAGGATTTATGAGGTTAACCAGTTCCAACCAAATCCTATCCCTGTTACATGCCAGCTAACTAATGCCACTTTGTTCCTTGGAGCTTTATTTTCAAATGCAGAAATAAAAGTTTACAAGCAGCAGTACTGCAGGAGCCCTTTCCCTCTTTGAGAGAGAGAGTTGTGCATCCATTTTTATGAGTGTTTTCCTCTGAGCGTTTAGGTACTAGCCACTGTCTGCTGTGAAGTTTGAGGTCTGCTTTAAATACTTTAGCTGGGATCCGATTACCATTGCATCCCGTCTCTCATTTAGACTAAAATAACCAGAAGTAAATGGTTAGTCTTTTAAAAAATGCTGGAATAGTTCATTAATTCTGCCCTTTTGATTAATGACTAGTTTGCGTTAAGCAAGCTTTAATAAAAATCCCAAGAAGCTTACTTCTTAGCTAGAAAAGCGAGCTGCGTATTTCAGGTGGATTTGCATTTTTCATTGCTGCTGATTTTAGGACCATCTCATTTCTTGTACTAATGAGGCCCTTTTTGCAACTTCCCTATCGCCTGGTACAGAACAATCAGGAGGAATCTGCTGAGGGAATTTATGTGTCAAAGATTTTGGAAAATGGACCTGCAGACAAAGCAGAAGGCCTGCAAATTCATGACAAGATTATTGAGGTAAGAAAAAAAAAAAAACCAACAAACCACCACCAAAACCCACCAGTGGATTAGTCTGTTATATTATCAGATTAATCGAGGATTTGATGGGTTTTACACAAAGTACATATTGTAATTTTCCTCTTTTGCTGTGCCTAAACATGATTCTTGTACACTGAACTGCTCGAACATTTCTGAGATGTGAAGACGCATGATGGATTTTTCCAACAACTAATAAACGTATTGGTCTCGGGATTAAGCTGATGTAAGCAAGGCAAAGGTGTAGACACTCAAATAACAAGCAAGAGGGGCATTTTGTGTTTCTTTTCGTTAGCTTGAGGAAGGTGGCAAGTGACTCTATGGAAATTCACAGGTTTAGCGAGAGTGGCTTTGTCCTGTGAAGGAGGTATTACTGTTGCGACTCTGGGACACTGCAGAGAAGCTGTGCTGGTAAGCAGTTCTGTGAAACTTCTTAAGCAATTAGAGAAGGTACTTTCTGCTACATGATCAGAAGTAAATAACCTGTTCTCACCAGGACCAATATATCACTGTCCCAGTTGTGTAATTTGCTAGAATGGAAATTTTGAAGTTTATTCCTGCGTTTTATGCAGGTTTTTTCCTATAAAGTAACTGTAGTTTAAAAAAAATAATCAATAATTCAATCTGAAGAATAGGGTGCTGCCTAGCCTACATGTATAACTGTAATTAGTCCTCTAAGAGGTCTCAAAGGAACAGTTTCAAACAGTCACCAGGACAGAGTCCTTAGGGCGCTGTCAAAACAGCATTTCACATCACAGCTCTGAGACAACTCTCTGAACGACGGCACGTACCAGTAGCTGCTGGGTTTGTTTAGGATGCATCACTCCAGCCCTGGGTTTAGGGGAGGCTTAGAAGCATTGTGTGAACTTGCCAGTTGGACGGGGCTTCGAACAAAGACGCATGAAACAAGTGGATTGGGAGACAAATGCGGAGTGCTGCTGCTGGCTTCTTGCGTTATTTTGCTGTTAAGGGCTAGAAACGTAAGCCAAGAGTGTTTGAATGCTGGCGTTGCTCTTAACGTTGGGAGCCTAGAGCAATGCACAGAACCAAATTATTGTATTTTCTTGGAAAAAGAAAACTCCTGCTCTTAGCTGGCGGATACCTGCATCTCTAGTAGAAACCAAGTTGGCTGAGCAGAACTGAACTTGCAATGTAAGTCTCCCTGAGATATACAGAAAGCTTTTTTTTTTTTTAACAGAAGCCCTATGCTAAAAACATCTATTTTCTTCTGACGTTACCATTTCACTTACCACATTTTATTTTCTGCAGACTGACCAGCTATATAGTTTTATGCTTTTACTCAACACTTCCTGCTTTGCTTTGCTGTTCTTTTATAGCGCCTTGATTTTTAGGACAAAATGGAGGGGTTTGGGAGGAAGGAAGAATAAAGTCACAAACGAGGATTTATTAAAAGCGAGGTCATTTCTCAAAATTACACCGTAATTGATGCTTGATTTTTATTTGTTGAAGGATTCTGGCTGCATAAAATCATATGGATACTTAAATTGCTGCTGAGAACATACAGATTTCAGTTCTGTGTGAAACTATAGATCCAGTCTGTCATAAGTATTCATACAGCTCTGAATGGAGCATCATTTTCACCATATTAATATACAACAGCTTTGTATATATATTTTTTTGTATTCAGGCAAGCGTTTAGAAATGTTCAGGGCTAGGCCAAATATTCTACTAAATGTTTCCATATTTCAAAATTTGTTAGAATAAAATGAAGAGGAGAAATGGTAACATTAACATTTTCTAAATGAAATGCAAATAAGTAAGTATTCCTCCCTGCTACATCTAGGAAGCGTCTGGAGTCAAAAATTTGAATTTTTCCTTGCCCATACATCGCTATCGATGTCTTCTTGCACGAGGACACCCTGCCAGCACTGCTGTGGCTTGTTGTGAAGGATCAATGTGAAAGCTTTTGCTGTGAGGAAATAAGTCGGATGGTGTAGCTGTTTCGAAAATGTTGGCAGATACACAGAATACGAGCTTTGGTGAGAAGCTGATAGGAAGTGGGACTTCTTAGTATTGCTTGCTTTTCACTCATTTGGTGATCTGATCTAACGGGTGATATTTTATGAGACCATTTTTCAATAATCAAGAGCAGAAGGAACTGATGTTGTTTGAAGAGCCTTTAATGGCTTCAGTCAGTTGTTTGGCAATGGGATGCCCGGGGTGTTTCTAGCAATGCGTAGCTAATGGGATAATGGACAGAACTATCCCATTAAATCAGGAGAAAATCTGTTCTCAAGGCATGTTGCTAAATAAAGAAGGTAATTTGTTTCAGTGCTTTATCAGATGTTTAACAAATGTTAGCTGCACGTGGTTGACGACAGTGAGTTGTGCACATTTCAGATGACCATCTCGTGGGTAACCTCGTGTAGCAAATGGATTTCACAGTCCTGTGGCATTGGCAGCTGGAACTGTGAGCCAAGGCTGGCAGACATAAGTACTGCTGCCTTTTATTTTATATACGTCATTATCTATGGCAGCAACTTTGCCAAATAATTGTTATGGTATTTGAAAGGGTGCCAAGGGGAGAAATCAGATTTCTGTATTAAGGTATTTATGTAAAATGCCACACAAATGACTTGAGTTCTTGGAGGTTTTTGAGATCATTGTGCCCAGAATATGGGCAGTAGAGCCTCTTTCATCTGAAAAATGTTGGTGTTTATGTGGGCTTTACTCTCAGGTGAGCATATTCTGTGCTTGAGGCCCTGAAAACTGGAACAGAAGCTGTGGGCTGGCAGGGTGGTGGTGGGTGAGGGTTACAGGGAGAGGTGAAGGGCGACAGTCCCAGGCACCCTGTGTCAGGGGGCTGCAGCTCTTCACAGGGTACGGCCATGGGACCCTCACCGATCCTTTTCACTGTTCTGATTTCAGGCACAGCTTTACCCTCTTTATTCAAGGTTCACTCCTCTGTGAGAGAAGACTTGTTTATGCAGTGTAAAGCTGGCCTGGGACGGTGATGTGCACAAGCATCACTTTGGTGATGTGTACTTTGAGGAATCTGACTACAAGCCAAAAATGATAATTATTTCTTCATCAAGGAGAAACTCTTCCTCATTAATTACATCTATGTAGCAGGTTCCTCCAGATGTCACGGTCTTCTGCTGCTTTCAAAAGTTTTTATCCAAAAATCTAGCTCCCTAAATTAACACAGTGCAGTATGTGTTCCAGGATGAAACATTGATCGCATGCTATAAAAAGTATCTCATAAAACTGGATGCAGCATTGATATCTGTGGCTCCCAACATGAAAGCCTTGGATATGAGCAGTGATCTAAAGCCACCAGACCTCTAACTTTTGGATCTCTTGTCTTCTTCCTTTCCACCCTGCCTGTGAATCCCGAGAGGAGGAGAGAAACAGCAAGCCATGCAAAGGACTATTAGTCTGTGCTTGTTCAAAGAATTCTGGTTGCTGCTGGGAGAAAATACAAAGTATGTTTAGAATGGATCACGGTTACGCAGCTACGCATCATTTCATCTCCCCCTCACTTCATGCAAATCTTTCCTACCGAGTAAGTTCACTGCTCGTCTTTGCTAATGCTACTATCCTCCTCAAGGCAGCATAAAACAGCTATCAACCTTGGCAATGTTGCTGATACACGGAGGTGTTTTACCTACTGCTTCTTTTTGTACATATTTATAGTACTGAGCAGTAACACTAGAATTAGCTCTTTCCGTATGGAGGAAAATTTTACTCTCTCGGTTTGCAGCCAATTCGACTTCACATAAGAATGGTACCACGTTGGCCAGTGCCCCAAGTGCACTAGTTAATGCCTAGTTAACAAGCCATTCAAAACTAGTTCTTTATACTCGTTTTCTGTTGTTTTTTTTTTCTTTGTATAATATTAAATTTTACGGAAATTGGCATGTCGTCCCCTCTGGGTTTGAGCCCAACTTTGGAAAAAACCAGTGACTGATTTTCCTGAGCCCCCTTTCATTCTGTAAGTCACAGTGTCTTGCAAAATACCATTGTATTACTCAAGTGGGATATGCTGATTTTATCTTTTCACTTCAGTGCTGTACATAAAATACATGACCGGGACAAAATGTGCAATCCAGATGGAATTCGTTATTTTTATTTTTTTTTATTTAAAAGAGTGGTATTTCATCAATTTGAGGAAAAAGAGCTACTGTGAATTCACATTGCCCAGGCGACAAAGCCCTATAGTCACGGCTGAACCTTCTGTAGTAGGTTTGGCAAAGAACAAAACAGCAGTGAAAAACCTTGTGTGCAAGTAAAAGGGGCTTAGGCTGAAGACCAAAATATTCATACGAGGAACTGTAATCACATCATCGTCTGGAAGGCTCAAGTGTTTTTCTGTTCCTCCCACTGCAAGGCAAAGGCTTCTGTTCTTTGCCTCTCAAGTGAAATGCGAATATCGGCCCTTTTGCATTTTAGTCAGTTGATTCTCATCAGTTTGATGGCTGAGAAGCAGGCATGATGGAGAAGAGGGGAAAGAAAAACATTTTTCGTCTCGTATTTTTAAGTCTCTTTGAAAAATGAGATGGATGCATACGTACCATGACTGTATTTTGTTTATGCAGCCTGAGCTCCCTAAGTATGTAATAAATAAGGCTTCATCCCTTATTCCATGTTTCTCTTTGTTCATTTCACTTTTTTGGAGAGTGCACACACAATGGCTTTCAAGCGCATGTCAGCAAAGCCAGTTTCAATAAAGATGAAGTCTTGAGGCTTATCCTGGCAGAAGTAACTTACATCTGCAAAGCGCCTACACAGAAACTTTTTTAACTCTTGCCAGACTGCTGACTGTGCTATGTGTCAGCCTTGTGATGTTTTATCTTCTGCGTGTTTCTGTCATTACGCTCACTATGTTGCTCAAGCAAAATCTTTGATACTAGTTATGTTTATTTGGCTAAGAATCTCCACTGTCAGATTATGTCTGTAGAAGTAGCGAGCTTAAAAACTGTCTTGCTGGGATCAGAGCTAGTGGATTTGGTATGGCTTTGAACCAAAGCTGCACATGATGTGGCCAGTAAGATCTGGGTGGTAGATGAGGAAACTTTTATACAGCTAATTTGAGTGGTGTGGATTTCAGTGTACCTGAAGTAGCCGCAGGTACGTTAAGTTCTCTTAAATACTCAACAAATTCATAATGTTATGTTGCAGGTAACCAGGTCTGGCACCTGCGTTCATTAGATAACTCGTAATTAACCTGAGAGATCCCTGGCATAGTAAATTAGTTATACCATAAGCTTAGAAATGCCTGTGGCCTCTTTTCACCTCTCCCTCACCTGTTGAGATACAGGGTTTTGGGTGCCTGAATTCTTTCAGCTGTCGGAAGAAACTTTTAAAATGTCAAGTGTGACCAGGTCAGTACATAACTTCATTGGAATAGGAGCTGCTTCCCCCACTGGCTTTTTCACTTAACAGAAGGTTTTAGTGTGCTTCTTCAAGAAGCGAGGGACCTGGGCTGTGGTCTCTGCCCTGCCTGCAGAGAATTGAGCTTATCTACCCAGGTAATTGCCCTCGTTACTAGGGCAGAGGCTATCCTGTGTGAGACCATCATCTTCATCCACCCATCATCTTCAAATGGAGCTAGGTGCCAGCAGGTGTTTGAAAGTCAGGATTATCCAGTGACCATCTGCTGTGAAACAGATGCTGGTTCCAGGGAGCTGTATCTGAAATACTGGTCCTGCGCTTTTCTAGGTAAGTGCTTGTACCAATACAAGTTTCTCTCTTTCTTGTATAGTCTTGTGTTGTATGTGATGCTTTCTTGAATGCTGCTTGCATTTCTGGCTTCATAGTGTCTTGACTATGGGGAGATAGCAAACGCTGTCAACTAGGATACCCTCTAGCTAGGGCTCTTCCCTGGGTGTGAAAAATGGGGTTCCCTGACTGAATAAATACCCGTAGCTGCGGTTTTCCTCCTCCTGGTCTTTGTTCTAGCTGCTGTTTTATCTAAAAGGTGGTTACTGCTGCTGATGCCCGCTCTCAGAAGGCTGCGCAGGCCGGATCTTACGTAGGTGGAGGAAATTAGTGTTCAATGTACTGTCTGTGCTAGAAGTTGACATCTTGCTGTGGGCATCCTGCGGTGCCTGAATTTTGTACTTTGTTGCCTGAGTTCCCAAATACCAGTAGCGTAAATTTGACTGGACTTGCTATAGGCCTTTAGAGGTGCCTGCGTTCCTCTCTATCCACTGAACTAAAATGCAAATGTGGTGTTTAGGGAAACAGGTTATGTTGCTGCTAAAAAGCACTTAAAATTTCAGGAATTTACTGTGTTTTAGAAAAAGAACATGAGACTTTTGTGTATATGCGACCTAAAATACCTGTATTTTTTGTGGTGAAATATGTTAGAGAATGGACTACTGACATAATTGCACTTCCATATACAACGTTTTCTTGAAAAGCTTAATAAGACTTCACAAAATACTTTCTGTCCTAGAGAAAAGGGAGAAATAAAACAAAGCAATATTTAAGAAGTGGAGAACGTGGTGCTAATAGGGTAATAGTGAAACATGACTTAAGGTTTTGTGATTGGAAATTCAGTATTTGATCCGCTAGCTGATTGAACGGAGTCTTACGTTCATAAAAAGGCAAAATATCGTGATACTTATGTAAAGCAGCAGCATGAAAAATTCTAAAATGCCTTGGGTTTTAAGAGGTGATTTATTTATTGATTTATTTTTATCTGAGGTATAATGTTACGAGTTTCTATCTACTGAGAACTTGCTGTGGACCCAGTTCTAGAGAGGCGCAAGTCTGTAGGAGGGTTTCCCAGCTGTGTTCATTGGGGCTTGTTCTCTCAGACAAACCAGGCATGTGTGCAAGTGTAATGCTACGTTGGTTTTGTGGAAATATGCGTGCTCACAGTGCTTTTATCTAAAAAAAGTGGAAACGCTAGACATGTGGTTGGAATATGACCACCAGATGACCCCTCCAACTAGTTTATTTGCAGAATTAGTACGTTCAAGAGATAAGGCAGTATCATCCTTTTCATGAAGCCTCTTCAGCTTGTGAGTCATAGCGCTTTTGAGATGCAGTTACCTGGTGTGCTGCACCCTTGTATGTGCTTGGATGCTTCTCTGCAAGGGGCTCCCAGTAAGTGGAGGAGATACTAGGCTGGCTAGAACAGTGCAGCTGTGGCAGAAGGAGCAGCGTGGGAGTATTTCTGAAATGTAACCTAGCCTCATGCTGGAGTCAAGAGAGCAAGCTAAGTGGAAGTGGTGAAAATCACCTCTTAAAATGGATTTTTATGCTACTCCTACCGTGTTGGGCCTTTGTCTAGGTGGCTTAAATTAGGAATGGTAGAAGAGGCTTTGGGGTCTTGCATGCATGTGAGTGTGCATAACCCTCTCTCTCCAATGAGATGGACTGTGGTGGATCTCTACAGCAGCTGGATCACTGAAAGTATAGAAGGGGAAGAGTGAAGGAGTACGCAAGGAAGAAGAAAAACAGGGGAAACTGAGCTTTACAATTAGAGAGTACGAAGTACCAACCTTATGTTTCCACTGGAGTGTTTTCCAGTGCTTGGCCATAAGCAGAACGGTGGTAACTGTACTGTGTCTGCGGAGTGGGGCAGTAGCCAAATTGGCAAGTCAGTGGTGCTGTTAGGTAGGAAGGATTCTGGTTAACCTGTGGAAGAGCTGACTAACATAAGAACCTGCAAGATCCCATAAACGGTGTTGCTACCATGCACGCTAGATCCCTAGGCACCGTGTGAAGGCCTAAACACACCCATCTCCTTCATAAAGCATCTAATCTCACCCCTGAGGGATAACGTGTCAGAAAGTTGGCAAGTTGAGACTCAGCATCTTCCTAGATGCCCTGTTTGAGCTTGTCTTTGCTGCCTGTCATCTTTCTCTTTCTTCCCATGATTTTTTTTTTTTAAGGTAAACATTGCAAAACAGTGGAACTTTAACATGCAGCAGGAGCAGTGCAGTTTTATATGCAGTTGAGGTAGTAGGTTTGGAGGAAATTTTTGTTTATATGAGGTTTTAGAGGTGTTCACAAGCACTTTCAGGAATGCATTAAACAACTTGACTAACATCTGTCAAATGTTTCTGCTTTCATCCCCTTCCCAGGAAGAGAAGGGCATGTGCAGGGGAGTGTTTTGTTTAGGAATTTTTCAAATAATTACATACACACATATTTACATATTGGTGTCTGTTTATATTAGGGAAGACAAGGTCATAGAAATGTATCTTTATACATGTTGCTGAAGGTGGCGCGGTGCTGTGATGAAGACCCTTGCTCTTTGGTCTTTGCTCTGGGCATGATCTTGGGTCAGCCCTGAAGAAAGTGCTTTCTCTTCTATTGACAAGCTGAATCTTCATGATGGCTGGGCTGTAGGTGTGATTGTGGATTATTGCCTTGGTCTTGGGCCAAGTCTGTCATGGATATGGTGGACTTGATGGTCGGTATGGAGCTGAAGTACCCTAACCTGGTGAACTCTGGAAGTTTTGAGAGAAGAAAAGGCATTTTCTGGTAACTTTCATTAACCTCATAACTATGTAGTGAATAGAAAAGTCAGAAGCTTCAGAGAACACTTCAGGATGGATCAGAGGGCGCTAACCCTTTGAGGCTTATATGAAGATGAGTAGTGGGAATAATTGATGGTAAGCCCAGCTATGAAAAGCTCTGATAAAGTCTGAGACCATGCTGAGTTTGTTGCTTAGAACTGAAGGACTTGTGAGGAAGCTGTGCCTCCCACAGCACATGCTGCTGGCACCCCAGAAGCTCTTGGCATTTTCAGAAAGTGAAAAGAGCCCTCTTCAGCCTTTCATGAAGGTTGTTCTTTATTGTGGTTGAGACAACTTCACAGTTAGAGGAGATGACAGCTTACATATGTTGTGTGAATGCTGTGCTTTATCCTCTTAAGTCACTGAATTGATTGTTGCAATCCAAGGGTATATGCTCCAAGAGCTTTGATCTCTTCTGCCTTTTTTTTTTTTTTTAATCGTCTAATTATATTTGTAAGGAGTAGCTAATCACTGTTCTCTATAATTGGAGGCTGACTGAAGAAAGCCATTAGTGTCTGCCAGTGCAGAAATGCTCAAAATGAAGTCATTATTCATAGCTTCACTTAAGAAATTAATAACCTAATTTTTAAGGAGCTGTGAAATGCAGCAGTGTGTTGAACGGGAAAATGTTCCTCCTTAGAACTTGTGAATAGGAGTAGTCAGAAGCGTGTACAGCACTGTGCTTTCCAAATGCTTTGAAAATTGAAGTGATAATGTAAAAAAGGTTGTTGTTTGGGAACAACTTCTCTCCAGAATGCAAAATCTTGCAGCATTTAAAATCATATAGTAATGGAAAAACTCATTTTCAAATTGGCAAGAGCAGATGTGGTCTCTTCAAACCACCATCAAAGACTATGCTAAGTAAAATTAAATATAGTAAGCTAAATACATTTGTTCCTAATACACAGACATTTTAGTAAATGTATGTCTTGTTTGGAATTGCAAATCTAATGTAATTTTACAACTTTGTGTGTAGACCCAACTAGATTGAATCACTGCTGCTGCAGGAAAGGAGCGCAGAATGACTCAACATTGTTTCTTCATTCAAATAATTTTGGAAGGCATTTTCTTTATGAAATATTGTTGACAAAATAAGTCATGGCTGCTATGTTTATTTACATAGTAAGTTTACATATGTTATTTACAGGATGTGATTTACATAATATTTTCTTTGAGGAATTTGTTTTTCTTTTCAAGTAGCAAGACTGGCAAATAGAGTAGGGGGAAGGGGGAGACTATGGAAAAACTTAATTCACAACTGTTGACATCCTGCTTTTTTTCTTCTTAGTTTTTAAGTATGAAAAACACATCTTAAC
Organism: Chroicocephalus ridibundus; assembly: GCF_963924245.1. Classification (NCBI taxonomy): domain Eukaryota; kingdom Metazoa; phylum Chordata; class Aves; order Charadriiformes; family Laridae; genus Chroicocephalus; species Chroicocephalus ridibundus. The sequence goes on along the minus strand of NC_086284.1, from coordinate 188,674,869 downwards.
ATGACGATATTCCACACACCTATCAAATAGCTTAGCTTCTTTATAACTGGACTAATTATGAATCTGTGTGTCTAGAAGTAGTCATTTAATAGAGGAGAAGGTCCGAAATAGGTTGATATAGAACATGAGGTGTTTTTTTTCCCTTCATCTGTCTTTTCCTGACCATTTGTAGCAACAATATTTAAGGAACCCAGTGGGTCAGAGCTTGCCCATTTGTTTCCGAGTACAGTCTTTCAATCTTGCATTTGTTTCTTTAAGCATGCTGATCAAGCGGGTTAATATCTGAAGTCCTTCCAGCAGCTCGCAGGAAGAAGGCATGCTATTTTAAACGGAAGGGATTTTGCTGTCTTGCATGAATTAAAACATCTGGATCCGTACACTTCTCTGTTACAGTTTGATTGAGCTGGGCTAGTCTTTGGCACATGGCAAGGAGGGAGCCATATGGTCTCCATGCTGTCAGCAAGCCTTTTCAGCACATACCTTTGCCTACCCCCAGCCCCCCCGAATGGTAGCTGCTACTGCGGCCTGAAAGATAAATGTTCCAGGAGCTTTCAAGCTGTTGTGCCCTTCTTCTTGAAAGGATTAATGGCATTTTTGAGTGGTACAACATCCAGCAGTCTGGAGCAGAAAGCCAAATCCCTGCAGCGCTCAGAGCCCCCATCCAAATTGGGCACCTTGTGCTAGTGCCAGCTGTGCAGCAGCACTTTCTGACTTGCACTTTGTGTCCCTTGTGTCTCGCTTTCTTAGTATCTCCATGAAATCTCTTAAGTGCTCGGCACAACCAGTTTTTAGCATGCTCTAGACATGTGGCGAAATGGAAAACTGACTGCTTTGAGAAGTTTCTTAATAGAAGCTTACTTTCCAGTGACTGAAAGAATGGTGTTAAAGTCATCATGCAGTTGTTAGCGTATCTTTTATTTCTTTTTTTTTTTTTTTTTGAGTGGTGAGCAGGAACCTTTCCTTATGAGAATTAGTATGATATTTTCTGAAAAGGTAGGGATTCTTCCTTGTTTTCAAATATTCAAAATACTTTAAAATTTATTTTTTTAAATGTGTGTCTAATATTTTTAATGATTTCTCCATTTTTTTTTTAATTTTTATTTAAAAAAAGAGTAGGCAGAGTGTGAGGAACTAGGAAGAATGTTTCTAGTTTTTCAATATAAAAAGAACCTTTAAGAAACAAAAATGATTCATACAACTTTTTTGTAAAGAATTAAATAAAAGTAGACCACTGTTTTCAGCCTTCTTTTCTGAGTCACTTAAGTACTGTACCCTTGTACTAAGTGTGGGGTTTCTGTATCTTTTTCCCTCCTCCCTGCTATGAGGTAATGAAAACCTAAATAATCAGTATTCGTCACTTAATCCAGAGGTTTTATCTCTTAATTAACACAAACCATGGACAATATTACAAAGATTAAAGAACACATTGACATTTCAGTACACAATTCAGAGAGTGAACTGTTCAGAAAGTGCTGTTAGTGTCTTAATTTAGCAGAGCGACTTCAGAACAAGGTTTTAATTCGATTGCTTCAACTTGTGTCTTATGTTAGTCAGTCCCACAGTCCATTACAGCCATTCTGCTGATGTCATTAACAAGTACTTTGGGGAGTTCCAGCATAAAATGAAGAACTGCGTGTGTACACCAGTGACTCCTTTCTATGTGTATTGCTTTGCTTTAGTCTTTCTCTTTTGTGTTAGATTGCTGTCGTTTTTCAGTTCTGAAGTTCAAGGATCTACCTCCATGAAGGTATCATATGGTATCATACAGGAAACATATATCATCATATAACGAAGCAGGTATCATAAAGGAAACAGTTTATACTAGCCATTCAAGTTATTAATTTGAAAGCTGGCATGTTACTTGGTAGCATGGTTAGTTTAACTACTGTGCTTTGAATTCTCAAATCTACTTGGCCATAGTTATCAGTTTCCTTTTTAATTTAAAAAATTTTGGGGAAGAGTGGTTTGGCTCGGCTCAGGTGACCTCAGTTCCACTTAGGGCCCTTGGGCCACTGTTTCCTCCTGACTGGCTTTGCAGCAGCGTTGCAGTCCTTCCCAATGAGGTTGTTAGAATGGTAGCTTTCAGGTTTTCTTGCAGTAGAGATTTACAATTACTTCTGCACTTGAAGAAACAGGAGGAAAAAATTGAATTGACAGTGTTAGAGAGTATTTTCAATGAGATAAACGCTGATGAAATGTAAGCCATTAGGTTAGTTGGAAAGTCCTTTATATTTTAACTGTAATTTTTTATAGAAGAAAAAAAGTTAGTTCAATCCATTGTTTTCCAAACATAGACAAATAAAAATGTTAAAGGCCTCTGCTTCATCTGGTTGCCCTAGTCTCTTAATCAATGGGGACAGAGACCCAGGCAGAGGGCATTTTGAGTTATTTTAGCCACTATGTACAAGATGCCTTTTCATCTGAAGTTTCCTGTCCGTTTTCATTTATATACTTGTAAAAGAAAAAATGTCCCCTCCTGCTTGCTTATCCAGAATTGCTGCATAGTGTACAAGTACCGGCATTGTACTTCTCTGTCACCTTAACGTACCTGTCGCCTGGCTATGCTACCTCGAGTTATTAAATATTTGTTCTGGGAGGAGAAGTCTAAACTCCATACCCAGTTGCCAAGTTTTTTTCTTCGATTTGGCCACTTAAACATACGAGACTTTAGATGCTAATGGAGTAGGTAGAGAAATGTGTGCTAGACTACCACACAATAGTGGAGTCCAATTTATAAACCACATGCACTGTCATTGGTGTTGTTTCTGATTTTAAGTGAGCTGAGTTTTCCTCAAGTCCATATATTGTACATTTTATCAATAAGTGTCTGGCCAAACCATGATGAACCCATGTTATTAAGTGGGAGAACAATAATACGTAATGCTACCCAGCCTGTGCCAAGCCATCTGCCTGATGTTTACTTTTTTGAGTACTGATCTTGTGTTCAACAGCATACAAAGCCCTGACAAAAGAAGTGTCAGTCTAAAAATACTGTCAGAGAACGTAAAGAACACAGGATATTTAAGATGAGATTCATCTTGCCTAATACCAAATGTCTTAACCTTTTCTCATTCTGTAAGTTTGAAGATGAGTTAGGCACCTATATTTAGCAAAAGTGATTAGTTCAGCCTGAAATATTTAACTTTGTGACATCTGAGTTAGGATGAGATTCATCTGACCCCCTCAAAGAAGATAGTGGTAGCGATGCGTCTTAAACTCTTAGGAATTTTCATATGAACCAACTTCTTTTTGTTGCTTTTTAGTGCTTTTGAGGTTAGATTATTGGGATAAAAGGCCTCTTTGTACAGAGTTCTGCACTGTAAAGCCAGAACGAAGCTTACTGAATCTTGTGTCATCCAAGAATGAATGAAGTTTAAGAGGAAAGAATGTAACTTGTTTCATTCACCTTCTTACCTTATGATTCAGATAGGTCTGATATTCCATTCTCTGGGAATTGTGTATTTCACTGATTTAAATCAGAGCTTAATGTAGAAGGAATCAGTTTCCATGTTGATAATATGTAAAATGCCAGCTTATGTACGAAAAGAGAAAATCAGGTGTGAAACTGGGCTTGGAATCCACCTACCTTGTGCTATGGTACTCTTACGTGAGATGTCCTGTTCCAACTCCATAGTCTTAATGACTCTCTCCATGTTTTATTTTTCATTAAGTAAACAAAATAGGCATGCAACGAGAAGATCAAGCCTTATTGCATGTTCCAGATATCTCGATTGCTAAATTCTGAACGTTGTTACTCAAAGCCTGGCAGGAATTAGCATGAGAAAAGATGCAACTCAAAAATGCTCCAGTAATCCCTGCCTATTTAGAGACTAGCTTTGAAATCATTTGACATGTGGTTTCATGTCACATCCAGTCCCGTTAATCTTTCTATCTTTGTGATTGGAATAGAGTAAACCCAAGTGTTAGGAGGCAATCTGTATCCCCCGAGAGGATGGTCAGTGTACCGCTGGTTTAGCTGACTCTGCTGTAGTGGAGGGAATGATGCGAACAGCTGTGTCAGCGGAGGGCGCTTCCTAGATCTCAGCTTTGACTGTTCTCTGGGCCTTTTTAGAAGTCAGTGAACTCTGATTTTTTTTTTTTATTTTTTTTTTTTTTTTGGCAGTTTCGGGAGGAATCTGAGTAGCTGTTCTTGGAACCTTGGTGGTGGGTTTTAGCGAGGGAAGATGCAGATGTGTGTTTGAAATGGTACAGAGCGCCAGCCATCCGAGCGGCGGAGCGATGCTTCATTTTTTGGCAATCTTCAGAGAGATGGAGTTCGTTCAGAGAAACAGACCGTACAAAGATTGAGAGACTGGTGACGTTCTTTTGGCAAGAGAACAATATGAATTGTCTCATTGCTCAAAGTAAGAAATTTTAATCTGTGCTTTTGTTGCTTTTGGGTTTAGTGTTTTGTATGGAGATTTAAGGTACACAAGAGAAGGCAGGCAGTCTTTTATCAAACAAAGACAGTTGTAAAAGCTGGGCAGGCTTTTGGGCAAAAGGTGCTTTCATAGAAAGCATAAAAGGATTTATTATATATATCTCTAATATAAGTTTTGGGGTTTTTTTTGTTGTGTTTTTTTTTTTTTTAAACCAGGACTGAGAAATTAAGAGATGTGGGGGTTATTTTCTACAAAATGGTTTTGTTTGTTTTTTCTCCCTGTTCTTGGTCATTTTTATTGATATGTCTATGAGTTTATTCTGGTGCTTCATGGTTGGGTGTTTCCACTTAATTTGAACAAGCATATTTGTGCAGTGGATGAGCATATCAGCTCCTACGATGCACATGTGAGATGTGTTGATTCTGAGGATGCCTCTGTGGGGAGGCATTAAAAGCTACAGTTGGAAGGATATGTTGGCTGTGGAAATGCCTTGAAAGGTTTTGGGGTTTTGGTTGTGTGGTGGGGTTGGTTTGGTGGTTTTTTTGGTTGTTTTGTTTTGTTTGTTTTTTTTTTTTTAAGATTTGTTTTTCAGTCTGTTTAGTGTTTTTTGGTTTGTGGCACACTTGTGTCTCGTTCTGAATTTGGTGAGATTTGGGAGACGGACTGTTGTTTAAATGCTAACAGGGGGACTCTTTCAAAGTTTTGTAGGTAAGTAGTTGGCTAGCTTTTGGAAAGCTGTTGTGCTTTTTCCTACATCAGATGAATGTAGAGAAGTGCTTTTTTCAAAAAAACCCAAAAAAACCAAAAAACAAACAAACAAAAAAAAACCCCAAAAAACCCAAAAAAAACCCCAAAAACAAACCAAAACCCCCAAAAACAAAATGAGAAAAAAAAACCCAACAAAACTAAACAAAATACCAACCCAAAAACCAAAACCAAACCCAACCCCAACCTAAAAACCTCGCTCCTTTCCAAGTATACTTTATATATGTGTAGTCTGTATATGAAAATATAAATACAGACTTTTAAAAAGGAAATAGAATGGTCCTGTGTCCCTGCTATGTAGTTCTGTAGTGAGTAAGTTATTCTTGCTAGCAGTAGTGAAGTGGCATTGAAAGGCTACAGAGAATGCAGGGAATGCTATTGCAGCAGATGCACAAACACCAGTGTAAAGTATAATCCTTGGCTCATGAATTAACAATCTAAATAAATGAGTCAGACTAAAAGAAAGTGACAAACATTTAATGTTCAGTATGGTCGTTTTCAAAAGCCTTTTAAATCCTGGATTTCTTAAAATACTCTTTAGTGGAAAGGTTTGTAACATTTTATTCGATCCAGCGAAGATATTAATGGGCGAGGATGTAAGGCGCAAAGGGATAGTATAAAAGGAGCATCTGAAGTTTTATCTATTAAACAGATTTTTCCAGTCTGGGGCTTTTTTCATATGTGATTTTTGAACCGTGCATTCTGGATATCATTTAACTTTCCCTTGCAACAGTTTTCCAACTTCAGCTATTATATGACCATAAAGCTGTGCTTTTGGGATGAGACTTAAAATTTCTTTTTATAATTTGTGAGCTGTGCCTTCCTGTGTTCAGAAGGCAGCTACTATAGTTTCTCAAACTACTGCTTTACATGTGAGGATTTGGAAGTGATTAAGCTATAAAAGCTGCTGTGAGTAACAAACTAGAGTCTCTTTTCTCATGGTCTGAAACTGTAATCACTTCAGAGGGAATATTTTTACAAACGCAAATTGTTCGTGTGAATACTACAATACAGCTTGCAGTCTCCAACCAAGGCACTGTAAAGTATGTTTGCAGTAAGAAAGATCATTCATCAAGGTGAAGAAAGTGAATGATGACTGTTTTTTCCTTCCTTCTGTGTCACGCAGTTCAGAGCAATACTGTTAAGGAATGGGGTGTGTGTGTGTGTGTGTGTGTGGAGGAGAAGACAGACTTGCATGCACCTACTCATTCCTTCCTCCAGCAGCACTTCAAGAAGCTGTGAGCTTTTTAAACTGATTTGTAGAATTCTGGTAAATCAAAATTTCATGTCGTCTTGCTCGAAATGTTTTTGAAAACAAAGCAAAAAAGAAATACTTGCGTGTCCTACTGATTTTAGTGGTGTTTATCCAAGAAATTCCGCTTAGATGAATGATTTTTATTTTTTTTTTCAAGATTTAATTATCTTTCAAAATAGTTAAGTGTCAAAAATATATTGTTTTCCCTGCCAGACCAATAATGATCGCTCCACACACTGGTATAGCACTTGTAAACCAGATAAAAACCATGTTGTTTCAGGATGTTGCATCTTTACTGTGCCAAATGTAGCTCAAGACTATCGTATAGTATAGACTAGTATAGATACAAACTTTTTCTGCCCTTAGAATTGTATTTATTCATTAGAGGCCACGTTTGGCTCTCTCTCTGCCTCCTGCTCCAGTGGAGAGCTGGGGTAGCTTCTGGACAGTGAAACACTCCCTGGGCTCGGCAGCTAAGGGGAAGGTGGCGGAGGGGGGCAAGGTGGGAGCAAGATGAGCCTGAGGTGCTGCACTGTTGCAGTAGGTATGGGGGCTTTAATACGGGCAGTGGGCAATAGTGGGGAAGTGATGGGAGAAATAGGGTTTTGAAATGGGAGAAGCTGGGGTATTTTGGAGGGGATGGATTTTAGGGTGAAGGGAACTTCATAATCGGGGGATGATTGGGAAAACTGGGACAGAAGAACTTGGGGCATCGAAATAGCTTCTGAAAACAACTTTTTTTTTTTAATTTATTGTGTTAAACATATTTTTGAGGCTCGCTTTCAAACGCGTTTTGATGCATTTCTGTACATTGGTGAGTTTCCATCTTTCACAACCATAAGTTAGACAGTTAATACCTGAATTAGAGGCACATTGTTTGATATTCTGAAGTTGTACTTTTTTTTGTTGAATGAACATGTTTTGTTTTTGCCTGAAAGTGTTTTATTTTCTTTTTTATAATATAAATATATATGTAATATAATAAATATTAATATGATTATATATTATATAATAATATATAAAATAGAACTACCCCTCTGTAGGGTCACATTTGGCTGTCTTTGCAGAGAAGCACATTGCATATTTTGTCCCTTTCCACATGCTCACCGTTTGCAGGAGGAAAAAAGATTCAGGCTTCCCTGTTTGTCAGACAGGGAAGGTATTGTAAGGAGGTAAGTTTTTTTTGGAAGATCTTTTGGGTACTGCAATATAAAAAATGTTGTAGGAATGTATGTGTCTCTTCTTCGTCTGTCTGTATTTTAACCCGGCAAAAATGTGCTTGCTTAGTGGTTTTAGTTCATCATCATAAGGTGCAAATGAACTCATACATGAGAGAAATCAACGGCTTCAGTTTCAGGAAAGTGACTTGAGCACAGTATACTGCATGAGGAGTAGTTTCTGTGAACTCAGTTCATTGCCTACAGTTGTAGTGAAAAGAGAACCTGCTCTGGCAGGGGGTTGCACTAGATGATCTCCAGAGGTCCCTTCCAACCCTACGATTCTGTGGTTCTGTAACTAGTAATACTCACTTTGGCTCTGCAGGTCTTGTCAGACTGAGCATCTTGGTTCCCTGGTCGGCAGAACCAGTGAACCGTTCAAGTCAGCGAGAACTTAAGTGAATAGGCTGAAACTCTGGACAGAACACCTTTTCTTCTTAATTCATATTTTTATTTGAAATCTTACTTTAGGCAATATTTCTCACTTGATTTTGAGAATAGAGAAAATGGTTTCAGTATTTCCCTGCAAAATCCTGATGAAAATATTTTGAAAACCTTGTTTCCTTCTTGCGCATCTGTAATCACTTCTGTTTTTCACAAAATGCGCAGAACACTACACGTTAATGGCAGTTAGTTGAACTAAAGAAATAGTGACGCTTTCATTGTATCTCCCCTTATCTCCTGTAAATTATGTATTCCTCTGCTACCCTGTTCATGCTTCTTGCATCTCTTCTCATGTTCTTGGTGCAGAAGCTTTCAGCTCTGAGTTAATGGCTGCAGTCATCTGAAAGCAGTCAGTCTTCTCTCTTCTTTTTTTTTTTAATGTATGTCTTGCTGCTGTTTGATAATGCTGTTCAAGACAATGTTAAACGTCAAGGGCCAGGTGACTGAAGCCATGAGCTGCTGTCGGTAAGGTCAGTAAGAAGAGGCAGGTGGTCGTGCTCCTGTGCGAAGAGCGGGGAAGGAGATGGTGGCAGGGACTGTGCTGCACAGATTGCAGAAGAGTTGGGCGCTTCCCACTCTTGTTACCTACAGCTTTTATGTAGTTAATTAATGAGTTTAATTCTTGTCATCTGCTTATTTTCTGTGAGCTTAATTGCTTGGGAAAGACTTTGTTTTACTGTGTATTAGCTGCTATCGGGGTTTTGCATTAAGAATGTGACACTTACTAATATTTTACATCATTGTTTTCTCCCTGGTCTCATAAGCTAAGTCGAAGCACAAGAAGTGAAAAGGGCTTTGCAGCAATGCCAGGTGCAGGGATCTGATCTGGGTTAGTTCCTGACAATGTTTGAGTCTCACGGTTAGTATAGAGGCAGGTTGGAGAGGGCCTGGTAGAGCCTGTGTCCTGCGAACTAATTCAGAGATGATCCCTTCTGAAGGAAACCCAACTGACAGGGTTCTGTGCCCAAGCAGCTGGAGCTGAAAGGTGATGCGTTTTTTTTCATTCTGACTTTGAAATAGTAAATGTCCAGCTTGTTCAGGAATAAGGAGAGGAGGTTTGCTACTGTGTCTAGGTTCGTCAGTCAGCCAGGAAAAACTATCACAGCGTTAGAGGCCAACTCAGACCACAGCCAAGTAGTTTGCACTGGCTCCCCGAGTAGGAGCCTTGCCTTACAGCAAGACTTCCCTTGATTTTCTTACTGGGCAGGATCAATGGATAATGACTTAACACTCCCAAGCAGAGAAGAGGCACAGCTAACCCCCACTGACAAGCTGGCTATTTTATTAGTGATTCTATCCACAGAATGCTAGTTGTTGAAAACAGTCGCACAACCTTTTTATACCTGAACAGATGCATTAAAAAATAGAGGACTTCAACAAGATAAGGACTGTTGGTTAGGTGTATGCTCTGCCTCGACTTTCCTTGGTGCTGTGTTATGCACTGCTAATTGAAGCAACAGTGTATTGTATGCTCAGAGGCTATGGCTTATGTTTATGCAAATATTTGTAATAATGATTGAGATTTTTCTAGGAAAAATTCTTGGCAGGTTGGAGACTTAGAATCACAGAATCGTAGAATTGCCTAGGTTGGAAGGGACCTTTCAGATCATCTAGTCCAACCATAGACCTAACTGACAAAAACCATCACTAAACTAAACTATATCTCTAAGCACTATGTCTACCTGTCTTTTCAATGCCTCCAGGGATGGTGGCACAGCCACTTCCCCCGGCAGCCTGATCCAATGCTTCATAACCCTTTCAGTGTAAACATTTTTCCTAATATCCAGTCTAAACCTTCCCTGGTGCGATTTGAGGCTGTTTCCTCTTGTCCTATCACTTGTTACTTGAGAGAAGAGACTGACCCCCACCTCGCTACACCCTCCTGTCAGGTAGTTGTAGAGAGTGATAAGGTCTCCCCTCAGCCTCCTCCAGGCTACACAACCCCAGCTCCCTCAGCTGCTCCTCCAGACCCCTCACCAGCTTTGTTGCCCTTCTCTGGACCCGCTCCAGCACCTCAATGTCTTTTTTGTGGCGAGGGGCCAATCTTCTACAATCTACATTTGAGCTCGCAATAGTGCTTTTGCTGGGGTAGGCTTGAGAGCATGTTGGGTGGGACTGATTCTGCTTGTGAAAGATGAAGCTAATGTGTAGTTTTGTCATCTTCCTTGTAGTCCCAATAATTGAGAAACAGCTCTGCAATATGGAGATTATAATGGGTCTCACAGCAGAGAGTGGAAGAGCACAGTCTGGAACTAGTAGTGCGTAGCTTAAAGTCCAAGGGTAGGAAATAAATTTAAATATGGAGATGAACCATTTTATGGAGGGTAAGAGTGCTTCTGAATAATTTTGCAGTTTAGTGCCTTCATACTGTGACCTTGTACAGTGAGTAAGTATATTTTACATGTAAACTTTCTGCTATGCTAGACTTGTAAAAGTGATTTTTAAAAATCAAAAAGACTGTCCTCTCCTTACTTCTAATAAAAAAGTAATTTAACTCTAGAGTGATTATTACATGAAGCATTAGTTGGCCTTGCGATAGAATGCTAAATGGTCATAGTATTACATTTTATTCATTCTGTTTCCTCCCTCTGAATGATTAAGTGCTTTATTGATAAATGAGTTTGCCCTTTCAGTAGAAGGTATTGGTACCATGAATAATTTTATTGCCATTAGAAAATTCCAAAGTAGTATTTCTACAGATGTTATTGTTGATTTTTATTTTTTAGAAATAAAATATGAAACACATGCATTGTAAGTATTTTTTTTTTTTATTGTAGAAGCTTTGGTGCATTCGGAGACTTTGTTTTGAAAATGACAAATGTGGAAAAAATGTAATTACATTCTCCTTCAGAAAAATAATGTGCATAATTACTTAAATGCAAATATTTATATATACATGCAAGATCTATCCTGTACCTTAGTCTTTTTTACTGGACTTTCGGGTAGACTAGCCTGCGCAATGGGAAGTCTGCTGCGGTCTGTGTGGTTTCAGCTCAGTGCTGAGCATTGCAGGTGACTGACCTGTAGGAATTACCTGTAGGTGTGAAATAACCCATGGAGTGGTTGTGGTGGTGTGAAAAGCTTCCAAGAACGGCTGCCTCCGTGCCCTGGGGCAGCACCCAGTGCCATCAGCACCGTTGCCATTAGAGTCCCTCTGTGGTTGCTCCCGAGGGACTCGCATGTATGGAGAGGGAAAATCGACGTGTACAGAACCATGGTTTTACATAAGTAACGATGCCAATAAAAGGAAGGGTGAGGAACAACATGACGAAACTAGTCTGACAGCAGATGTGAGACTGATAAAAAGGATGTAAAAACAGGAGAAACTCGGCTAATGCACAATGAAATACTGTTTAAATTGTAGTAACCTCATAAATAGTGTCCTCTAATTTCATGTGCTGTGCAGCAGCTGTGACAACCAAATGACCACTTTCCCCTGGCCTCCCCTGCCCAGGTGTGGAGTACAGCTAACCTGCTGAATCTACTCACGGAAATGCTGAAACTGCTCAGGAAGTATATAACGGCATATATAACTTATGCCGTCCTATGACTGTGCTACTGATTAAGTATTGCTGATCTTCATATCAGATCAGGGCTTTTGCTCCATGTATTTTGTCCTTAAGGAGTACAGCCAGCAAGATCTCTACAGACCATGGTGCATGACTAATTCATCAAGATCACGACTTGCCCATAATGCAGACATGCCTCCTTACCTCCTCTTTTTTGATTTAGTTTATTCAGTAATGCTAGCTGCCGGTGATGTTTAATGACGTTTAATTACTGTTTGTTGATTCTGTCAGGAAGTTTCCTTGGGCTGGTGCAGACATTTATAATCCAACCATTTAATATTGGCTCATGGCTGATTAGAATTTTGAAAATATTCTAAGAGCATGGCAAATCCAGATAATAACACTTAATAATAGTTTTAATGCTTAATCAAGCTGAGAATTTTCGTTACATACATTATCTGAAAAGCTAATGTAGGCCAGTACTGATTGGCAGTGACAAAGGTTAGTTTCAGGTCCTAGGGATCCTTTGAAAATTATGAAACAGTTGACTTCTCTGTATGTGGACATCCAAAAATCTGGGAGGCAAAGCTGTGCTGTTCAGTCACTCAGTGAATCAGATTTACCTGCTGATAAGAAACGGGTTAATGAATGTGCTTTAACAAAAATAACTTTTTGGAGAGCACGGTGGGAGAACTAATGCTGGTGAGGCAAGACCAATTCCCCGTTGACCTCAGCTGCCTCCCCTCCTGCTCCATCAGCTGCCATGTCTGAACCCGTTGTAGGGTTTCCTGGGGCAGTACCTGCAACCTATATGGTTTGCCTGCAATTACTCCTCATTTACACTTACGTTGTGCGACACAGAAGTGTCCCACTGGCTGGTGGGTTGTCTGTTGCTCCTGGAAAGGGCTGTCAGTTGTTGGGACTATGCGATTTATCCCACTTAAATAGTTGCTGTCGCTTTTCAGAGGAGGCCCTAGAGCGCTCATCTCCACGGCTGTGAGTCTGCTGCTGCCCTCAGCCTTGCCTGGGGCAGAGGCACACAGTGGTTTTGGACTTGGACAAATGCTGTAGCAATTCCCATGATCCACGTCAGTGCTTAGCCACAAATGGAAGATGTCTTGAATGATTTTTTTTGGTTTCTCTTTCCATGTTTAGAAAGCAAACCAAAGCTTCTTGGAGTCCATCTGTATATTTCACTACTAGTGCTGCAAAGCAAGAGGTAGAGTTGCATCCAGATTGACTCGCTTATCCTAGCTATAATGGGTACAGGTGTGTTGCCTGTATGCTCTGCAATACAGCTATCACAACATTAAACGTAAATAGCCTTAACAGATATGCTTCCCAATTTTCACGGCTCCCACGTGTGAAGAAAGACTGTTTAGGCCTGAGTAATTATTTGCTAATTCACCAGCTAATCTGACAACGTTATTGTTCCAGTCTTCAGTTCTGTAGGAAAATACTCAATATGCATATATACATGTGTATGCTATGTACATACAGTATGTTATAAAATGTGTCTGTACGTATTTGCATTCATGGATCTCTCATGTAAAATCGCTGTGAAAACCATGCAACATAAACCATGTCATTATTTATTGGTTGAATTCTAGCATGTCAATGAGAACAAGAGTTTTGACACTGATTGTAGCTGCTTTGAGACTTCACCCTATATGCCTATGTTGGTGTACCTCCAATCTGGTATGTACACATACGTAGCTTTTAAAACTAAGGAAGTATAATTACAGTATTAGGACATGAACAATCTCAGTGTTAAATATTTCCATAAGTTGGGGGTTTTTTTGGTGGGTTTTTTTGGGGTTTTTTTTTGTTTTTTTTTTTTTTTTTTTTTGCAAAATCAGGGCCCCAAACTTCTTTACAAATGATCTTATAAAGATATACAATCTTAAAGGTAGAAGGATGAAGGTTAAGAAGAAAGAAAAAAAAAAATAGGATTGGTCTTTTTGTTGCTTTTTGTTGCTCTTTAGGAGATTTATGGTGAAGTAAAAGCTCCCATTCACAGGCAAGCATGTATGTCAGTTCTTTCCATTTGGAAACAGCAATATCTAATCTTTTCTCCTGAGTATTGGAAGATTTGAAGTGTTGTAGACTTTCCGCAATTTTCACTTCAAGTACATTTTTATAACCTGTACCTTTTCTTCTTGGTCAGCTTATCCAGAATTTGAGCTAAGTGGATATTAATAAAAATATTAAAAATTTGTGAAAGTTCAGGAAAAAAAACCCACAAACACACAAAAAAACCAAACTACCTCTTCAATAAATGCGTTTGAATACTTTATATCTTCACAGTTGTTTCTAAAAGTCATTCAGCAAAACAGGGCAGAAAAGAGCCATTATATTTAAGGTAAAGAAACACAGAAAATAATAGTACATAGAAAAATTTCTTCATATTCTCTTTACAGATCACCAAGAAAAAAAATATGCAATTATTTATTTTTAATGTGATTTTTACAAATTTGAATTGTAATTAATTTTGATAACCTATTGTGATTAAGCCCCACCCCTCTATATTAACCATTAGAGTGAAATTATTTTTATCAAAATATTTTAAAAACAAGCTGGTACGAACCTATTATGTGTAGGTGCCATTCATAACATGTTTGTTGACTTTTATAATTGCAACTTAGTTAAATGATTTATAATGTTGTGAACCATTCAGAAGGCTATTAATGGCGCTTTTGTCTTGTAAAATGAGCCAAAAATCATATGTCTGAAAATTGTTTTCTTTTTTTATAAATGTCGTGAGAATAGACAATAGCCTGGACCGAAGCAATAATAGAGCATGGAGCCAGACAGACTGAATCCTGTGTGTGAGGGTAATACGAAAGGTTATTATCCACCCTTTCCTTAATCTTCCTGTACCAGAGAGCACAGATAAGGCATTTTCAAGCTCTCTTCAATCTGTTGAACAGGGGCAGCCATTCATCAGGATCTTGCCATTTACTTGTCACAATAATGATCTTGCAATACAGTAAGGAAATTCAGAGTTTGATGCTTTTGCTTTTAGGTTAACTTTAATTAACTGTGCCAGATTGCTGGGTCAAAAGTTTGACTGACTGACTGCATGCTTTTTATAATCAACATTTTGAAAACCTAAGATAACACAAAAAAAAGATCAGAATGGCATTATCTGAATAGCTTGATAAACTTTCTGATAATGCAACAAAGGGAATATGCTGGAATCTTTTCTGTGAAGTGACATCTTGTAGCTGCCTGCACATAGGAATGTGGTTTGAGTTAAGTTCCTAATTAACACGAAAAAGAAGTTATTTATTTTTCCTCCTGAAATATCTTTGGTTTCATCCAAATACGTGTGTGGGCTGCCTTTATCTGTTACATGAAAGTTTCCATTTCATGACTTAGTTTTTAAGGATAAGCCCTTGTAGTCAGCAGGGAAGCCTAAAAACTTTGCTTCTATTAAAGTGTTTCTCAGCCTCAAGTCAAAGAAAATACTCTTTTGCTGTGCATCCGTTGAAACTTTGGAGTAGTTAGTGACATATTTCAGACTGAAATAATTGCTACTGGAGTTGATATCTCAGAGTTTGTTTTGTCATAGTGGAATGGACAAAGGACCTAAAGATGCACTAAAAATATTATTTGACAGTTAATTTGCTTGAGGAAAAAAAGGCACACAAACAACTTTCAGCAATTTCCAGACCGTTACGTTTAAATTGACAGATGTGACTGTAACCAGTCTGCAAGGAATGTGTGGGTTACTTCTGTTTATATCAGTGATTCATGTTTTGAAATGCAAACATTACCTGGGAAGATACAGCTGGCATTTTCTGGGCCTGAAGTTCCAAATCAGAATCTCTCCTTGTCACTGTCTACTTCCTATTTTTCACTACAGCATTTCTGGAGAAAGGAGGCTGCTGTGAGCACCCCTGCCTGTCCCAAGACAGCTATGTCATAAATGAACAGAAAGGGTTTTAAAATTGTCTGCCTATAAATAGAATGATGTCTCTGCCAGAGTCTACTTGTGTTGGAGATGGTGGCGGTATTTCCTCTGTTCCTTTACTTTGCCTTTGATCAGTGGCTTTAGTGGAGCATTTTGGGGTAGCCTAGAAATAAAGATTTTCTTCAAAGGCAGTATTAAACTGGTGCTTCTAGGATCAGGGAAACATAGTCTTGGAAATCACCCTGTATAGATGAAACCTAAATAACTCATAAATATATGGAGTGGTCACAATTGGATCTAAATTCGAGTCTGGACAGCACAATATTTTCCAAACCCATTTCTCTTTGCCTGCATTTTTCCCTAGGGTGCTGAATTCTTCCCCGTTACCCCACACCTACATTGTTTTGTTGAGCTATATAATGGGTTGTTCAATGAAGATTTTGAAGTTCTACGCCAAACTGAAAAATTTTAACGTGCTAACACCAAAGGCTTTGACTAGAACATAGCCAAAATTTCATGCCAGTATTCTTCAAAACCATCATTATAAATGACTTAGGACATTTAATTCCACTAGATAAAAATGAAAAAGAAATCAACAGATTAATGGAGTAAAACACCCTCAAAGACTGTAAACCCCACTGGGAGCCTCTTCCCAGTAGAAGCTGGGAAGAGCGTACTGGGGAAGGTATGTGTTTGCTCTGCTCTGACCGCCTTCCCTTGGCTCTGGATACTCTTCAGCTGCGGAAAGGTCCTTGATGGACCTTTGGCTTCAGTCAGCGCAGTTCTTATGGGAACATCTTGTGTTTGGGTTTTGGTCAAATCACACTCATTAGCAGTGAAGTCCCACTGCTGCCCAGGGTGTATCTGCGCAAGAGCCCGACATCCTACTGCAACAGCCGGGCTTCCTGCTCCAGTTCTGTCTCGACTCTGTGAGCGTATTCAACCCCAAATGCCTGTTTTTATTTTGTAACCCTATGATAACCTTGAAACAAATGGTTTTTCTGTAGGCCACTGTTTCCAGTGCCAAAGAATTAAATTTTCCTAGCTAACCTCACAGGATGTCTAGGCGGGTGGCTTTTTTGTTTTAGGTTGGGTTAAAACCAAAAAAAAAAACCCACACCATTTTCTCTATTGGGGTGTTACTGAAAGTATTAAAAAATGTTTTTGTGTTCTTTCCTTATCTGGCATGTTTGATAAAGACTGCTTTTTAAGACTTGCTGATGAAGATATCATCATCCTCTTCTGATGGCTTTGTTTTGTTTTCTTTTTTCTGGATGAGGTTCCTGTGTTGTGTGGTGTCTGTCTTGCGTTATGTTTTAGTAGTGTCCAAAGCCTATTTCAGATAAACCAGGCACAGTGGCTTCCTGCAGTTGGGAAGGCTGCACACAGATTATACTTTATGTTCTGCTGAGCCCAATGTGCCTGTACAAAACCTCTTAAAATGTAATCGCTCTTTAACTTACTGCTAAAAACTTGACTGCAGGTACTGGTATTAAAGTAGACTGGTCAATATGTAAGGGAATTTTGCCTGGTGATAACTGGAGAATGATAAGCAGTGGCAAAGACTTTTATATAATAAAACACTTGTTAAGTTTGGAAGCGAACTCTGAAAGAACCCTGATGGATTTTTTTTATCCCTCCCCCCCCATGTTTGTGGACTTTAGCACTCTCATTAAGGCTGATGCTTCACTGATACCATTGGCAAAAACGATAGGAGGAGGAGAAAAGCCAAAGGGGCTGCCATCCTGCAGCACTACCGTTGTGAAGGATGCACTGGGAGAGTTTGTGAACACCAGCATCTGCACAAGCAGTGCATTTTGCCTGCATAGCCAGCCTCCTCCTGACTCGCTTATGGGGAGCGAGAGCAAAAGAGAAATGGCACTGATTAGCGATGAGGCTGATGTTACCTAGTGTCTTGGGCAGGAGTATAATTTGTCTTTAAATTCAAAGACATCCTGGAAAGCTGTTATAATTTATGCCCTCAGATTCACTGAAAATATGATCTTTCTCTACTCCAAAACCCGTAAGTGTTTATTATATATTATTCTCCCAGTTCATGGCTAAAGATGGTATGTATACACTTCAGTGAAATGTGAGTATCAAGATCTGGATGGATGGCGGCACGTCTTTATTAAAGAACTAAGAGCATCATTGTCTGTACTGGGATATCTGAGCTGTAATGTCATGTCAATTAATGTGTGAAAAGTTGGACTGATGGGAAAGTACATAGTGTGTAGAAATAGTAAAATATATTTAAGAAGAGACAGGCAAGTGGATGGTTTTAGGGGTGCATATCCTAGCTCACCAGACTGTTATGGTGAACATCTATTAGAGAGCATTGCCTTCTGTAGACTTTTAGAATGGCTTAGTAGCCAAAACACATTATCAGATTTCTGTTTCCCGAAGTTATAAACCAACATATTGTTGTATTCTAAGCAATAATGAATAATAGTCTGCATAAGGTAGTGTTCTTTTGCTTTCTTTTCCTAAAATAAAATTTCACGATTACATGTGTTTAAAACAGAAGAGAACACTTACTTTATGGTACTGTCATGAAGATAAATATAAGTCTGCTTCTACCTCCATTGAAACTCAGACTAAACTCTACTTGCTGTCAGCTGAGAAGGGACCAGTTGGTCTTTTGGGTTTTCTGTCTTTTTTTTTTTTTTTTCTTTTTTAAAAAAAAGACAACCCCTTGAAAATCTTGATTGGTTCAGGGCTCTATTTTGCAGTTCATAGAATCTACTGAAATCAGAGATGGTTATTTAACCCTATGACAGATGGAGCCAGCATGTCTGTATCATCAAAGAGAGGAAAAATGAAATGTGAGTGCGCACAGAAGTCAGTAAATATGAGAGTAATTGGAGCGGGCATGCTGAGAGGGTAAGGAAGGATACATTGCTGTCACTCTTTTTTCAGCCGTCAGCTTTGAAGCCAGCTACTGGTCTGTGTAAGTGACCTCTCCAGCCTAAGCTGAAAGAGGTTAGGGGGTTATATAAACGCACAGCTCGATATAAACCTTTCAGGACACCTATCCAGAGTGTTCTGCATGATGACAGGGCAGATGTGCTCCTTGCAGAGGATGAACTAGATGATCTGAATTTGTCTTTATTTCTGAAGGTATTCTGCAGCTTGACCTTGGTTGATAGCTGGAGTTTTCAATATACTTTGAGTGTTTACTCTGTTTCTGTTAGTAAGTACAGTCGGCTGGTTTGGAAAAAAGAGTCATGATGAAATATGTATGTTCTGCATCTTTCAAATGTTGAATGTTAGTCATTATTGGAAACATGGGGCAGTTAAGACAGCAACAGACTGGAGTCAGGCTGTCAGGTTATAATGTACTTCTAACTACTGACGATGAAGCTTAAAATTACCTACCTAGTCTATAATACTCCTGTTGCAAAGCTGTGCCAGAACCTTGCTTGTGTGGTAGTCTTGGATGGTTTCAGTTTCCAGAATGGGTGATTTTATAGCTGTTATGTCAGCGTTATCTTGTAGGTTAAATGACTCTTGTCTTTCTAGGGTTTGTTGTGGCTAGGTGTTTTTTTAACCCTCAGTCAGTAACTATCCGTGAAGCCTCCTGGTGGAAATGTGTTTCTCTTTCCCTTCTTCTGCTTCCATGGAGCTCAACCTCCAATTGTCCAGTTAGGCTTAGTGCAAAAGATCAGTCCAATGAATCTAAAAATCACTGTTGATGGTCCCTGTGACGTATGCGATACCAGGTGGTGGAGTTTGGAGTTGATTAGGCTTCAGTTTCTTTTTTGGGGGAAGTTGAAAACTCAAGTGGCCAGGAGTTAAGGAGACATAAGAATTAAGTTTGGTGCATGGACATGACATACAGCATAATTTGGCCTTCAGTTATAGGACTACAGCTGTGGGATTTGAGATGGAAGGGGTTGTGTCTGTTTTTTTTCCTCTCTTCTGAATGGCAGTGGTTTGCAGAGTTGGACAGAATATGCTAAGAGTTCATTTTCTTTTGGGGAAAAAACCTGATATTAGAGGACTACTGAATTGGATCTTTTTTTTTTTTTTTTTGAGGGGGTGGTGGTCTGTGTTTGTCCTATTGGATATTTGCTTGCAAGTTTGTACCACATCTTGAGATGACATAAAATAGAACTTGAGAAGCATAAGAGGGTATTTGACATTACTTAATCAAATTACCAAAGCTGGTATTTCATGCAGTGCATATTAACCTGGCTTTCTAGTTTCTCAGGGTTTATTTTTGTCTGCTTCCAGGCATCACCTTCAGTTTGTTGTTGGGGGAATTGTTTTAATGTTGCTTTGGAAAGAAGAGGGGATCTGTGGAATGTGTTGTAGCGTTGAAGGTGTGGTGTACATCATCAGCAGGTGCCAGACAGCCTCCTGGAGCCATGCTTTAGAGTTGGCTGCACCTTTTCTGCTACAGCAAGCTAGCTGGCTCGCCTGCCTTTGTGTACAAGAGCTGTGTGAATAAATGGCTATGTTTGTAGAGAAGGAGTAGGCAAATTGCCTAAAAAGATCTGGTAAGGGAGGAGGAAGATTCAGGGAGCAGATGAGAGGTTAGGCTACCTGGAAATGCTACCTAAGGGAAAGGTTTTTTCCCTCCCTATCCTGGTACGTTAAAAACGTGCAGTGACTGTATGCTGTCCCCCTGTCCACATCCTCGGTCCCTCCCAGTATAAACACGCATTTGGGAAAATGGGTTCCCTCCCAGGCCTGTGCCCTCCTGGTTTGAGGCCTAGAGGGGCTTTGACTGCTGCTAACAATATCTTGACTAGCAGGTGAACGTTGCCTAAAATCACAGCTTCCATGTTTAATTAAAGCTGATTACTGATTCCAGAGCTAGTGAGTAAAAGGGGGGGAAAATCAGCTAGAAGGCTTGGCTGAGCTACATGACCTTCATATAGATAAGCTTTGCTCATGATGAGATGAAAAAAGTTTGCCTTAAGGTAGGGCTTGAGGGTTTTATTTTTCTTTTCAGCTGTCAGTCTTGAACCTTTTAAAGTTACCCTGAAAGAATGTGTTTATTTTTCTTGTAGAACTTGAAATCTCCTGTACTAAACAAACATATTGAACTCGAGGCCACTTCACATCGTGAACTTCTTTGAATTATCAGCAGGGCAGTATGAAAAATCTCCGTTCCTGTCCTGATAACAGTGATAGATGTGAGAGACCCTTAAGAAATGCCCATTATCTATCTTCCTCTTTTTGTCAAAGAAACAGAGTGCCCCAGGTCAATTCTGGAAGTTAAAAACAAAGCAAAAAAGCAATTAGCTATTCATTACTTGTGCTTGAAAAAATAATTTGCAATTTTTTTCACAGAAGAAAAATGTATTTGAAAACAACGCTCAGAATACAGGACCAGCTGCCATATATTATATCTACTGTTTTGAGTGAGGAAACCGAAGGGGGATATAAACTTTTCTTGTTTTTTTGTGCATGTCTGTATGAGTATAGTTATTTCACAGAAAGATTTATTGCCATGTAAACTTCCATTAATCATCATAGGTTTATAAAAATGAAATAAGTGAGAAGGTTTGACTGCCAGAAAAGCAGTGAAGTGAGGACCTGGCTATTGAATTCATTACCATCTGAATTGGAATATTTATTAGGAAATATCTAGTGTATCTTTTAAATTGTGTGCAAAGTTTTTTGGTCTTATACCCGCAGTAATGTTTTGCAAAAGGCTAAAAATCCAGCCAAGTAATACTTAAGCTAACAACATGTGTTTCTGCATGACAGCAGTAGCACTACTGAACTCTTTTAATGAGTTTTCCTCTATCCGTGCCATGCCATAAGCCACTTCTTGCTTTTTGGTGTTCAGTGTAGCTGCTGAATTTATTCCATTTTATTTCAGTTTAAAATAAGAGTTTTTGACCACTGAAGAGTAAGTAGCAGCATCTGTTTAACCTCATTCATGATATAATTTCCATTTCATGCATCTCTCAAAGGATCAAAATGTCAGGGAAAGCGAAAAATATATTAAGACCAATCAAATAACACGTAACTGTGCTGAACTGCTTAAAAAGCTGTAAGTACTTGTAAAGGAAATGTACTCTTGAAGTGATTTGCTACTGTCTGGTGTATGTTTAACTATTGCCCCTTTCAAGATCATTTCTTTATCTCTGTTAAATGGATTTTATCACAGCTAACCACTACAAAAAAATCGAGGTTTTTCATGAAAAGGAGATACGATATCTGGCTTCTAAGGATCAGGTGAGACCACACCTTTCGAATTTAAAGAACTAATAACTCACATGGGGATACACTGATAGAAGGCAAGCACGCAAAGACATGTTCAGGTTTAAGGGTATGGATGGTATTTGAACTCTAAACATTTCCCACCACCTCAGCTGGATACAACCTCTACTCAGCTGAGATCTTGTAAAGTAAGACTAAAGATGGACCAAATTAACTAATGCTACTTAATGTTTCGACCCAGCAGACAGTTTTTGCATCTCAGCTGGGGAGACCAGCCACTCTGCTGTGATAGCTTGCAGTTACCTTACTGTACCGTAGGAAGGGCATGAATAAATCCAGTATGAGTGATTTTAAAGCCCTTTAGCTTGCTGTGGACAGTGCAGGCATATCTTCAGCTGTTACCTGGCAGGTTTAATTGCCTATTGTAACACCAATCTCACTTTTTTTTTTTCTTTCCCCTCTTACTTGCACCTTCTACAATCCTCTTTTATGATAATCTTGAAGGCCAGACTTGTTGTTAAATAGAGGGGCTCCAATGGAGCTTCTCCGAGATGCAGGTAAAACCATCAATGTTATTCTGGTCCTACAAGACTGTGTTTGAATTATTTTTTTCCAGTGTTGGAAGAGATCTCCTTTGAGATCCTGACATGGATTAGCCCTGTGGATCTGCCCTCAAAGAGGAGAGAGGCCCTGTGTCTTGCAGTGTCTGAGGGCGCTTTGACAAGCGTTCAGACAGTGTAGTGTTGTAGTCCCTACTAATATGTATTTATTTCACGTTTAGTAACTGTGAGGGGAGGAAAAAAAGCATCCTGGGCTCATAGAGCTTCAATAGCTTTAGCAGCACAAAAAAGTCAGGAGAATATAAATTGCTGAAACACTACTACCTCTTCTGAAGTTCTGCCCTTGTAATAAAGAGTACGCTGTCAGGGAATCCTGGATATTGCATTCACGGATCTTTAAGTCAGTTGCTGCCACAGCTGTGTCTGAGGAATTCTTCCTGAAAGTGAAATGAAGTGCTTTTTTTGTCTTGTCTTTTTGTCATAGAGATTCTGTCATTCTCATTTCCCAGAGACTTGCAAGAACAACTTTCCCTCCTGACACTAAATTTTTACTTCCTACAGCCGCCTTTTTTTTTTTTTTTTTTTTTTTTTTTTTGGTGGGGGGGTGGGATGTGTGGTAGCTGAATCAGAACCCTTGTGCACGCAATAGAGCCATAGTCGTGCTGAGTAGCGGGTGCCCAGGAAGGGAGAGCACCTTCCCCAGGTGCTTCCAACATGCTGTAGAGGGCACTTTCATAGAGCTTCCATTAATCTGGGCAGTGCAAACACAATACAAACCATAATTGCAACCAACGGACAAATCCCTTGGGTACTGTTGTGGCACGCACACCACTACATAAATACACCACTAATAAATTGGGTGTGGGAGTAAGAGCTGGGGAGAACACATTTCTGATTGCAAGGGGAGGGAGGGGGCGCAGGTAGGGGTTAGTTGACATAGAAGCAACGTGCTGATGAGGTGCCAAAATCTCCATGGGCTCTACCTGCTCTTTCTACTAGAAAATTCATGGCTGTGGCAATAATTTGAGGGATCCTGGGATCTTAGCCTGAAAGTGAGCTGCCTTTTCCTGTTTTTTCACTGCTGACTATTTGTGTGCCCTTTGCCATAAGGGGGAAGAGATGTCCTGCTATGTCTTGTCTCTTTTCATAAATTTGCTTCTCATTAGCATGCTTTCAAGGTATTTTGCTACTTTTGCAACTTTCTCATAACTTGGTGGCTAATTCCTTTTCAGCTGTGCTTGTATGGGGAATCAGTTTCTTGATACACCCATAGAAAAGGCTGAGTTTATATCTTTTGGAGTTGATCGCTGATCCTTTTTTTTTTTTTTTTTTTTTTTTTTTCCTTAGGACTAATCCATCTCTTTAATGAGTTGCCAGAGGATGTTTTAGGCACTCCTTGTGCCAATTTCTCATAACACCCTGTGTTCTTTACTTGCAACAGCAAGTATGCCTATCTTTATTAGTCATGAAAAAGTTAGAAGCATCCTAGCAATTAATTCCTACTAATGCGCATCCTGCCTCTCCACCTTATTGCGGCACTCTGAGCATGCATATTTGGCATAAATAATGTACAAGCTGCAAAAGGACACTAAGACATTGATAATACAGTAGCATAGTTACTACCAAAACCTGTCCAGAAATGTGAGGGGGTTTGTAGCATTGTAAACATAACAATATTAATGTACAAATATTTACTTCAACATTGTAGAGATTTAGCAGTCCCGTTCTCTACAGCCTCCGGTGCTGTTTTTCCTATATTGCCTGGATATTCTGCCACAAATAAGATGAGAAGCAAACAAAAGATTTCTGTGTAAAGAAAAGAAGGAACTTACACATCTGTATCTCTGCTCCAGCATGACCAATAACGCAACATGAGTTGCAACACGGAATTATATCAGTATTATGCAGTTGTGAATCTATGGATTTGTTTTCAGCTCCCGAAGTAATGATGTGAAAAATATTATCAGTTATTAAAAATAAGACCCAATCTTATCTTTTCATTCTTACTTTTCATTGAATTTTTTGGGGTTCAAAGAAAATTTCTTGCCGTATTGCTGATCAAAAAAGGAAGTGAAATTCAAAATCTCAGGCATGAAGCGTAGCAGTCAAGGGAAGAGTTTCTGCACTGTGGTCGAAGGAGCTTACAGCTCAGCTTTTAGGTACTACAGTGCAGAGGAGTAAAGATCTGAATACAAAAAGAATTTTAATAAAAGTACTAGGGAGCGTACAGGAATCCATGGAGCCAGCAGTGATGTAGCACTGGTACTAATCCTGTCTTAAGGTCAGGGAGTACATTTTCTTCTGTTTGCTGTGTTCTTGTTGCAGAAATTCCTAGGTTAGGTTTTTCTTACTTAGTCCTGCTAGTGACATTTGCTAAATGTGTAATGGCAGCCTGCTCATTTTTCATCCTTGCTTTGAATTTTTCTGTGCTGTAAGAATTTCCAGGTAAAGACAGCAGCATGTTGTCCCTCTACAGCCCCAGAAAATACTTTCCACCTGGAGACAAAAGTTGTTATCCATGACTTGCCATTGCTTTTGAAAATGAAGAGATATTGGTAGGGGCTTGAACAGTCTGCTGCAGGAGAAGCTTTAGCAAAGTATCCACCAGGACTTTGACCCTGCCCGGCACCCACCCCCTGCTGCTGCGGCTTCATTTAATACCTGTTAACTTCACTCTCTCTTCTAAAATGGCAGCGCTATAATGTTATTTTATGTAGCTTTCTGACCTCATACTGGAAAAATCTGTTAATCTCCTGGTTATTATTATGCCCTGCCAGCTGCTAACTCACTGCAATTTAGGATATTGCTAAACCCTGCTGCTTTGTACTCCCTCTGGACTCTTTGTCTTCTTGTTGACCACTTCTTCTAAAGGTGCTGGCTTCTTTCCCGCTCCTCCCTATTTGAGCGGCCTGTCATCAATCCTCCTTGTTACTCTTATTGCTAGTAGCATAGGTATGTTTTGACTTTTTAAAAAGAACAATTGCTACTCTTAAATTGGAAGCTAACACTTGGCAATCTGTAGACCATCTGTAGTCCGTGTGGTGCTTCTGTGTTGATTTTGTGATTCAGTTTCCGCTGTGATATGCGGCAGCACCTCCGACGTGATGGGGATTCCACGGCTGGGTGCATAAAGCAGTGTTTCTGCCAGTTCATCATCAAGGAGCCTTTATCTTTCTATATTCTTACAAGATCTTCCTGGCAGTTTTTCAACACACAGTAATTAAACAGGTAAACTTTTACTGACTGTTGCATGGGAGTAATGAAAGAGTCCCCCAAGATGCGGACAAAGGAAGAGGAGTTCCTGGAGTCCGGGAACGCTTTCACTGTCTTGCCCTCTTTAAGGTCTGCAGTTTGGCTGTGTGTGCTGGTGGAACCCAGCACGTGATGCCAGCTGGGATGTGTCTGCTCATGGTACCCTCCTGGCACAGAAATAGCTGATCGTGTTTTTCCTTCTCTCTTCTGTTTGTGGGAGCTGGGATGTGCCTGTCTTCCAGCCACTTGTTGGGGCTTTCTGCTTTTTGTTGGTTTGTTGTATGTGTGTGGTTTTTTTAACAGGAAGATGCTCAACTAATGCCAGTTGCTTTGGGCGGAGTACAGCATTTTTGGTGTCAGAGAGGGACACAGCAAAGGAAAGGCTTTCTTGGTGTACAGTATGCCACCTGTGGTTAAGATGTGAGGGTTTTTTCTATGCATTTTCAGCTGTGTTTGGCTCTGTGTGCAGGGGCAACCTCAAGTGGTGGTTAATAAAACCCTTCATAGAGGTGGGTATGGGTAGGCACTGTATTGGTTAGTGTGTGTGAGATCCAGTCATGGTGACAGCCGCCTCCCCCGTGAGACCGAGGTCAAGGTGACTGTCAGGCAGGTGTCACACCACGGAGGGGATGGTTTCTTCTGTGACCGTGGATGATGGAGCTGCTGCCAGTTGAGCGGAAAGAGCAGGAGCTGGGCTCTGGAGGTGCACATTTTCACTTTGGGTAATTAAACACATGCAGTGGCCTGAGATGTGGAGTGTTGGAGCCTCTTCTGCTCTTGCTTTCTGCCCATTCTCCATAGGGATTTTCAGACTAGTCCTTTGGTCTAATACTGCTTGGATACTTTAGAAGGAAATCCTACGTTGAAATCTCTGACTTTTCTTATGGCCTTTGTGAGCTTTCAGGTTATTTCATCTTGAACTAGTCCTCTGTCTTCTGAGGGTTTCCTCAGCCACTCCCGTTATTGTCTACCACTTGGTGCTGATCCTGCTCCCTACGTACCTTCCTTCTCATGCTCTCACAAACAGTTCAAGGAATTGTGGAAAAGACAATTTCTTAAACACTCTGATAATTCTGTCCAGTTTTTATCTTATGACTTTATCTCTTCTTTTTTTTTTTTCTCTCCTTTAAAGCCTTTTGCCATGATAGAGGTGATCGTACGAAGAAGTTCTCTTTACTTGCAGTGACCTACTTTTTCCCAAACCTCACTGAACTGCTCAAACACTATTCCCCAGAACAATATAGCAGCAATAAATCTCTGACTTCAGCAGCTACCAGGCGAAAATCTCATTGTACTTGAACAAAATAACAAAAGGTCCCTGCGTGGCAGGTCGGTGTTTTTTCTCCTGACAGAGTCTGGAGACAGGCAAACAGGACGCAGGGGCTCACTTTCTTCAGTGATGCAAAATGAAGCTGTTGGGCTGCTCATGAGAGCAAAGGCTGTCTCACAAGTTTTCTTCTTACCCGGCAACCTTCTGAGGAGCATTGTTGGTTTGAGCTGGGTATATGGAGGGACTGCAGCTCCAGGCTGTGGCTGGGAAGCACCTCCATTGAGTTCCACATCTCTAACCAAAATGGCCATTTCTCTTCACCTGCAAAGGGTCACTGGTTGGCCTCCATGAGCCTTGCTGGTCAGGACAAGGGGAAGGAGACAAAATGATGCACTGTAGGGCAGAAATGCCCCTCCTTTTAGGTGTCAGGCAGGCAAGAGCTGCTCTGCTCAGCCTGTGTGTACTTGGAATAAATAAGGGTGCGTGTTGGGCTTTGTGTAACCTGGGTCGCGTCATCTGGCAAGTAAACAGCTGAGCATTCAGGTTTTCTGCAACTCAGTCCTGCACTTTAATCGCTTTTCATCACCGTTCCTTTCATTACTGGCCAAATCTGTAGCTTAATTCCCTGTTGCAGTATTTCTAGCTCAATTTTAATAACTTTATGATCCCCTGTGAGTGTGAATCAATGGCCTTGTAGAGTCTTTGAGGCTCTTGCTACAGTCATCTTAAAGCTTAAACGGTTATCCTTGCTGCTACAACTAGATATGTTTTTAATCATGTATTGAGCAATGTGCCCGAATCCTCCACATATGTGCTGAGTCCTATACGCGGTATAATGCTGCTCCCCACAGTAACTCCAGAACAGTCCTGTACTAACTAACTCTAGGATAGTGGTTGTCTGGGCCCAGGTGAAAGCCTTTGGAAAACAGCAGGTTCAGGAATGTGTCTTCTCCATCTTGTCCTCTCTCACCCTTGGCTTGCTTGCAGCACTGTAGCTTCTGCCTGGGTATCTTTTGAAGTAATCGAACCTGCATGTTTTGTGAAGTTCTGGTTCTTTCCCTCATTGCCAATTCACAAGTGTTACAATTATTACAATAGTATTGTTACAATAAGACCTGATGAAGAATAAAGTAATACTTGCTACTGCTTTATTTAATAGAAGTCTTGAAGGATCAGGGGCTATTTCCAGTAAAGTGGGGCTCTTGTGGCTTTACTTTTCTTTTTTTAAGCGAACAATGCGTAATGAAAGTTTTGCTCACTGAAAATGTAATTTCAACATGATTAACTCAGAGTTAATCTTCCTGTAATTAAAAGGTACTGTTGGTTTTTTGAATCCAAAGTAATTTTGCAATTAATAGCATTGACCTCTATATAAGTGCAGGTTAAATGAAGGAGAAAAGTGCCACAACCAGTGTTAAGGAAATGAAAAGCATGGATCCTTTAGAGGGAGAAACGGTAACTCTTGTGCTTGCAGAAACTGACTGGGAAAGTGCTTGGCTTGCAACGCAGGGCAGAAGGCAGGCTGCAGCTCACAAGGTTAGATGCCTTGTACAGTCACTGGATATTTCATCCACATGAGGGGCTGGCACCGATCCATCTGCTGAAAGATTTTTACAGATGTGAGCGGGGCAGGACTGTTGTTCTAGGCAGCCAGTGTGAAGCAGGAAATGACCTGTATGGAGCAGGCGGTTAACGAAGAAAGATGCGAGTGAGATGGAGCTCTCCGGGACGGCTGGAGGGATGTCGTTCTGAAAGTTAACCTTGTATTGTTCAAGTTTAGCAGATCATCACATCTGGCGTTTGCATATGATACAGCTGAATTCTTGCTAAAACCTTTCAAAAGTTGTCATAAGTGTAACTTTAAGCTGGCTAAGAAAGGCTGGGCGATATCATAGCCTTTTGATGATACAGAAGTCTTTCTGCAGAGACGGAGATGCGATACGTCTGCATGTATCGTGTTATACTCATGGTGCAGGGAAAGTTGCACTGTGATACTACTAGCCTTTGACTAGACTTGACACAACTTTTACAAACTCTGAAAATACTCTTCCATATGTAAATGCTTCAGGATGGAACAGCAAAAATACAATTTGTATGTGTAGCAATTTATATAAAATGGGTCAAAACAGTCTTAAGCAAGGGTAGATCCAATATTAAATTAATCACTACCACTTCAGACATTCTTATTTGTTATTTTATACTGTCAAATACCTAGAGGTGGTGGAGGTAAGTTGTGTTAATGAGTGCAATGTGCACTTTTCTGATGATTGAAGTGGGCTATAACACACTTGATAAGCAATAATTAACTAAAGCTGCCAACAGATGGAAGAAGGTCAGTATTCTGACAGAAAGGCAGAGCATAAACAAAGCGGAGACCACCATGTTACTGCAAGGGAAGTGTGTGTCTCTACTCAGAGTAAAATAATTTTGGGAATTTTAGCATAAGTGATTAATGTACTATAAAATGATCCTCTGCAATGTGATTTATATCACGTCAGAGGTAACCCTAACCTCTATTTCATACTGATGTTCATTGGGTAATGGTCAGGAAGTATTTCTATGTCAGAGTTTAAATACAAAAGATGTGTTTAACTTCTGCACTTTCTGTGAATGTTTTGAAACATTTGTTTTAAGTCATGTTGAAATAAAAATGGTGTTTTGCTGTAGGCTTTTTTACTGTTTTGCATTTACATCTTGGATGGAGAATCTTCCGTTGATCACTTGACACCAGTAGAAGTGATCTGCTCCAAGACTGGATGAGATGGTAGAACCTCTGTCACTGTCATATTTAGAATGCAGCAGAGGGCCATCTTACCTTTGTTCGTCAATAGTTTGCTAATAAGAAAAGCTACTAGTAGCAGGAGAATCAAGGGCACAAAAACTTTCATCTCATGTGGAGTCCATAAAGCAATGTCAGTTGCTTTAACCGACAGATTTGCTGAGTTTGCTGGTCTGACACAGTCTTCAGTGCGATCCTTTCACGTTCTCTCACGTTGCAGCATTTAAGCTGAACTAGCTGTACAATTGTCATATCAATTTTGTTTTCCTTTTTTTTTTTCTTGCAGAAGAAAGATGCGATCTCAGTTAAAATTCCTATTTAAAAATATATTCAGAAGTTCAGAATACTAATTTTCAAAATGAGAAGGCTAACCAGCTGATTTCCTGTCAAGCAGGTAGCAAGTTCTATGCCTTTTCAGTAATCCAAAGTAAACAAGTTATGTGTTAATAGATTAAGCAAATGTACCCTCAGCAGTCGTCCACGCTCTCTGTACCAGCTTTATGGGTGCTCACAGACTTCAGTCAGTGCTTTTCTAGACAACCTCACATGCTGCTTGCTCCTGCTGCGGGGCTTCACTTGGTTGAGGAATGTCTATCTGATCACTAGCTGTGTGTCCCAGTTAGTGTTTTGTTTTTTTCGTTGTTGTTGCTGGGCCTTTGTTCCTGAATTTAATTTGTTTCCCTAGACATAGGGCCCCATGAGGTCAAATCTGCGCACCATGGTGGCAGCTGCCAGAGCTTGGCTTATTGTCAGCGCTCTTACCTACACTGTGTATTTTCAGAATAATGGCAGTCGATTAGTTATAGATACGTCCTGTTACATAGTTTGAGGAAATGGATCCTGTGTGGCTTTAACTCAGAAACCATAATAGTAAGTTTTCTCTTTTACGAGCCCTGTAGAACTATGCTATGAAGACAGCAATGAATTAAGCTTTGTTAGCTTACAATTTACTCTTATTAGCTATTCATTTTATTAATTTTATGCATTTACTGCAGGAAAAATATTGTGGTCCAAATACGTTATGAGCAATTTAAACAGTATTGTTAGTCCATAATTGTTAAGTGGTCTGAATTCATCAAGGTCCTTTCTCAGCTGAAATGTGTGGTTGGGTTGGATTTTTTGTTGTTGTTGTTTGAGTTTTTTCTTTTTCTTTACACACTTTCAGATGAGACTTGCTCTTAATTCTTAGATGCGATTGGAGCCTATGGTAGCAATTTTTTTTCCAACTGTATGGAAGAAATAACACATTTGTCTTCTGTATCTTCTGGGAGTCTATCCACATCAAGGGGCCCTGTTTGTCACCATAGTTTCGTATCTCTGAAGTTCAAAGGAAAGTGCAGTTAATCAAACCCCAGACCCCTGTCTTAGATCTGCTGTGTTTGATTTCCATCAGTATTCATGGTTGTGTCATTTCAGTGGCACAGTGTTTCTTACAGCCATTGCGTATTTCCCCAGTATTCAGTAACCACAATGCCCGTGAAGGTCAGCAGATGAGCTTTCCCTTATGCACCCTAAACTGTGAAAACAAATAAGAGAAGGAGTTTCTCTCACTGGAATTGGAGCTTGCAAGAATACATTGAATTAATTATACCTTATTTTATAACCTTAATTGTGGTATTTGTCTCGTATAACTTTTTATTGAGACATTCATGGTCATGGTTTTGTAGATACAGGCAAAGCGGTTTAAGAAGCCAGAAGTCAGTGCCATCTTGGGCATTAAGGGTTGTGGCCCCGTGGTTGAGATACAGGAACAGGATTTAGCTGTCAGGCTAGATTTAAATGATAGACTCCCTCTCTATTTTCAGTTCTATCTTAAGTATTATAGAAGATTCTTAGTTATAAAATGGTGCAAAATCCAACATGAGCACTTTTAAAAACTGTTACTGAGCTCAAAAATATAATACTCAAATAAGCATACATAAAACATGTTTTTTTTCTGATTCAAAAATCTGTCCCCTGTGTTTGCAGTATTATTTTTACTGGTTTTATTCACGTGTACCTTCCTCTCTGGACTAAAGGCTTTGTGCTCAGGAACTTCTGATTCAGTCTTTCTTCTGAATTTACGTCTGACGTGTCATTCCACATATGCATAACAGCACGTCTGAAATTCCTGGAGTGATTGGAGGGTTAAGCCGTGGCCCACATAAACAAACATGCTGCCTCTTCAGTCTCATGGCTGTAAGTCATTTTGTCAGTTGTCTTATCTGCTATCTGAACTCACTTGCTCTTTATAGCGTATGCTGCCAGAACAAGGGCTGATATTCATGACCAGAAATTGAAGCTGACAGAGTTTGTAAAGAAGCAGCAACACAAACCAGGATAAGCCGCTATAATTTGCTGTATTTGTCAATACTGCATTTGAAAGAAATATTTTGCAGCCTGGTGACATGTATGATAAACGACTGTTTGCTGCATTGCACCACATAATCTTGATGAATTGACACATCACTGGGAATTTGTATCCTTGGGGCAAGCTGCTGAGGAAAACAAAGTTGTTGAATGAAAGTGCTCTAGACAGTCAAGACAGTCAAGTCTTTTCATATGTAATTTGGAGGTGTTCTAAAAGTGCTGACAAAACCGAAATGATAAAGTGACTGCTGTGTCTCAGTACTTGCGTTCGATGGGTGTGTCTAGAAAGAGTTATTTCCAAGAGTGTCTGAAGGTGGGACTAATTATGGCTGTTCTGCTAACTGATTGCATCATGGAAAAGCCTAATGGTAGGAATTCACAGCCAAGTCATTTGAAGTCATTACTGCACACAGGAGATAACCTATATTAAGAAGCTGCAATGAGTACAGTGCTGTTGGAACTCAGCAACAGTCCACCTGATCTTCTGGCTCCTCTTTCGCAATGAGACATACTTGGTGTAAGGTTGCTTTTGTTGGCATGTATTAGCAGGTTTTGATTGTTGGTGTGTGGTGGTTTTTTGTTTTTTGTTTTTTTTAGTACGTCAATTTTGTTCACTAATATTTTTCTTAATATTGTCAAATTATTGTAATTCTGGTATAGTGAGGAACACCATCACCTGTAGATGTATCTGGGTTAAGTTAATATTTAATTTAAATAATTTAATAAATTTATATTTATTATTATATAAATTAAATAATTTAATAAATTTAATAATTAATAAATTTAATAATTTAATATGTTCGTTGATGCTTGGAGAAAAACAACTTGGTTTATTAAGTGAATCCCTCAGTGTTTAAGCAGAACGGATTTTCTGGTGTTACTGCCATTGGCTTTCAAGTCGCTGTGGACCTCTGAACTTGAAAGTTTTCTACCTATGCTGGGAAATCGTTAGTAGACAGATCTTTTGGAGGAGGTTGAGGGTGTGTTCCTCAGGGTGACAGAGGGAGTTTATCTTCTGCTGTGGCTACCTGCTCTCAAGGTTAACCTGAGATAGCGTAAGTTGCTAAAGATTCAAATTTGTGTTGCTGATATGATGCGTTATTGAGAAAAGCAGTCCTTTCTCTGTTGTGAAGAATATTTTCTATAAACTTTATAACTCAATCAAAAACTTGAGAGAACGTTAATTGCATCAGAGGGAATCTGAAAGCCTTTTTTTCCTGTCTTCTGATTCAGTAAAGGTATAAGGGGTTTGACTAGAGATTTTACAGGTTTCTCCCCAGATCTCTAGCTGATTAGCTCTTTGAAACACAGGGTCAAAACCTGCCTGCAGCTACATTTTTCTCCCCTTCTTTGCAATGCCTTCAGAACATGCAGCCCACATTTAAAAAAAAAAAAAAAAAAATTTCCTTGCTTGTGGTTGCTCAGGTAATCATTGAACCTGTGCGTCTTTATCTCATGAGAATACTGAGCAACTTCTCTTCTCAAAAAGGACAGACTCAATCTATCGTGTCAACTTCAGCTTTTACCAGAAGAAAACATTAATAGAAAGCTGATGTTCTTACTGTAGGAAACACTGGAGCGTACAGACCTTTAATAATGTTAGCACTTTCAGGGATAATAAATATATTAACACTTTTTCATTGTCGATAACAAAACATACCTGCTCAGGCACATCGCAGCCTGTGAGCCCTGGAGCACCTTTCCTGGAGGATTAAGTACATTGAGTGTGGAGACGCTTAGATTGGTAGTCACTATTTTTTCCATCAAATGTGTGTGTCTGCTTTCTCTTTCTTCCTTCGTATTTCATTGGGATAAAGACCAAAAAAATGTTATCAAAAATTTGAGGAAACTTAAGGTACTAAAAACCCAACAACTCCTCTCTGTAAAAAGCTTTCGAAAGCTTCTTCACTGTTGTCGTGTATATCTGCTTCATGTGAATGAATCTACTGAAACAAGATTTCCCACATAGGAAAGCTGTGCGTGTTTGGGTTACTTATTAAAATGTCTGAGAACTGTCTGAATGCAAGTTTATCATGGTTTTTCATGATAGAGTGTAACTTGGTGGAAGTGAATTTGCATCTTCTTTTTATGTCTGTGGAGGAGTTGCTGAACTTCAGAGTAGTCAGTGCCTTTCTATAAGAAGCAGCTGTTTTTGGGAAATTAGGAATATTTTTCTTAATAATTAAGGTTGTCTGACTTTCATTAACTAAGACTGAATTGCTGGGGAAAAAAAGTAGCCTTACATACTTAAAACAAAGGAAAAGCTCTTACTACTTACTGTGATTTATTGGAACTGAAGTCATAGCTAACGCTGTTGGGCTGGGTAACGTTCAAATGAAGAGCAAAAAGGTGGTTTCAGCTGTAGCTTGCAATTCAGGTATAAGCCAAATTACAGGGGGGAAAAAAGGTTGGAGCACAATGAAATAGGTCATCAACATAGGCTAGATATCTAAATTCTTTTGGATTTTTTTTTTTTTAAAAGCTGGTCTACTGTTGCAAAGGAGAGTTTTAAAGAGGGATTTAAAGAAAAAACCCAACTGCAGTGGGACTGAAGAAACTCTTCTGATGCAAAAAGATAAAGCACGTCATCTATTTGGAAATACAGCACACAGGGAAATGAGACTGATGTCATGTTAGTTAGAAACATCTTCTTTGATGCAAAACAAATCTTTGCAAAAAACGTATTTCACAAAGCCAAAGGAACAAGCTTGGAAAGTTTTATGTTTAGGCACATTCTGAGGGGTCATAAACAGGGAAAGGCTGAAATTACTGCTCTGTCGTTGTCTCTTCCCCCCTCCCTGCCCTGGCCTTTGGCAGCACACTGGAGGTGGGTTTTGGCTGAAAGAGGATGAATGGTAATGAAAGAGAAAAAGGACACAGAGGGATGGGAAGGGAGGAGAACATGTTAAATAAAAAGTGAAGAAAGGTAGTGAAGAATTCATTACAATTATTTGGTGGGGGGGGGAGTCATGCATGAAAAATAGAGAAAAGAGTCAAGGCACTTCACGTATGTGTGCTGTAAGTGAAAGGCTGGAATAGTATATGGAAATGTGCTGTAAATGGAAGAAAGCAGGTGAGAGAGTGAGTGCCTTGAGTTTCATATGAAAAGGGTGAGAGTGGGGCCAGAGCCCCCATAGGAGAAGAGTCTGTGCTCGTTTTGGCATATACTTGTTGACACTTCCAGAGTTGTAAGAACTTGTGCTTTTGCAAACTGGCTTTGAGGCAACAAAACCTTTTTGCTTATACTTCTAAATATTGAAGTCCAGAAGGTGTATTAAGTTTTTAAAACTTTACAGCTTCAAAACGAAGAGTTTTTAAAAACGGAGATCTGCCTAGAAATGACTTCCTTCAAAGCTACATTACCACCAACTGCTTCTACCACTTCTCCCCACCTCACAAATATGCACAGATTTGAATTTTTAATTTTTTTATTACCTGGCAACTCTTTACAGGTACAGAACTTCTCTTGGCTGTCTTTTCCTATCATTTATCTTTCATCACCTGATGATGTAGCTTTGCATCTTTGACTGTTTGAGACTTGCAAGAATCGTTGCCAGAATCACGTTGCTCCTTCCTGTTTGGATCTGTTTAAAGGATTTCTTCTAGCTCCTTGGAATTGCATGACTGGAATATAATTCGTGATGTCTAACGTTCACCTGTCCTGTAAAGACTCTCTAGGCTCATCACGTGATTGAACAAATAGTCTTTTCCCTTCTCCAGTCAGGAGATGGTGGCCGAGGTGGAGGCTTTCTCCCAACCGGAGTAAGCGTTTGTTCTGAAGAACCATCTTATTTCATCACCAGGATTACATACAGGGAAGCTGAAGCAATCCATGAGGTCAGGCTGGTTGGGTTTTTGTTGGTGTTTTTTTTTTTTTTTTTTGTTTTTTTTTTTTTTTCTTAGTAGCACCATTAGATATGGATCTAGAAATGGGGTGGAAGAAGTGGAGGAATGCATTTCTAACAGGAGGAAAAGAATGCAACCTGAACAAAATCTCAGAGATGGTATCTCCCACCCACATATGGTACAATTAGCAGTCTATTTGAGCACCTAGTTATTCTGCAGAGTAATTGCTTTTTCTGATAGAGGTCGGTGAGGAGAAGTGTGAATCGCTAGTCATGCGATCAAATTAACCTTGGGGGGTTTGGGTTTTTTTTGCTGAGTTACAGTTTCCATCCTTAAGGCATTAGAGCGCTTGTGATAAAACATCCAGTCCTTCCCTGTTCTTCTTGTTAGTACTTGGGAAATCTGTTCACCTTGCTTTAAACTGAAATTAACTGTAAACTTACAGGATTTTTTTTTTTTACTAGTGTCAGCAAACACTAAACATGCAGTAACTTCAAATCAGTACCTGGTGTACAGCAAGAGCTTTCTGTGGGCTTAGTTCCTTTAGGTTAACCGGATACATTCGGAGGTGGATTTGTGTGAGCAGTAGTATATAGATGTGGGGTCTATAAAACACACACATGATGGTGTGGTGGGCCCTCACTGAAAGTGGCAGCTGCCGCTTTAAGGGTATGGGTCATTTAATTGTCTTGGTTGTCTTCACAGAGGTGTGGAGGTGAAGTACTACTACTCATCTTCAGTGTGAATCAATGACCCTTTGGGATTTTCTGGTTCCACTGGAGCCAACTGTTCAGGTGAACCATCCCAGACATGGGACTTGGGTCATCCCAAACCTGGGCGAGATTCCATAGTAATCCATAATGGTTTCAAAAGTCCTCCCTTCAGTTTGAAAGAAACTTAAAGTGTCATTAGGAGAAGAACGGTCTGCTGCTTAGAAGTAAAGACAGAAGGTGCTATAGCCAAAAAGAGCTCAGAGGAAAAATACTGTCTTGATCCATTTACTTTATTTGCCATTACTTCTCTTGTCATGTGTTTCACCATTTCCCCTGGAGTCAGACAGCTTCCTCTACTGTTTGCAGAATAAACATTTCTGCTTCCTATTGATCTGTAAAAGACCTATGCAATCACTCTTTTCTTTCTTTTTTCTTTTTTTTTTTTTTTTAAAGAATAACAAGAAGGCTGAGAGACAGAAGCATCATCTGAAGCCACTTGACACAGAAGCCCCTGCAGAATCCTTCTCGATTACTAATGCTTTAAGACAAAGATCACACTTACTCTGAGACTTGTGTAACAAGTTAAAAAAAAAAAAATCATAGCTATAGATATTTCTAAATTGTTTTCAAACCTCCGTTATACCATACAATGGCTGTTGTCAGAGACTCTTCTACAGCCTTTCTAGCAGGACATCGAACCTTCCCCACTTTGTGTTTCACAGCCACGGGATTGTCACATTGGTTAGCATTGCTATGCTTCTGCCTCCTCTTCTTTGCACTTCCCCACCCTCTTTGGAATTTGTACCAGATAATACCTTTGTTTGATATTGGTGTCTCTCCCTTTATATTTCCAGTTGATAGCGAACAGTCTGTTTTGAGGTTTGAGGCAGGATTTCAAATATTTTTCCTTAAAAGCTGATTGAGTGTCATGCTTCTATGTTTTAGAGTTCCCTCTTCCTTAAGGAGTTTGCTGTTCTCAGTCTCAAACATACTTTGAAGATAACTTTAGAAATGCTGACTTCCAGTTCATAATCTTTCCTTCACACAAATTGTTCTTCTGTGCTTGACAATGTTTTCTTTCAGCCTTTGAATATTCCTAAATAGATACCTGTTGCCTAGTAAAGTTCATTAATTCATTTTCAATCCTCATTTTTCTTAAGAATAGTAATTTTTACCGCTGTTTTCTTCATGTTGCTTTTTTCAGACTTTTTTTTTTAATACTTTTCACCATAACCTGTTTTGTTACTTAGTTACTAGCTTATTTAGTTAACCTTAGTCATTTAGAAACTCTTCCTTTAGTTTTAGTCTGCGTTACAACTTGAAAAGAAGGACAAAGGAAGAAGTAACCTTCCTGAAATGCGCTTTTCTTTGGGTAAGCATATTTTTGAGCACTTGAATATGGAAATATATATCATCTCCAGTACTTAAGTCTTTGTTTCTGCCCTAAATCAGATAGTCAGATGCTGGGTGGTCTGGGTGTAGAAATCGCTTCTGTTTCTGAAGGCAAGTGCCAGAAGTCATTACATTCAGGCGCATAGGTTAGACCCGGTTTCAGGGGGGAAAATGTCATAGGCAGTTTAGTGTTTCTCTTTCGTTTTGGTTTGCTTTAAGTATAATAGCTCAAATCTCAGTTCAACCAGAACAGGACAGAAATTGTTACTTGAAATTACATAGCTTTTCTGGAGAGCTTTGGAAAAAAAAATCCCGGAGTGGTTAGGGCTTTAGCTAGAAACCTCTGTTCCATGGTACACTGGTTGGATATTATCAGAAAGGCTTATTTGTTTTGTTTTGTTTGTACATATATGTGTGTTCAGACTTAATTAACTTACACCTCATTATAAGAACAAAAGAAGAAAATGTAATTTTCTTTGATATCATCAAAATCAAATAGCTCTTGCAGCAAATGAAACGTGATTACTCAAATGTCTTTAATCCACAGTTTTTGCTATGACTTGTTTTAGCTTTATGATGTAGATCTGAGATGGTCTCCTGTTCTTCCACTGTTGGATGCTGACACTTGTCTGTATTTTGCTTATACTTAATGAATTTAGCAATCCAGAAATGCCTTTTGTCTCTTTTTCTTTTTTTTCCCTGTGAACCCACTGTATCCTGCTACTCCCAGGAAGAAGAGCTGCGATTGTGCAGTAATGTTTAAAGATTCCAGTCTCCATTTTCTTCATGTTCACCATATCTTATTCCTCATGCTTTAAAGATAAATGGTTTTAATTTACAGATGTTGATTCTGGTGGTTTTAAGGGTAAAGCTGGGCAACTACAGCATGATGGAGGTTGTGCTTAAACTTGTGCACTGTTGCTCTTTTAGTATGTTAAATATTGCATTAAATTGAAATTTATTCACTGTTTATTGTGTTGTTTTTTTTAATTGGTGAAATACACAATGGATATTTAGCATTTTGAAAATGAAGATAATTAAAAATTATCATTGGAGCAGCACTAAAAAGTCTGAAAAGCAAACAGCAACACAGAAACCACCCTCGCCTCTTACTTACTCCAAGGGCTGACTTCTGCCAGGGTGGGCTGTGTCTCTAAAGGTACCAAATCGGTCCTCGGCACAGATGTGGACTTGCTGAGCTCCAGGGAGTGAGGTTGCCCATCTCCACTTACCTGAACTGCCTGAAGCTCTGCCACTCCTCCGTGCTCAGGACGGCTGCCCCATCCACATCTGCCGGAAGGTCTGTGGATAATGCGGAGTGAGGAAAGTGCTTTGTGAAGGAAATCTTTGGCTTATATTTGTGTAACACAAGCCTCTTGCTGCTCTGTAGGATGGGATGCCTCCAAGGTGGTCAGTTTCTTCTCTCTTCAAACCAAGAAGGCTGCACTTGGGCTTAGGGACGTACATGTGGGTTTCCTCATTAAAATGCATCAAGATATTTTTTTTCTTTGAGCCATGCTACAGTATTTTAAACTGTATGCTGGAAATAGTGAAATCTTCAGTTAAATTATTTTATAAACCTTGAGAATAGAGTATCTTCAAATAGCTATGTAGTGTAAATCCCTATGTCCTTTGTCTACTTTGGATGTCAGTTTTAGATATGCTCAGATCTCTTCTACGGTCGTCTTTTTTTTTTTTTTTTTTTTTTTTTTTTTTTAAATGTAGTTGTTTCCAATCTGGAAGAGATAAGCACTTTCAATTCAGGGGAGAAAAAGGAAAAGGACAGAAAGGCAGGCAGTTGTGCTGGCTGTCATCTTGCTGACAAAGGAGGACAGTGGTGGAGTTGGCAAATTTAGCGTCCGGTTCTGTGTAGGTGATTGAGTGCAAAAGTCGAATTGGAGTCTCTTGATGGAAATTTTTCTTGAGAAATCCTTTGCTGTCTCAGCTTCTACTTCAGTATTTTTGTAAGCAGCTTTCTGCCTCTAGATTTCAAATGCAATTTGCAGTCTCAGGCTATTTTAAAACCTGAACGTGCAGCACATGTTACTTCATTTTGCAACTGAATACAGTAAAATGAATAGGCTGACCATCTAAACTTTTTCAGATTGCAATTCGAATCTGAAAAGATCCTTGAAGAAAAGCAGAAACAAAACGGCATTGACTTTCCCATTTCTAGTTCAACCTTGTTTACGTCTTAAACACTTCTAACAGCAAAACCATGATTGTGCAATTGTGCAAGTAATCCGTTAGAGGGCAATCTAATATTGCTCTGTCTGGAAGGAAAGCACCGATGAGGAGGCAGAGGAGTGCATAGACAACAGGTACGAGTTTGATAAGGTTGAACTTAGTTTCCTGTTTGAAATTAAGCTATTTTAATTGCAGAATGTTTGTTAGCTCGGTAGTAGAACAAGGACAATTATTTGTTCTTGTCACGACATTTGAGTAAATATAATGCATTTGCATATTATAACAGAACCCCCCTAAAATCTGCCTAGTTTAGAGAAGTGGCAAAAGGGTTTGGGAGAGCAAATTCCATCTCCTTGTTCTATAGCTTATTTACCATCTGGTTATGGCCAAATTGCTCGGGCAAGGATTTTGTAACCTTTTTGAGGAAAAGCTAAGCATGTAAATTCTCTTTAAATAAGTAACTTAAGGCAAAAAGTCAATTGAATTCAGAGCGCTTAATATATGTTTTTAAGAACTCAGACACTTGATACCTTTATTCTCTCAGATTTTAGAAAGGTAATAAATCATAAAGCCTCAGAGTGATGTTTCCAATTTTAACACTTAAAATATTATCCCATAAACATACTGGTATAGATGTAGTGTCACTGCCTGCACTGTGGAAGGAAATAGGTTTGTGAACTTCATACGTCTTGATCTTTCTGCAATCTCCTGATAACCGCTGGAAGCGTGAGAAGGTGTGCCAGCAAAAACACTGCTTTGTATTTTCTCTGTTTCTTAAGCACGTGTTAGCAACCACGGCTGAAAAGAGAACCCTGACTTGGCTCAGCTTTTGGGTTGACATGATATGGTGCCTCTTATGCTGAGATGGGCTAAACAGACTTTATATTTCATATTTTATTAGGGACCTATATTTTTGTTCCCTGACAGATAGGAAAGTGATTTACTTAATTGAAGTCAGTGGATTGGGAAGATTCCTATATAGGGTTCAAAAGTGCAGGTGTGATTAACAGACTTCAAAGGCAGTTCTGGAGAAGTTTTAGGTTGATAAGTTTCCTAAGTGTGAATGTGAATGTATAAAGTGATATGCAAGGCATCTGTTACGATGGAGCAGGCCATGGAGAAAGTATGGCACTCACAGTGGTGTGCCGATCAATGATAATTGTATCATTTCATATATCAAGAAAATCTTTTATATTGTACAGTAATACAAAGATAGTCAACTTACGCATTATGCTTAAATGCATCGTTTTCCATTTGGAAATTCAGCAAAAATAATCTTAACTATGTCTACAGATTTAAACCATTTTTATTATTAAATTTTCCTTTGCAAATATGAAACAAGCTGGTAGTACTAATCAATATTACTGTAAGATGAAACGCAGTATAATATGTTCGTTTCTGTAACAAGCGGTGCTTATTCCCTGTGGAGTGAGACTGCGGAGCTGCTTTATTTTACTCTGAAGTACTG
Organism: Chroicocephalus ridibundus; assembly: GCF_963924245.1. Classification (NCBI taxonomy): domain Eukaryota; kingdom Metazoa; phylum Chordata; class Aves; order Charadriiformes; family Laridae; genus Chroicocephalus; species Chroicocephalus ridibundus. The sequence goes on along the minus strand of NC_086284.1, from coordinate 188,633,385 downwards.
AAATGGAGCTGGGGCATCCATCCAAAACCCATGCTTGAATGATCCAGTCTTTTATTAATTGTACACAGATGAGGAACTCTGGCTTTCCTTTTTTTCTTTTTTAGAGTCTCTCTCTCTCTCTTTTTTTTTTTTTTTTCTTTTCTTCAAGAACTGCTCAGAGCCAGCATATATAAATAGTCCTAAAGCTATTCAGTCTCTCATCGGTGCTATTTTTACCAGTGGCCTCTGGTTAGTGCTCGTTCCATTTGGAAAATGTTTGCATGTGTTTCCCAGAGGGTCTACACACTCTGGAGAGGAACACGCAGCTCTAGTGTTGCCTTGTAAATATGGCAAATATCATACCTAAAGGTAAAAGGTGCTTTTCTTTTTCGTAATCCCCCCAACTCCCCAGCCCCTTCCTTTGCAGGACTGATGCACAGGAGTGTTTTCTCTCGTCTAGCAAAGTGCTCTAAACTGCAGATGGACCTGCTATGTCCGACAGCATCACACACCTTTGCTTCCTTGAGGTTTGGGAGAGGGACTGGTTCCTTGGGAGTTCTGAGCACACGTGGGAGAGCAGAGCCCTGATTCTCAGGGTGGAGGGTCCCCTGCAGAGAGCAGGGTTTTTTTGGTGCCGTTTTTTTCTTTTATAATAGATGGAGCACAGTGGGGGGAAAAAAAAAAAATCTGTTTTGAGCATTCAGTTGACTGTTGACAAATGATCCATGTAACAGAACTTTGCCTTAGATTTTTATTTACCTAGAGGCTTTTCACAAGGTGTGACTAGCTGTTTTTTATGTGATGCCCAGAATCTCATCTTAACAAGATAAAGAACATTAATAACCTACTTGGCTTTTACAGTGGAAAATGCTGCTGTTGGTCAGCTGTCAGGGGTTTGTAATATAATTGATGAGCCAAGTTTAAGTAACTGAAAGTTAAAAATCTACTTTGCAAAGCATGTCAGTCCTTTTTTTTTTTTTTTTTTTTTATGACCCCTTTTCATTTTCATGAGCCCAGGTAATACTTAGTTGTGAGCAGTATTTAAAGGCTGCTGGTGACACTGAACTTGGCGGAGAACAAGGCTGCTCCCACCGCTGCCTGCCTTGAGTGAGGCTCCAGCACTTTCTTCTGATGGGAACGGGAGAGGAGCACAGGTAGAGTAAACTCAGAACCCAGAAGCTGGAGTTTGCTCAGCTATTTCACTGTAATTCAGTAGTTGGTGATTACTCTGTGAGAGTGATAATATCGTGAGATATCAAGAAGGAACTATATATTCATGGCGTATCATGTTACCTGTGCCATATGTTCTGGTCTGAAATAATTCAAAGTGGGTGGCCTCCTTGGCGTGCTACTGGGGCCACCCCTGGGAATGGTTTTCTGAAAAAGTGACTTTCCCAGCCGATGAGGAACTGGAGGTGGGGAGGGGAAACCTGTGGGTGAATGACTGGCTCGGGCGCCGACTGGATTGATTGTGCTGGCATAGATGGTTATCATGTTTAATTGTTTTAGATAGCTGCAGTGGTAATTGTTGCTTACAAGTCTTGGAAAAAAAAGTAATTATAAAATCAAAGCTACATCATACAGGAAACAGCCGAGTTCTCACAGGAGAACACCTCCAGCTTACTATTTAAAGTAAAAAAAAAAAAAAAGTGTAATACATCAGACTTTTTTCATTCAGTTCTTCCCCACCCTTTTTCCTCGAAACAACTAAGGGTGAGGGGAGAAAAGGCAATTCTTGCGAAATGCTCTCATGCTTGCTAAGTTTAGCAAGCCTGATTTTCCACCCCTTCTCCTCTCCTAGGGGTTATGGAGTGGGAAAATGCGAATTTGACAATTGAGTAGTTTCTATAAAGAGTTCCCTGTTTACACTATTGCTTTGCTTGGAGGTCTCCACTGATGCCAAAACTGGAAAATGCATGGGGAAGGGTACAGCTGTTCGGGTTCCTGGTCTACAATAAACCAAATTAAGTGTGCAACAAATGGTGACAATCTAGCTAAAAGATAAGTCACTACTTTGACAGTCCACTGTAGAGATTTTGTCAATGTAGTAGGAGGCAGAAAACACTGTGCTTCTCTAGCTACAGAGACACCAATTTCACAGGGTGCTTTTTTCCTTCTTTTTGATGGTTGAGCGTCATTAAAATGACTCAGGGTAATGCCTTTAGGCTCCTGACTGGTTAATGATTAGACCCCTTTGGTAATTTGTTGATGTGAAAACTTACCTCCCTGGTCACATTGGTGAGGTGGATACTTAATCTAAATTTTAAAGTGGTTACAACCAATGCATTGACGTTTGAAGCAGAGCTACTGCATACTCACCACCTACAACAGTGAAGGGAGGCTCTGACTACCAAAATCTGTTGCTATACGTTGCTGCCTTCTGCAAGACAGATTGCAGTTGTGAGATCAAGGGGTCCAACTCCTGGAGATCATCTGAAAATTGTACAATTCAAGGACTACAGAAATTAATAATGTTAATGCAGTCCATGTGGTCTTTCTCTATGTCAAGTAAGTTTCATTAGCATTTCCAGTGGAGTTGAAAGACAAAACAAAGAAAGTGCTTTTTGCCTTTTGAGAACGGCTTCGTGGGGGGAAGTGCCACTTAAAGGGTTTCTTGAAGGACCTGCAGCAGAGGTTGGTGGCAATTGCAGCTTGTTGACGGACCAGTCTTTGCTCCTGAACATGCTCGCTCTTCTGCATGTCCTGCTAGCTGGACGTATGTGATGTTCTGCACGCCACCTGGAAGCCTGGGCTATGTAGTGCACGTCTGCTCCCATGAAACCTCAGAGCTAGGTAATGCACATCATAAAACCTTTGGTTCTAAAGTGATCTGTATCTTTGCCAACTGAAGGAAGAAAGAGAATGACTTGAATGTCTTCTCCTTCTTGTTTTGAAACCTGCTCAGTTCAGGCTCTTCGTTCTTGTTTCTGTAGGTCTGTGTTGCCCCTGCTTTCCTGTATCTGGGCAAGTGTGTGAGTGGAATGAGTGCAACTCATCATGAGCTGGCATCTTGTGCGCATTGTTTTGGGGGGTTTTTTGTTTTGTTTTGTTTTTTTTTAAAGTCAGTTGCTCAGTGATTGTAATTTACTGCCAGTGAACAGTAAGCAGGGCAGAGGAAAAAAAAATACATAAGCATGTCTAAATATCTGACTAGATAACTGAATACCAAGATTCTAGGAGAGATTTTTGTCCTCTTTTGTGTGTTTTTTTCTTTTTTTTCTTTTCCTTGAATGGCTTAAAATATTTCCAGTTGTTTCACTGTTTGGAGCTTCTATTTTTTTTTTCTTTGAGAAATCTGTTTGTGTTTCAAGAAATTTGCTTGGTAAGATGTAATGACATAAAGACTTGTTTAAAATGGACTTTTTACTGTTTCTCAAGTCAGTATCATTTAGTTATTAGCTTTTCTTATAAATAATTCATTCATGTTAACATTCAGCTGTATACAGCAATATGCTAATTCCTATATCATTTGCATCCGCATATCCAAAGGATGGCAAGATGCAGATTAAAAAGAAGGATTCCAAACATATATTATAGTCTGTGTTGACACAAGCTATTAACTGCATTATTAAGAGCAATGCAGCAGTACTGATGGAGGTTACCCAACAGTACTTTGCCATTTCCGATGAAATTCTAGGTCACCCTATCCTCTGGTACTGCAGAGGAAAGTGTATAATATTTAGACAGATCAAGCCAGTGGGGCACAGAGTATATGAAAAAGATGGTAATATATAACTGGTCCTTTCTCAGTGGTGATAGGAAAATCGCCAAGCTTCTAGGCAGTTTACACTGGGGCTTGTGTTTTAGCTTTTTCAGTTGAATAAATTCACGAGTGGTCAGTCTTTTTCTCAAATGTACTTCTGTCATCCTGTTTGGCATGTATGTGATATCTTAGAGAGCCACAGTGAATGTTTGTGATACGCAAGTCTGTAGAAGTTAATAATTACCATTAATGAATAGCATTAAAGACCTTTTTTCTGAAATATGTTGAATGTCACTCATCCCCTGCTTCCATGGTAACAAATAGAAACTATACTGAGTCTTTTAAGCCTTTGCTTCAGACAGTGGTTACAATTCAATACTAATTCAATTTAAAAAATGGGAACTCTGGCAATCCTGCAGTAACATTTACTTAATTGGCTCTTGGGTACAGCTGCCGCTAAAACAGCTGGAACATTGTAAATGACTTCACTGTGCTTCTAAATAATTGGTTTCTCCTTTTGCAAAAATGTAAACGTTTTTTGACCTGTTTTTTTTGTTTTTGTTTTTTTGTATTTATGCTATGCCAATTAGAGCCCTACCCTTTTGGCCCTTTGCCTCCTTTTTCTCATTCAGAACCAGCATCTGTTTTTTCAGATTCCCCTAGTTGACTCCAAACGCCAATCAGCTGTGATTGATCCAGTTTACAGTCTGCAGCCTGGAACCCAGATCTGTGCTCACCTGTGTTTGCTGTTGTGATTAAACGAGCATAAATCAGGGGCAACACACTTGTGGTTGCAGCTGGAATGCAGGTTGTGGCTGAAGATGCGTAAGGGTAGGCTGGGTGGGCTTTGCTGTCTCCTCTCCAGTTGCGTTGGAAACAAATGGAGATAAAGCACGTCCTCTGAGCCAGTTTTTGCAGGCTAATATCTCAGATGAGTGTATGTGAAGTTTGTATAGCTAAGAAGAAACAGAAGTATATTTGAAAGGTTATTTTAGGAACTTGATCAGCGGTTCTTCCGTTTTTGCAGGGGACTGTGGAAGGTTGAGGGTGAAATGAGTTCTGTTCAAATGTTAAGGTATATAATGGTGGGACAAACCCATAGGCTATGGGATGTAATCTGATTTCTTTTTAAGAAGGGCTCCACTGGGCTTACTTTTCCTCTCGTGACTGATATTAAACATGGATTGACGGCATACTTACGGCAACATTGTTCCAGGGTTTTGTAGGCTGAAGGTCATCTTAGACTAAAGACTACATGCATTATGATTTTTACAGCTGAGCTTTGTCTGTATGGCTCTTCTAGCTAAGAATTTAAGCTCATTATTTTGCAGCAAGATTGTTTGCTTCCTGACACTATAACCTGATTTACAATGAATGCTATTAGGAGTCTGTTCTTTCTTAATGAATATAATCAGGCTGAAGACACATGAAACACAATTGACAAATGCCATGTATTGATTTTAAGCCTGACCTGATTGACGTACTAGAAGAATAACCAACTTGCCAATAATAGGCTATTTGTCTAGCAAAAGAAGTGTTAAATCTTGGTGACTATTTGAAATTGCTTTAAGGGGTCACTGCTCTAAGTGCCTCTTAAAGCAGATCACTTACAAAAATCTATGCATCTCCTTATCACATATATGCACATCTGTAAACGTATAAAGGAACTGGTATAACACATGGAATAAGAGCAAGTGTAGAAGAAAGCATATGTCAGTCATAAAACCAGGAAATTATCACTAGGTTTCCAAGAGCACCGTGCTCTTGGAAATAATTATTTCATCACTTCCAATATTGAAAATTCATTTGATACCAAAAAAAAAAGTTTCTATTTTACATTAATCTTAGATGAGGTGTTTCTACAAATTGCATTTCTTCTAGCGTACCGAAATAGTATTTACGTAGTTGTTTCTACGATGATGGTCTGTGCTTTGCCCACTCAGAAACCCCGCTGCTGGGAGGGTTAATGAATTTGGTGTCATCTGAAACAGCTGGGGGCAGAGGGGTCTGCCCAAAGGGTGGGCAAGGACTGACACCCCAGGGTGGGCTGAAATGGGGTCCTGGGCCATGGCCAGGATGGGTGTCAGGGCTGGTCAGACCCCCTGGTGCCCTTGGGGCACGTACATAAGTGGAGCCAGTGGTACCTGTGCAGAGATACCCTTACTGCCTGTTAGCCCTGGGGATTAATCTTGTATGCTGGAGGCTCATGTATATCTGACGCATTAAAAAGTCTCTGTGGGAAATATGTTGTGCATGGTGGTTCTTGTTTTGATTATTTCTGACTTATCATAAAGGGTCCTGCTTGCAGTTCAAAGGGCAGGAAATTCAATAATTCCACATCAGTCAGTCAGTGGAAGTATGATACACTTTTTTTTTTTTTAAGTTTCAAGAATGAATGTGATCAGTTTGTCTTGAGTGGCATGAGCCACCCAAGTGAGAAAAGTTACAATCATTTCCTGGTCTGTTTTTATACTGAACATAGTTGCAAACTGCATTTCTTCATTGCTTTGAGCTTTAGCTGTAAAGTTGCTCTTTTTTCCCTATAATGTGTTTCTGTGTAGGTGCCTCTTGTTTTTGTTTCTGTTTTTTTTTTTTTGTTTGGTTGGTTTTGGTTTTTTTTGGTAACGTTGTTGCCTACTTGCTGGCGGCGCTTTGAAGTGTGGTTTGAATTAATGCTGACACAAATGCAGGAGCTTGGGACTTGCACAACTTCAGCATATTTTGAAATACGTTTAAACTTCTGTCTTGCGCTCAGCGTTTTGTGTAATATTTAAGCTTGGCGTTTCAGCAGCCTGTTTGCTTTCAGCCAGCAAGTGAGAGGGAGGCACTCTACAGTTAGATGTGTCACCTCTCACATTAAATGTAAAACTGGACAGAGGACTCAGTGATGATTAGATCACCAGCTTTCTCTGGACCAGAGGCATCATCCCCCATGTCACAGAATCACAGGGGTTGGAAGGGACCTCTGGAGATCATCTGGTCCAACCCCCCTGCCAGAGCAGGGTCACCTAGAGCAGGTTGCACAGGAACGCGTCCAGGCGGGTTTTGAATGTCTCCAGAGACGGAGACTCCACCACCTCTCTGGGCAGCCTGTGCCAGTGCTCTGCCACCCTCAAAGTAAAGAAGTTCCTCCTCATGTTTAGGTGGAACTCCCTATGGTCAAGTTTGTGCCCGTTACCTCTTGTCCTGTCGCTGGGCGCCACTGAAAAGAGCCTGGCCCCATCCTCCTGACACCCACCCTTTAAGTATTTATAAGTGTTGATAAGGTCCCCCCTCAACCGTCTTTTTTCCAGACTGAAAAGACCCAAATCTCTCAGCCTTTCTCTTATGAAGAGAGGTCTTTTGGTCCCCTAATCATCTTCATAGCCCGTTGCTGCACACTCTCCAGCAGTTCCCTGTCCTTCTTGAACCAGGGAGCCCAGAACTGGACACAGTACTCCAGATGCGGCCTCACCAAGGCAGAGTAGAGGGGGAGGATGACCTCCCTTGACCTGCTGGCCACACTCTTCTTGATGCACCCCAGGATGCCATTGGCCTTCTTGGCCACAAGGGCACATTGCTGGCCAATGGCCATCCTGTTGTCCACCAGGGCTCCCAGGTCTCTTTCAGCTGAGCTGCTCTCCAGCAGGTCAGCCCCCAACCTGTCCTGGTGCATGGGGTTATTCCTCCCTGGGTGCAGCACCCTACACTTGCCCTTATTGAATTTCATATGGTTTCTCTCCGCCCAACTCTCCAGCCTGTCCAGGTCTCTCTGTATGGTGGCACAGCCTTCCAGTGTGTCAGCCACCCCTCCCAGCTTTGTGTCATCAGCAAACTTGCTGAGGGTGCACTCTATCCCCTCATCCAGGTCATTGATGAATATATTGAACAGGGCTGGGCCCAGTACTGACCCCGGATTCCAGCAGTTGCACTGTGCTCAACAGCTTATTTCTACCAGCTCCAATATTTGAGTCTCCTTTGCCTTTTAACTCTTGTTGCGTTTTGCTGCACTGGGGAGTAACAGCTTTTCTTTTTTTTTCTTTTTTTTTTTTTTTTTTTTTTTAAGTTTAGTTGGCAGCCTTCCTGAGGGGATATGAAGTAATCGCTATGAATAAATGTGTTTATAACAGATTTGTTAAGTGGCTGAGGTTTCTTGGTGTCAGGTTATTTGTAACATACTATGTGTATTCATATTATTTCCACTTGTAGGATTAGATAGTAGCGTGCGTATTTACAGGCATGGCCCATAATATTTAATGGTGCATTTTTCTGAGTAGACTCTAGTGTTTTAAGAAGTGTTAGAAATAACAGGACTATTGTGACATCATGCCTTCACTGACGTAGGCAGAAAGATTTATGTGCCCTTTAGAGGTTTTTATTAAGTTATAAAGAACCTACGTACTCTGTCAGTCAACTGAGGACTCTGGTGTCACCTTGTTGTTTAAATGACATGTTGTATTCTTCATTGATTATAACTTGTGTTGTTGCTGCTGCAATGGGGAAAAGTTTGTGTGTGTTTTTTGTTTGTTTTTTTTTTTTATCTTCAAACTATTTTTGTGATGAGAAAAGTGCTAAGCCAACAGTTCTTAACAGATCAGCATGTACAGATAGTGGTTTTTTTTTCCATATTGCGGTTTTAGTAAGAGTTTGTTAAACAAAATTGCTTACCTTTTGCTTTTTGCTCCCCTCTGCCTCACCCAGCCAACTTTGTGATTGCAGCATACTCTTGGTCAAGTATTTTGTATGTTGGTGTGCTGTTTCCTCTCTGGTTCACCCACCTTGCTCCTCATCTTCATCACCTCTCAAGGCAGCAAGGTGGGCTTGCCTACATGGAGGAGGACCTCTAACCACCCCACGGCAGGGACCGCGGTGCTGTAACACCCATGGACATCCCAGAGTCTTCTCTATCAGGTTATCTTAGGGTGGCATGTGTGTTATCTTGCCAGCTAAAAATTATAGCTGTCTTCAGTGCAGCCTGGAAGCATCTATGGTGAATTGGCTTGCAGATGTGCAGTGCTGGATGGATGCCTCAGCCATCTGGGACTGCACACTTCTACCTGGGCATCTGGTTGGAGTATGCTACAGTGGCCTTCTGCTGTCTGTGTTGGCTTTGGAGGGTCACAAGCTAGAAACCAAGCTGTTTGAGGTTATTACAGTGGTGCTAAAGATCTTGCAACCTGGCTGGTATGGAGTTAGGTAGCTGTAGTGGAGTTTCCTCACTTCTGACAATACAGGTGATCCAAATTCACTGTCTTCAAAGACATTAAGGGTATTTCTGAGTTCTGTTTCTAAGCTTCTCTTCTTTTTTTTTTTTTCCCTCCTTTCTTTTCTGTAAAGTTTTCTCAAACTTGTTTACTTGAGATTTGCTTCACAAGAATGAAAAGATTCGGATTCTTGTGAAATCTCCTGAATCCAGCAGCTGTGATTTTGAGTGAAAGAAAATCCACCCACTAACCCCCCAAAATACCAAAACACTTGGAAAAAGATTCTAAAAATGAGGAAACTGTGGAAAGTTATGAAGTGACAGTTCATCACCAAATCTTTCTGGATTACTGACATATTGAGATGTTTCTTTTATTATTCAAATAACTAAAAAACTCAATTATGCGGGAATTAACATGCTGATGCAGGAATCACAGTGTTGATACTATTAGAAGAAATTATTATGGTGTTACAGAAAATGATGCGTACACCAGAGGAGATCCTGGCAAACAAATATGCCTTCAAAGTATATACAATACTACGTATTTCAGAAATGACCTATGTGATGCGCAGAATGATTTGTGCATTTTTTCATAACTTCATTTGGTGTCCTTGGATTTTAGAAGTATGTAATTGTGTATGTGATGATAAATGGATTATAGAGATGCAGCAAGCCACCGGTTCCCAGCAGATGGCAGGATGTCCTAGTCTATCCCATCCAGCCACGTATTGGGTGCAGCCCAGGCTGCCTGGTGTGCGTTTATGCTTTTGATATATTAGTTGATTAATGCGGTATACTTCCAACGTGGGCAGGCGCCTTTAAGGCTATGGAGTACTCCCGTATGTTGCTTTTATGAAACTTTTATGAGGATTGACCATACTTGAGAATATTCTGAGTCAGAAACCTTTGGGTGAGGCATTTGGGAGCAGATGGTGCCCAGGTCCCTTCAGAGGAGGAAGGGTGCTCTGTGCCGGTGGGTGGGCTTGCCAGGCTCGTCTCGGCTGTGCCAAATGGCACGGGATGGTGGTGAGGTGGAGGAGATCCCGCTGCTCATGGTGCTGCTGGGACTTTCAAAGAAACTAAGGTCATTCCGCGGCTCAGGCTGTGGCAGAGGGCTGCGGCCACGCTCAACGCTGGGCAGGCAGCGCTCGTTAAAGGAAATCAATTTAACGATTTAAGCAACTCGCTGAGTGTGAGGTACAAACTCTTCTTCATATGGGGAGAGAGCACGTTATTTTTAGAAAGACCATGGAGCAAATGGTGGATATTAGTTAGATATTTTAGCCTGCTGCTAGGATTTTAAGGCAAACAACCCTTCATCTGCTCTAGAGCCAATTATGTTAATGGTCTCATAGATCTAAAAGCCGTGGCTTTACGTCAGGCATAGGCCTCTCGCACAGAGTATCTGTGTGCAGATAAAAGGGCACCTTATGTACATTACGTGCACACCACGGATTAAAGTAGCACACTTTCTCTTGGGTTTGTGCTGTGATCTTGCAGTAAATATTAGTAACCGATCTTAATGAATAAAAATGAAGTAGCAGAAAACTGACTTGCATTTTGTATTGATAGTAGTTGTTTCAAGTTAAAAATAAACCAGAGTAGTGTAAAGTATAGAGAATAGTAAGATTTAAGCCTTCCAAAAGAGTGCATAGTTTATGCAGAGTTTCGGGGTTTGTAAGAGATGGTATATTGTTTTTAAGGTAATAGTTTAGGTGATTGTGTTAATCTGTTCTGTGTGTTATGGTATTAACCAATAGTGGAAGAAGAAACTCACAACTGTCGTGATATCCTTGTTTCTATAGGGCTATCCCTGTTAACTGCACAGGTTCTGTGGAAGGCACTGGAAGTGCTAACATCTGGTCACAACTCACGTAAAACAATTTAATAATAGGCAAATAGTTCAGCTTATATATGTCTATCAATATAGATGATGTTTTTGTGAATGACTGAATGGGTTTGAGGGCAGGGTGTTGTATTTTCAGTTTTTGTAGTATTTTTAGCGAGATGGTTTTAATCAGGACTGATGAGCGGGGGGTGGGTGGGTGGGGCCTCTGTGCTATATGCTCATGTTGTTACCTCCAGCTGAGAGAGGAAGAAATGGACCATGGCCAGACAGAGAAGCTGAAATAACCCTCGCTTCCTTTTAGCCCCACCTGCATCTGTAGTTGTGTTACTCAGCAGCTCCTGTAGAAAGTAACCTCACCTAGATCTAGGAAATTAAATTCATCTTAGGGAGCTACTCTGTTAGCAGAAATCTACCTTTGAAGAGAAAACTGTGGATACCACTTTCTACCTTTGATAGGTTTGTGGTGGTTTTGTTTTGTTTGGTTTTTTTTAATCCTTTGTGCTGTTTCATCCCTCGGCCCGCCCCAATTCTGGTAGCACTGACTCTTTCCATAGCCTCCTCCAAATATTAAACCGTGAAAAATTAAGCTATGAAAGTGGAATGATAGCCGTGAGTGGGGACGATCTCTGCAGCCCTTTTGTTTTGTCTCTGTTGAGGTGAACGTGTCAACAGCTGTCAGCAATAATGCTTATTCCTCTTACAGCAACGTGATGGATTGATATGTGTACCAAAATATGTTAGAAATTGAAATAAAATATGCGTTTTTTCATAATTTATCAGCATTATGATGGCACAAAAAAGCCAGTCTTATGAATAATACAGAGCTCTGCAGCGGGCATTATGTACTGTAGGTAATAAATGCAACGTCTCTCCTAGACTACCAGGAGAGTTGTAAAGCAGAATGCATTAGTTCTGCTTTGTGATAATAAATCATTTTAGTTTGTCAGAAGGCTCTAGCTAACTTTTACTCCTGAGGTATGAAAGAATGCCGTGCCATACGGCTCTGGATGGTTTCTGAAGTGTTTAGGCTGGCTCTGAATCTCCTGGGTAATGTTTTGAGTGAGCGATATGGTTAGATAACAAGTGGCAGTATTTCTCAGGTATCGATGTTGTGATGTCTCCCGTTGTTTTATTGCCTAGAGTGGCTGATTTCGTCCTAATTGGAACTGTAGCTCTTCTCTGATGTTTTGTGTCTCTATTTGCAATATGGCTCCCTGTCTCTCTGAAGAGCTCTGTGAGAGTGCTGAGAGACAAGCTGCTCTGCTGCTTGGGCATCTTTCGGAGGGGGCAAAGAATTCATTTACACTTCTGTTCTGATTTTACACGCCTAAGCACCGGTTTAGGCAGTTGATGTAAAAGCTACCTTTCCCTAAGCTTCTGTGCATATCAGCTGATCATTGCTGCAAACAGCCCAGATGATGGCAACACAGAGTAGGTAGAAGCAGACCTGGGCTGATGAGGGAAGATTAGAGAAAAATCTACTCGTGTAATCTTCACTAAAATATGCGAGTTATCTCAAGTTCATTAATTTCAGTTTAATTTTCAGAGCATTATGTGTTGTGATGTTCTTAGGAAAGATAGTTGAGTCTTTCTAATCCATGCTTTCCTAATTTGCACAACTCATTATTTAGATTTAAAAAGGTGGAGTCTTTCCACTTTCTACTCAAGATTTAACATCAGAAAGTGTAGTGAAATATCATTAATAAAATTTATCATCTGTACAAAATATGCTATGGTATATATACAGCATGTTATGAGGTTTTATCAGAAAAAATTAAACTAGATTTATCTAAATTACCTGATATTATGGGGACTGTTACTGTAGCCTCTCTTTTATTTTTGTATGCTTCTTACTTGAAGAAACCTTTATGAATTACTGACTATTGTTTTTTGTTGTATTTACAAAGTTTTAATGGACTTTAATATCCCAAGTGATTAGAAGACCAGTCCTCTAGTTCTGGATGTACCTTGCAGTGTTTTCATAGGGGTTGATACATGTAAGGATTTTGAGACACCCCGAATAAAGCTCACATGGTGTAGCAACAGCCCACCAGCTGTCACAGGTGCTCACTTTTGCCATTGGCACTCTCTGACCCCAACCTCCTTTCCCTTTCCTTGTCTTTTGGCGAGAGGGAGCGAGATCTTCCATCTGCGAACTGTAGCGTGCTTTGGCAATGTCAGCGCTGGGTTTCCAGCGTTGCCTGTTCCATTTTTCCTCGCCCTTGTATGTGTCCTTTCATGGAATATGATTCTCCATTGCATAGTTTGCTTGGGAGACATTCGTAACAAGCCCAAAGAATGGTTTTACTTGCCATCGTTGCTGCTGCGTGCCTGGGATGCTGCTGCGGGGGGACGACTGGTACCTGCGTGGTGCAAAGACGCTTTTTGGCAGAGCCCATGTGTCTGATGGCAATACTGAGGTCTTACCTTCACCTGCTGGTTTGCTGCATGATCACAACATCGCTGCTGGCTTTGAAGCATTCATTCCCTTCCTTAGAAACTTTTGCCATAATATCTTGCACTTCAGGGGGACCCGGTTGTTTGCTTGGCACTGTGCCTGATGCCACCCAGGCACCGTCACTGCTCAATTGTCAATGGAACCACCAGGGAGCTTCTGCACGGACTGCACCAGAACATCAGCTCTCTCCTCTGTCTGTAGAGGGGCAGGGAGCTCCCTGTGTTTACTTGGAGACTTGGTGACCCCTTTTGCCTTGCCCATCATACCCCAGGTGCTTCCCTGATCTAGGATCCATCTGTGTACTCAGTGTGTTCCTCAACATATGTAACCTGTGCAACTGAGTGCGTAGGAGCAGCTCTACTCTGTACTCCATGAAGAACAGCATCTCCATTTTCTTTCTGTGGGTTGGCTCTTGAGCTACATCCCTTTAGAACAATTGTTCTGTTCTTACAGAGCTCTGGATGGTGTAATTAGTCTCATATTTATGGTAGCTGATCTGTAAACCTTCCAGCTTCAAATAATGTAGTGATATTTTACTCTGGAATTGTTCATAGAAGTATTGTGTACTGTAAAGAACAGCAATATCTTTTAAAAGATTCTTTTGCAAATTGAAGTTTTAATGTGATGGCTCAATGTTGTGGCTAACGGTCTTTATCTTGTTTAGAAGTTAAATGATAATAAGCGGTTCCATTAGTGTATTTAACAAATGTCAGTGTACTTTGTCTTACAGAAAAGCAAACAAAAATAGGGGTTTTTGTTTGTTTTAAAGCAGTGGTGTGTTGTAACCTTTACTTTGCCTTTCACCCTTTTTACTTCTGGCAGGGTGTTCTTATTCATGTATTTTTCTCAACTTACCCTACAGTCACTGGCTATTCACCACAGTCCTATATTGCAATTTTATTTGGTTTTTAGGAGCCATGTAAACTGAAGTTCTTAGTTCCAAATGTTCGGTGTAATTTTCAGAGGAGAATCTGATGGAATAAATGAAATGTTGTAGTCTGTCTTGACTCATAATGGGAAAAGAAGAATTTGCAGAACAAGCTTTGTTAGTCCTTGACGTGTGGGGCTTCCTCTGAAAATAAAGGGAAGCTGATGCACAGAAAAACTAAATGACACTGCAAATCTTAGTGATTATATCACTGTCAATCATCATTTCCCTCTACTTGGGAAAATATCCCTAAAGCCCCAAGACTCTCTGAATGATCTTCTCTTATTTTGATTTGTCTTCAATCCAAATAAACACAGTTTCCTTGTTACTGGAAATGGGAATTGATAAAAGAAAGCTGTATTTTGGTTGGTTAAAAGAACTCTTGGGGCCAAGTCTCTGTCTCTTCCATGCGGCAATCCGGTGTGCTCAGTCCAGGGTGCAAAGACGCTTTTTGGCAGAGCCCATGTGTCTGATGGCAATACTGAGGTCTTACCTTCACCTGCTGGTTTGCTGCACGATCACAACATTGCTGCTGGCTTTGAAGCATTCATTCCCTTCCTTAGAAACTTTTGCCATAATATCTTGCTTGACAGTTTCTGATTTTCCTTTTCAGAATACCTTTTAATGCTTTCTGTATAGCTAACACATTTTGAAGTCTTTAGTTACGGCTGTGGGCTTTTGGTGAAGCAAGAATTGATCTTTTAAATCGGGCTGACTTTATCATAACACATCACAAAGTGACAGAAAAGCTTCATCCCTGCCAGAAAGAAGTTGCTTTGGAAGTTACAGGAGAATGTGACATAGACTATTTGATCTAATGGCTGAATGTGCTTTCAACAAAACGTGATGTAGACTCTGTTCTTTGATCTCATTTGTCCTCTTAAAACTCATTTCTCAAGTGTTTCATGTCTGTTCATTTTGAGTGTTGTACAGAGTAATGCAGTGCTGCAAAAATGAAGCCAGTAACGTAAGTTTTAATGCTGAAAACTGAAGCTGCAGAGCATTATCACAGCTGAACAGCTTTATCACAGACAGGTCTGTTCTTACAGGTGCTCCGTAAAGCTGTTACGGAGACTAAAACACCTGGAATCTTCAGATCAGAGTTTGAAGAGTTTGCCGCTTGGATGCATTTGTTTTTTCCTGATGTCTGTATGCCATTTCAGCTTGTCTTTGTCAGACCGTAAATACTCTACTTGCTATATGTAGTCTTAGCGCTAAAACGCAATGTAAGAGGGAAGAAATAATGAAAACAGGGTCTTTCTGTACGTCTCCCTAAGACATCAAGTGTATTTGCTCTCGCTGATAAGACTTTTGATTCCAGGAACTGCATTGATGCATTAAGCTGCAGAAGCTCCCTTGAAAGCAGAAGAAATAACACCTCCTCAAATTTAACAGTATCATAGCATCAGGATAAGTGCTGCCTAGTGGAAAGTTGAGGAGGGGGGTTCACAGCAAGACATCGAATACATGCTAAGCTTTTATGAGTATATGGTCTGATGTAAATGGAAGAAATAACTAAAATTGTACTCACTGAAGGTTTTTGTTTATTTTTTGTGGGTGAGGGGAGAAGGAAGAGGCATCAGTCAGGGGGGCTGGAGACCGGGAGCTAGACTAGATGGTGTGAGGTGAAAGAAAAGGACAGGTTTTAAGTCAAAGTGAGGAAGAAAGAAGACCAAGTGGAGATACATAAAGGTAATAAGGAGTAGTAAGAAACAAGAGGGAACTGAGGAGGGTGCAGCACACAGGTGAGACGTGGGACCTGGGCTGAGCCCTGTTACACCAGAGGCTGCTGCGCTCTCCTGCCCGGTGCACAAAGGGTGATGAGACAGGTTCACACACATAGAGCTTTCTTTACAGGATCCATAGCCAGTGTGACACACTAGCTCGTAGCAATAAAAGTTACTTTAGGCAAAAATAGCAAGAGAGAAAAGAGAAAGAAAACTCTCCCCAGCGGCCAGCTGTACAGAGCAGAGACAGGGTCCCTGCATGAGCATTGTGTCCCCTCTGGAGAAGGGCACTGAGCAGGAGTTGAGGCCTGTGTAATAACAGTGGATAATTTTGACTTTTTCGGAGGCTAACAGCAATTCAGAAGATGCAATCTAAACTTCTTGACCCTAATGAGAAGAATTCCATTAGCAACCCTGTGTACCAGCTCACCAGAGCTGAATTTGGGTTCTCTATGTGCCCTTTTTTCCTGCATGGCCTACTGCCACAGCAGAGCTGCATTCCCCCAGCATGCAGGACAGTCTGACATCATCCCCTGATGCTGATGTCACGTTTGGATTTTTGGAGGTGAAAATGCTTCCCATCTTCCACATGGCATGGCTTCTCAGGGCTTCCTCCCTGTCTGGGGCTCTAGGAGAAGTTTCTTCTCCATGTGGCTGTTATTTAGTAAATATTTACTATTTAAACTTGATTTCAGAGTAATTTTATGGAAATAAGTCTATCTATAGACACTATTTAAAATAGTTTCAAAGTAATTTCAGAGCATAACAAGAATGATGAATACAGAACTTTAATGCTACAAAATGTGCCTCACAACTTACCTTTCTCTCAGTTTAGATCTAAGTTTGGGCTCTGACAATGACAAATCCCCACTTCTGACTTACTGCTATTTATTTTCCTTTGGTCAGCTTGTTTGTTTTATGACTCCTTTTTCTTTTCCACCTTGAAATTTTATGCTTAAGATTTCCATACAAATTACCTGATATGACTATTTGCATGAGGAAAAGTACCTCAAACTGTAAAACACAAATGCAGAAATAAAGATACACAGCACAATGTGTCACAGCAGTGCTCTTGCATAAACACTTGCTTTGCACCGGAGTAGGGTGAGAGGAATCATATATTATATGAGTAAAAGAAATATTTCCAAATCCCTGAACACCTCTAAATCTTCAGCAGGCCCTTGGAAAATATTCCGTATTGCAACATATAGTTAAAGTCAAACTTTTTAAATAGTAAGTCCATGGACTACTTCCCAAATTACACATATGGTTGCAAGACTGCATTTGGGGATATTCTTTCAATGGTATTTGCAAATAGCTACTTAAAGGTTTAACCTCTTCTACATGCAAATATACCAATACTGAAACACTTAGCCTCTTTTATCTGCAAACTAATTGATAGCTTATAGACCGTGAGTCTGTTCCAAGGGGTGATGGTGGTACAGAGACACAGCTCCACCAGATCAAAGATAGTTCTTGAAATTCTTGTTACGATTGTTACGGTGTTTTCATTCCAAACTCTGAATATGAACAACAAACTTGATTAGTCTTTAAAAATGTTGTATTCCCTCTGCTGTTAGTTTACCACTTCCTTCTTTTCTCACTATTGTATCCAACGTATTTACAAAGATGAGTGAATTGCATTGTTACCCAACTGAAGTGTATACTTGGATTTTACTCTGAAGAGACTTGCAACACCTGATGGTTTCTTAGCTGACAGGTAAAAGAAGGGAAACCTACAGGGAAAAACTTTAAAGTCAATTTTGGCTTTGAATTTTCTGGATTCCCATGCAGAAGGAGCTTTGTGGGGGAAAAAAATAACGGTATCTTTATGTGCTCTCTACTATAGCACATTCTTTACGTGTTCCTTAACGGCTCTTGTTAAAGAGTCATTAATTGCCCCCAGTCCTCCTTTCAAATGCATGAGTTAAAACCTCTGTTCTTCCATTTCTTTTGGTAAAGCCACTTTTAAAGTCTTCAGAATTATTTCAAGATGTGTAAATTTGTTGTATCACCAGAAAAAGCTTACCCTGTAGCTTTGTAATTAATTTCTGCAGCCAGCTGTTCTGTTGCTTTCTTTCTCCTAGTTCCGATTTCTCTGCATTCTCCTGCTCTGAATTCTCCAAACTCCCACAGCACTGCCTTTGTGAAAACACAGTGACCCAGCAGAGTCACAGCTAGTATTGTGTGTACATAGGGGGTAACAGGGATTTCTTAAAGCTTTTCATAATGTGATACCCTTAGCAAGGGAGCATTATTGTTTATTTTGTGTTTTGATAACAGAACTTTCTTTAGCTAAAAGAAGAGTATTTTGACCTATATTTCTGTGCAAGTATGTTTAAGCAACTCTGTGCCCAAGGGATTCATTCTTTGTAGTTTATACAGTGTGGAGATTTGTAAATGAAGAATGGCAGAAAGCATTGTTACAAAAAGGACAATTTTCCACTTAAGACATGTGGCAAGTATGGACTGGACTCGTTTTCATTTCCTATCCCCATCCAAACACGATCTATCTCTTAACTATTGTTTATATTAGGGAAATGCACTGTTCTGTAAAGTACCTTTTCACTTAAGACTTTAATACATTTTATCTTTTCATGTGAAAAAAAGACTTCATACCACGGTACTTACTGTGCGTGCAAGAACCATTCACTCTAAATCATTTGGTCCTATCTGGTCATAGCACCAATGTGGAGTAGGCTGCTGAAAGGGTTTTACTGGCTTTTCTGTTTAAACTTCCCTATTGTCCTGTTTTCCAACCTGTTCTCCTGTTAGGAGCTCATTTGTGCCATCATGACATTTCAGTATCTGCCAGGCCTGCAGCTGTTGAAGTTGGACTTGTAACAGCAGGAGTTCAAACTTGGAGAATTAGTTCTCTAACAAAAAAGAAGTCTCTTCTAACAGTGCTCAGCATGGACAGGGAGCAGTTTTTCAGTGGATCCATTTCTAATAATGCCCACATGGCCAATGTGGACACTTCTGCTTAGCCTGGTCCAGCACAACCAGTTCAGTTCAAATGGTTCAGGTCTACAAAGTAGCCGCAGCCTTAAACGCTCACCTTCTCTGTGCAGAGATGGGGCCACGTTCTTTCTCTTGAAAGATCTTGGGTGTGCAGAGCTTCTCCTCTGCAAAACACATTTGGAGTTTCAGCTCCAAATGGCTGAATCAGATAACCTCCTAGATGATTTCTGGGAATGTAACAAATAAAAAGAATGCATAATCTTGAAGGTCATGGTCTCTGGCATTTTTATTTTATTTTTTTTAACTATATCTATTAGCTATATTTATCTGATTATTTGTTGTTCTGTTGAATTTGCAACTCAACCATACATAAGGTAAGCAGTTTTTAATGTTAAAGACCATTTAGGAGCTCGTATTTATTGATATCCTGCATAATTTATATTTTCCATCTCCAGGTAGTAATAACACAATGTAATAGATAGTATTGGTTTCTAATGATGTACTGAATGGGGAAGCAGTGCAGAACAATGGGTTGATACCATGTTAGTAAGTGTAATGACTGGATGTGTATCTTCCTTTAATCGTTGAGCTGTTTGTTGTGACCCACTGCTGACCTCTTTAAGAACAATTTCCTTTTCATATACATACAGTTAGCTGGCCTAATACTTTTCCTAGGTAATTATGCTGCGTGTAGGCAGTGGCCATGTCAGGCAGATCAATGAATTGTGCCTTGACCTGTTTCGCTAGTTTCCAAAAACAGCAATCAGTTTTTAGTGATGTTTTACAATTGAAATAGTTCTGTAACTGGAATAAGAGCTCTAGAAAACCTCTAATTAAAATAAAAATCTATTATACACACCTTATTACATGCAGCATTTGCCTTGGGGAAGACACCAATAGGTTTCCGGTTTTCACAGTGATCGTTTCTTTGAAAACGACCACCATAGGAAGATTCCTTCAGCCAGGTGCCATATTAAGAATATGGGGGAGGGGAGGGGAAGAAACCCCTAGAACCTGTGAAGAGTCCCCATGAGCCCATACCTTAATTTCAGAAGATATTTTCAGACATCTCTATAATTTCTCAGCTAGTGGCCATTAAAAAGATTATATTGAATATGTTATGTCTCAGATACTCTGTCAAATTCTAGCCGTCCACATTAGTAGTCCTATTGACTTGATTTTTGTCCAAACTGATGCCATTTTGAACCATTGTTTTCCCTAATCTTCCGTAGCCATTCTTAGAAAATCTCAAAGAAGAATGGAAATACCTTGTTCCAGACAAAACATTCAAAATGGTGAGAGCTGAGTTATGGATGTTACCAGACACAGTCTGCTTTACTTTGTATTGAGAAGGGAAGGTTTGGTGAAAACTAATTTTTAGTACCTTGAAGCGCCTGAAGGCCTGCAGTTTATTTGGCGCTGTTTTGTGCCCGCTTTTAAACTCTGGCTTTCTGCTTACCCATGAAGTAGATGAATCTTGAAAACATGTTTCTTCCCTTCTTATTTCTGATGGAAAAGGAAATTCAGAAGGAAACGGGTGTTGTGATGTTTCCTGTTCTGAAACCCCCTGTGAAAGCTGGGGGAAAAAGGGCTCCCATCTGCATTAACATCCCACTTGAAGGAAGATGTCTTACACATTCATCTCCTTCTGCTTCAGTATCAGTATTTCCATAGATCAGGAAGAGGGATGACAAAGCTACACACATGTAGGAAAGGTGGTGCTACAGCTAAGTTTGTTACTATTCATATTTCTTTGGGAATAGATCATTCTTTAGAATCATAGAATCATAAAATAGTTTAGGTTGGAAGGAACCTTAAAAGATCATTTAGACTAACCCCCTGCAATGAGCAGGGACATCTTCAACTAGATCAGGTTGCTCAGAGCCCCGTCCAACCTGACCTTGAGTGTTTCCAGGCATGGGCATCTACCATCTCTCCGGGCAATCTGTTCCAGTGTTTCCTCAATCTTACTACAAAAAATGTCTTCCTGATGTCTAGTCTAAATCTTGCCTCTTTTAGATTAAGACCATCACCCCTTGTCCTATTGCAACAGGCTCTGCTAAAAAAGTTTGTCCCCATCTTTCTTATAAGCCTCCTTTAAGAACTGAGAGGCCACAATAAGGTCTCCCTGGAACCTTCTCTTCTCCAGGCTGAACAACCCCAACTCTCTCAGCCCATCCTCATAGGAGATATGTTCCATCCCTTTGATCATTTTTATGGCCCTCCTCTGGACCCGCTCCAGCAGGTCCGTGTCTTTCCTGTGCTGGGATGCAGTACTCCAGGTGGGGTCTCATGAGAGCAGAGTAGAGAGGCAGAATCGCCACGCTGGCTGTCTCCAATCACCTCCCTGTCCTCCACGTGCCTTAGCATAGCTTCAAGGAGGATCTGTTCTATGATCTTCTCAGGCACAGAGGTGAGGCTGACAGGTTGATCATTCACAAGGTCCTTCTTTCTACCCATTTTAAAAATGGGTGCAATGTTTCCCTTTTTCCAGTCACCCGGGACTTCACTTAACTGACATGACTTTTCAAATATCATGGAGAGTGGGTTGGCAACTACATCAGCCCATTTCCTCAAGACTCCGGGATGCATCTGTTCAGGTCCCATAGACTTCTGTATGTTCAGGTTCCTCAGGTGGTCACAAACCTGATTTTCTCTTACAGTGGGAGGGACTTTGTTCCTCCAGTCCCTTCCTTACAGTCCATCCACTTTAAGAGGTGTGGGGAGAGAGGTTGCCAGTGAAGACTGAGGCAAAAAAGTTGTTGAGTACTTCAGCCTTCTCCTTGTCTATTGTTACGAGTTTGGTAGTCTGCTCATCAGGGGTCCTGCATGCTGGAATACATCCATGTTGTTGACAAGTTTGTAGTGTGTCCTGTCACTTGTTTTTTGTCTGGTTTGGTGTAAGGAATGCCATTTTTTCCTTTCTGGTCTGTACAGCCAGCTGATTGTGTCTGGATTTTGTTTTCACAAGGTTCTCGGCTGTACCTGCCCAAGCAGGATTTGGTGGGCAGAATGGGGAAAACTGTCCCCCAACAGACTGTCAAAACTATCGACAAAATAACACCCCCTTTTCCCCCAAGATCCAAAAGGCAGTCATATTCACAGCGAGAGGTAAAACAGAGGATGCTGAATTTGGATTTACAGTGGTTTAGCTGAAGTAGTTTATTTAAACAGGTAAAAAAAATGTGGGTAGGTGAAGCCTTCCTAAAATGGAACTTTTTACTTCAGATCTGGAGGACTTTGCCTTTCTGTCTGCGCCTGTTTAATTTGAACACTGGTCCCTGGGTGCATTGAGAAATCATGATGTGATTATGTGCCGTCAGTTTATACTTTCAGTTTTACTGATTCTGACATTAAGCAGATAAAACCGACACTTTTCTTTTTCCCTCTGCATGCTGGTGGTTGGCTAGATGGACGTTTTCACCTCTGTGTACTATGCAAATTTTTGCACCGAGAAATTCACAACTAACTAAAGGGAGGTTGCTCATGTTTTCATGAAAAGTAGGATCTCTTTGCAACTTAGTGGCTGCTATGGGGCCAAACTCACTGTTACACGGTGAAGGACAGTGCAGCTTCAGTTCTTTTCTTCTGTTTCTTCTGTTCTTTCAATTTATTTCTGTGCTTATTGGAGTTCCTTATTAGTATTAACGCTGTTGCAGTAGTAAAACTACTGTGGTGTATAAAACACTAGATATAAGCCCGGTTTAAACCAAAATATGAAAACCCCCAAATCTTGCCCTTGTTTAACTAGACTGTTTTAAAACTCCACAATCATTAAAGTCAAACCTTTTGGCTAAATTGGCATGATGTTACATACAGAAGAATGTTAATAGCCTCTTACAATTTCTTCATAAAACATTAAAGCAATCAGGATGGTAAGTGTGAAGAGAATGCAGAAGTGCAATTATCCTCTCCTGTGAATTTTTTCATAAAGTAAATCTGACCTTGTGGATTGACCCACGTCTTTACTCTGCAAATTCTGTCTGATAACCTAGAACAAAGGCAGCCAGCGAGTATTGGGCTTGTGAAGCAAATTGTCTCAGCATCAGAGCAGCCTTCTGAAGATCATCAGCTTGTTTGACACTGGTTTGTGTGTCACTTCACTGTTACACCCTGTCTGCATTTCTTCAGTTGTGCTCACTTTAATCTGAAGTTCAGAAGTTACTCATGTCCATGGAAATGTTGGCTGCCTTTTCTCTGGAATGTGGCTGTGGATTACTGTAGATTCAGATTGGTGGCTTAATAGTAAATTTGCTCTCTTTTAAGGCTGGGATTAATTTTTAAGGGTTTGACTTTGTTACATCTGTCTGTAGTGGTATACATGTGGGATTTTCAAATATTATAAAGCCATGGTGCATTGCAGAGAATGATCAAAATTACCAATGTAATTATTCCTTCATGTCTTACAGTTAGTGAATTACCTGCATCACACCTGCTGATACACTTACAGGAGAACCTTCGTTTGTTAATCAGGGTTGGTTTTCTAAGACATTAATTTTGTTTGCCACTCTTTTACTTTCTTTAATATTCTTTAATATTCACTACTAAGACAGTGGACAGCTGATCGTTGTTTTCGTCAGCTCTCTGCTTCTGCTCTCCTCTTAACTATCACCTTGAATGAAAACTTTCAAACTCTGTATTGGTTAAAGCAATAGAAGCTTGAATTACTCCATCTTTTGCTAATACCTTGCTAAGTACTTAACCAAGTCAATCTAGAGATTGCTTGATAAGTCAAATTGTATTCCTGAGAACGTATGGGACTGAAAGATCAAGATAATCTCTTGTTGACTGTAACTATGCACGAAGCAAAATCATAAATCTTTACTAGATCTAGATTATCTTTTGGGGGTATCATCAAGTATGCTATGGCATTAGATCAAGCCAAGTCATATTCAAAGTTTAACAAAAAAATAAAGCGTAGACAGCATTACACTGTAAATGTGCATACTTAAGGGTATATGTGAATGTGGCAGAGGACTCGGATTTTAAGTACACGAACTGTCTGTCTGCTGACCTATATTCTCATTTTTAAGCTGCATTTAACTCTTTATGAAGATAATGTTACTTGATATTGAGCTTGGAATGTAATATTGGAATACTACGGGACAGATTTCAAATGTAAATCTGAAGTTTACCCATCTGCTTATGTCACTGAAGGAGGCAGTGGGACAGCAGAACTGCATAGGCTCGCTTTGAGTAGCCATATTTAAAATGTTAACCCAAGCAGCTCTCCAGCAGCCAGCCCATGAAATTATATGACAAAACCACTTAAAACACTGAAAGAGAATGTGCTGCACTTTTAAAATACCGTATATTTTTTTTACTTCTGTAGTAAAGAAGGTTGGGGGTTTTTGCTACAACCTCAATTTCAGAATATGAAGTGTCTGATGGCTGAAGCATGTGGGTGCAGAGGTCTGCTTATAAAAAGCATGTTGAAGGCAGGACCTAGCTGAGCTGCATGTATGAACGGCATTAATTTCTGTACTATGAAGTCATACTGACTTTCACTGGAGAGTTTAAACCCAAAAACAGTGCCCCAAAATAATATTGATATCACTGAAAACAGAAGCATCTGAAGAGACAGACAGAGGCAGGTTGTTTGGATGAAAACTTTCCCAATTTTACACACAGATATGAAACATTTTTCATGGGGAAAAAGAAAATAAACCTCAAATGTGTATCATAAAAGCTTCAGAGAATTACCCTTAAAAATCACCTTTTGAATTATGTTTCATCATTTTTCACTGAAGGTAACAATCAGCTAGAGCTTTTTTGATATATTGTCCTATTTCAACTAAGTCGGAAATAGTGGGATATTGTGGCAGCTGTCATAAATGCATGAAGTCCTTTCCCTCAGTTCCTTGTTCTTCGGTATGTATCAATATTCTATTTTAGAACTACCCCAATGGGGAAAATCCCTCTCCCCCTTTTGCTGTAAAAAAGAACTTTCTTCTGGCAGGTGGGCTGCTGCTCTTCTCGTGTGCCTAGCACAAGGTCAGTCTTCTGAGCTGTTTGTTCAGGGTACGTTTTTATCCTTTACAGAACAGATAAACACTATAATGTTTTGCTATCAACATATTTGTTGTCTGAATGCAGGAATTTAACATAGATATTTTCATCTGAAAAGAAAACCAAACAACAGTGCAATGCATGACAATTTTGCCATAAGCTTTCACATAAATTTTACGGAAGAGTTCCTTCTAGAAGCTCCAGTCTGATACTCATAAAATGAAAGCCCTTTGTTTAAGTGTAAGGTGAATAGAGAAATGCTGCAAGCTTCATTTAATTTCCTTGCTGACTTTATACTTATTCACTGTTGAAGGATTTTTGTATTTATTTTTTTTTTTGATCCTGCAGTCAAGTGTAATTCTTAACGCAGACCAAACCCACAACTCACTTCATCTTCCAGTCAGATTTAAGAAGTTGCCGCTGTGCTTTCTGGTATGCTCTTGTGCCTAGACAGTGCCGCTTTGCAGGTAAAATGGAATACTGAATTAGCGGTAATTCAAAGATGCACATACAAATGTGACATCTATTATCTTACTTGTTTTTCACTGGCTTGCAAGGGAGGGGAAAAGAAAGAAATTTAGATGATGATGCCACGTATTCAACATAAATGAAAGCCCTGTCTAAGAACAGCTATAGATATGTGATACGGTTCTTACTTTTGTGAGACATTAGGGTATGAAAGCCCAGAAGAGTCCTCAACAGTCTGTCTCATTCAGGTCTCTCTCTTACAAGGTAGTATGAGACACATCACCATCCTTGACAGATACTAACCAATCTGGAAAACCTCCTGTGATGAGATTTTCTCAGTCTCGCTAGACAAAAAAGCATTGGAAAGAGTTGTTGTTATAATTATGGCTTTGTAGTGTTTTTTTTTTCCCCAGTCCCCTCTCAGAGACTGCAGATTTAGCTGATTGCAACTTGTTCTGTGATCAGTGAACACAGAAAACAATTAATTGTCACCTGTCTGTAAAAATTTCTCATACTGGAACGCTATTACTGTCTCTTTTTCCGGTAAAATGCTATCCACCCAGACTTTCTGTAGCATTGGTGTCTGGCCAGTTTTTCCCAATATATTTGTGTGCATGTTCATTTGTTCAGTTCATCAAGGTAGTTCTGATTTTTAAAGTTGTTCTTAAAATTGCATAAAATTTTGTCAAGTCAGTAACATCTGTGGGTTTTATACACGTACAAAGTATTCTGTCATCCAAGCCACTCAGGGAAATGGCAGATTTTCCAGGACCTGAGACAAATCCTCATAGACCTCCTTGATATCTTTTCTGAGCTTGATGGAGAACAACTGATAACAATCCTTTAAATTGTGTGCAATTCAATCTTGACCATATTTCCCTCTTCTGCTTCTGGGAATGTCATGTGTGACAGCATCAACGGGTTTAGTGAAGTCAGGCTGTATCACATCTATTGCCTGTCCCTTATCCACTAGACCAGTTGGTCTGTCAGGGAAGGAAATGAGATTGGCCTGAGTGATTTCTTCTTGGAAAATCCATGTTGTCTGTTCCTTATCACATTATTTTCCTTAAGGTCTTTAAAAATTGATTGTTTAATAATTTGTTTCAGTATCTTTCCAGTTATTGAAAGTAGAGTGATTGCTTTTCCCTCCTTTCTGACTGGTTTTTCCATTTGCAAGGACAGGTGCTGTGTTTGCTGTCCTGTCTCAAAGCTCTTCATTCTCCATAAATTCTCAATGAATTTCAGTTAGTTTGTTGTGTAGTGGCCACTACCAGGCCTGGCCAACCTGAGAACATCTAACTTACTAACGTGTTCTTTGACTTCTTCCCCCCCCCGCCCATGGCAATACAGAATCCATACAATATGTTATTTTTTTTCCTTCTTTTGTGCCAGTGATCTACTTTCTGTTTTGAAAGGGAGTGTGTGTGTTTTAAAAAGAGATTGCGTTATGGTCTGTTAGAACAGTTACACTGAAGATGCTTTACTTGGATGCACTGTGAATTGCTACTGAGATAAAAATAAAATTGACTGTAAATCAAGCTTTCAAAGAAGTTTAAGTTCTGTTGAGCCATGGTTCCTTTTGCATGGCTTGACGAGCCGAATCGAGGCATTCTTGTTTTGAAATGTGTTTCAACTAAGGCTCCCTGTAAAGTCTCTAAGGCAACAGCCATCTCTGCTAGAGCACTGTAGTTGAGGTAAACACACAATAATCTCTAGAGACGCCTGTCTTTCTCCACAGGCTAGCTGTGAAGTCTAGGTGAGTATGTTGCTTATTTAGGTATCTGAATGATAAAGGTTAGACTGGAGGAATGGAGCTGTTTAGGACAGGTGTTTAATGACATTTTGGGTACTGAGAGGTGCAGACAGATGCATCTGCAATGCCTGTTTATTTCTTTGCGTGCCAGAAGACTTTAAAGCTGTCTGTTATATTTCTGTGAGCCCCACTATGATTGTATTAGTGAAGAAAATAACTCTGTGGCCTGAGCACTGTGCCATGATTGTGTATGCCATTTATTTGGTGGCTACTACTTCACTGTTACATGGCACAGTTTTGGCCTATGCCAGCTAGTATTCTTGCAGACCATCTCACTCATGAAATAGTTCGCTCCATGTAGGCGTGGTGAACTGCTCAAGAAGGACAGGGAACTGCTGGAGAGGGTACAGCAAAGGGCTATGAAGATGATTAGGGGACCAAAAGATCTCTCTTCATAAGAGAAAGGCTGAGGGATTTGGGTCTTTTCAGTCTGGAAAAAAGACGGCTGAGGGGGGGATCTTATCAACACTTATAAATACTTAAAGGGTGGGTGTCAGGAGGATGGGGCCAGGCTCTTTTCAGTGGTGCCCGGCAACAGGACAAGAGGTAATGGGCACAAACTTGAGCATAGGAAGTTCCACCTAAACATGAGGAGGAACTTCTTTACTTTGAGGGTGGCAGAGCACTGGCACAGGCTGCCCAGAGAGATGGTGGAGTCTCCGTCTCTGGAGACATTCAAAACCCACCTGGACGCGTTCCTGTGCAACCTGCTGTAGGTGACCCTGCTCTGGCAGCGAGGTTGGAATAGATGATCTCCAGAGGTCCCTATCATTCTGAGATTCTATGAACAGAGCCACTGTTTTGGGGGTGAAAAGAGTGCACAGTTGTTTGGATTGAGCTGAGCCATCTGTGCCCCTTGCACTAAGGAGGGGAAGTGGGTCTGGTTGTAGTTGTTGTGTTTTGGGTTTTTTTAGGTTTTTTGTGGGGGGTTTTTTGGTGGTGTTTTTTTGTGTGGTTTTGTTTCGGGTTAGGTTTTTTTGAGAGTGTTTCAGATAAAGCCAGTGAGGTTGGATCCTAGATCTCTCTGATGTTCATGCACTTCTATAAACGCTACCCTTTGTCACAATGTTGTAGGACTAAATAAGTACCTTTGTGATAAAAATTATATCCTTATGATACAGCCTGGCTGGTCCGTTGTGTGAAATATATCTGTTTAAAAATCTTGACCTGCATAACATGCTAATAGCATGGAACACGGTCATTTACTAATTTCTAGCTATATTGTTACTGCAAAGTAATACAAAGAAGGAAGATACATTTAAAATGGGTATTACTTTGTGTTTATCCATGAAAAATATTTTTTAAAATTATTTTTAAATGAGAAGAAAGAAAATGGAACAGAAACGTGGTATTGGCAATATTTAATGTAGCACAAAAGATTAGTGGTCAGTGAAACCTCTTTGTAACTTGCGCTTTTTAAAGGTATGTATTCAATCTTTACCAGGCCTTCCAGCCTTGCAGAAAAGCATTGGGCTGGAAGGGAATGTTGCTCCATTTGAAACAGCTGTCTACAGAGTGTAAGTACATTATAACTGCATTGATAGTTCCATTATCACAGTGTGACTCTATCAGACTCGGTGAGGGTGCTAAGTAATCAGTCAATTGCTGGTCTTAAGAAGTCGGGTTCTGAAAAATAAAAGGAATGCTGCATGGAAAAGTATTGCTTTTGGTGTTTATTTCCAGTGGTGGAACTTATTTTAGTAAAATACTGGCATATTTTATTCAGAGATGGAACTGTATGGCAAATCCACACTTACAATATTGATGTTTAAATGTGAAACTCTGCCATACTGAATAGCGCTAATGTACAAGGTCACTTCGAGATGCGAAAGAAAAATGGATAAGAAGAAAATAGAGATGCAAATCTGATGGGCATGAGAGAATGATATCTATCACATTTGAAACAGGTCATCTGTAGCAATAAACTGCTAGTTTCAAAACTGATACCCTTACGGATATAATGATGGTTCGGAAAATAGCCGCCATATCAGACAGGAGTCAGATTGACTATTACAGCAACAGCCGGATCACCTTTACAATTGCCGGTTGCAAGGTGTCATTAAAAAGATTAGTTGAATTGTTGGGCAATTGGAACGCTGATGCCAACATGTGAAAAATCCAATCTGGAGCCATTTTATTTCCCCTGAAGTATTTCTGGCATTAATATTGCCAGACGTGCTGTTTGGAAACTTGGTTTTTCAGTCTGTCTGGTAAATCTTAATTTCAGGAGTTCTTAATAGAAATTTTAAAGTATTATTTTGTAAAGAACTTGATCATTGAATCTTAAGGCAGCAGAAATACCTGGTAAATATATTAGGCCTACTATTGCTGTTTTAATTCCATCTACACAAGTACAGCGTACACTGAAAGATCTAGCCAAGTGTGAGTAAAAGGGATCAGGAAATAAAATAATGGACAAAGAAAAATCTTAAAGGGATACTATTTAGAATATTCGATATTCTGGCTGATAGAAAAACTTTAAGATAATGCTAACTTTTTATTTGATTAGATGCATTCTTCTGGGAGACCCTAAGCTACACTTGCTAGCAGACAGTACTTAATGGAACAAGGGGATGCAGGAAGTGAAGATTTCTGTGGCCTTGACCTCCCAAGATTCTTTGAGCCAACTCATTCCACGGTCTGTCCAAGCTACAGTAACATCTACTCATAATACATGTTTACGTTGGATGTTCACCAAGTGAGATTGCTCATCGTAGTTTCTCTCTACAGCAAGTAGATAGAGAGCATGTGCTGGAACTTGCATGGAGAACACTGAATGAATAAAAGCCAATTGTGTTATCCCTCCAGGTATCCTTGCAAGGATATTTAGGGGCTTCATATTCTTAGGCAAATACCAAATTAATCACAGTACTAAACTAAAAATGAAGCCCACATAAAATCTACTACACTTTTTTCATCATTTAAAAAACCCCAACAAAACATCAGTATTGATGGTGGTAGCTTTTTGTTTACACAGGTGCTCTAAATTATTTGTGTATATCTATTTTTAATACAGCTCTACAGTAGTGTTTGCTGCTTTAAAAAGAAACTAAAACCCCCTGAAATTAAAAATCGCTGCTGGAATCCATAAAGATAAATGCTGCAATATGGTGCAATTTTCAGGGAAGGTAAGTATGAGAATCAACCTTTAAATCCATTTAGGAGCTGGGGAGAAAAACGCATATCAGACAACATTGTTGTTACTACTACATACAATTTGGCAGAGATCCTGATGCATGTTTCTTGTATAAAAACAGTTCGCTGCCATGCAGTTCGGATCATTTGGCTGTTGTATACAAAGTGCTTGTAAAATAAGGAGGAATTTGGATCATTTACGTTCTCTATATTTTATTTGCATCTTTGGTTAGAATCAAGATGTGCGTGTGTGAAAAGAGGGTTTGGGGGGGGGATGGTGTCACTTTTAAATTCATTAATAAATAACGGTGAATTGATATTTTATGAATAATCCTTCCCAGTAAATTTTCAGTACTGTATAGGGGAATTGCATACTCAAGCATTTTATTTTTAAGCAAGAGGTTTAGCTGCCTCCACTTGTAACGGCTTAAAGACTTGTTGTTCTAAGATTTTTTTGTAGCAGATGCTATAAGTTCTAATAGTTTACAGCCATATGGTAAAGAAGTGAACAAAATGTACTGCAACTTTCTGTTCATGTTCAGCAGCTGTCTCATAGTGTTTTAATATAAAATAAGGCTCAAACCTAGGAAGAGGTGTTTTCCCTCGTTATTGCTTATGGTAAAAATGTCCTAGGAATGTCAGTCTCCACCTTTGTGGAGGCAAATGCTCTGAATGTAAATATGTATATTATTTCCTTGTAGAGTGTCATTTTGAACTCTCTCTGTCCTTGTTCTCACACATTTATTTTATGACAATGGGAGAGTCCTCTGCTAGACAACTTGCAGATATTATTTCTTCTACTTACATGTCCGTAACAGTGAAATAAACAAAGTGACATTTGCATTACTAATTTGCTGCATTATAAAGTTTTGAGCCACCCTGCAGGCATCTGACTTTGGGTTGGGCTAAATACATTTCAAGAATCTGTCATAAAAAATAGACTTACGAGACTCCCTCAATGAAACATAGAGGTTTCAGTGCCCTGTCTGGAAGACAGGGAGTTTTGCAATTTATTGTCAGTTTTTTGAATTGTATTGAAAATGCAATTATACACAATAATAAAAAACATATTAAAATATGTTGTTTATTGCAAAGTGGAATCTTAATAAATAGAAATTCACCTTCATCCATGGCGCAAAAGTCTCTATGGCTGCGTTGTCAGTACTGGGTGACTGTTGTGAGGAATTTTGCATGAGTTAAAACCCAGGCAGATGAAAAGAATAATGAATGAGTTGGAGAAGGTAGGCCAGGGAATTTGGGTTTTCCTATCTAATAGTATAAAAGCAGAGGAGCATCAGAAAGCAGGAAGTTCAAGATGAAGGTAGGATTTTTTTTTTTTTTTTTTTTTTTTCCATGCAGTGTGTGTTTTAGCTCTGGAACCTGTTTCTTAGGAAAATGTGAAAAAAACAGAGTTTAACAAAGTTGCATGCTTCATTTCCTATTTAAGTCACCATCCAAAATATCCAAGGTTGCTACTAATTATGACAATATACCCCTGTGGAAAGTATATTTAAACTATGTGCGGTGTTCTTTACTCCAACTTTCAACATATATTGGAATAAGACCAGATGTGGCAATGACTTATCAGCCATACTCTGATGCTCTTGGACGACCTCTCTAAAACATCTAGTGCTGTTCGTTAGTAGAGGCAGGGAGCAAATTCAGGAGGATGATGAGTTTGCTCCGCATGACAGTCCTCATCTCATTTGTAGGTGAATGGGCAACGGCAAACCTGCATAAGGCAGTAAGTGTGTTACTCCAAATCGATTCAGAAATCAGCTTTTGCTAATAATGTCAACAAAATTGCTACCGTGAATGGTTGTATTGTAGGATGTGTGTAGACTTAGAAACTGATTTGCTAAAGATTATCAACTGTACATGATTTAGAGTTGAGTATGACGACCTACCTACATAAAGACTTGTAGTTCTCTGAGCCAGTTTCAAAAGATAAGGAACTGTGTTTGTCATGTTATCTTATTTACACTTAAAACCCAAACTACTTTAATGTAAAATACACTATTTTTAGACTCTGTGTATATAGTTAATCATGGATAGAGATTTTTCTTTTGAAGGCTTAGTCATTTAACTTACAGGAGGGCAGAGGTGGAGTCTTAAATGCAGTGAGACTTCCAATTCTTAAAAAGATTTTCTTACCACCTCTGTAGAAAAGAGCAATCTAGTTCTATTTTTACATTTATCCATAGTAAGGATAGAAAGCCTGTATGTAAACTTCTAGAGGATTGTTAGCATGAATGTGTTTAGTAAAACACATGTAAAGAGCACGTAAAAAGAGATGAAAGGTGTGGTCAGAAATTTTAGCTGGAAGGCATTTTTAACACTGCGTGGGTTCGTTTCCTTTACTGTTGCTGTCTTGCAGGTACTTAGCATTTATAGACATCATACCCTTGTAATTGAACTTGCATGAATCATTTATTTACTACGCTGCACTTACGGGTAATATATGTCAAGGGAATTCATTTTTTATTACAGCTGATGTAGCCATTATGATGTCATCATATATACAAGGATAGAGATACAGCCTGAA
The DNA here is from genome assembly GCF_963924245.1 of Chroicocephalus ridibundus. NCBI lineage: Eukaryota > Metazoa > Chordata > Aves > Charadriiformes > Laridae > Chroicocephalus > Chroicocephalus ridibundus. The sequence goes on along the minus strand of NC_086284.1, from coordinate 188,600,628 downwards.
CAGAACTTCTGTATCAGATCTGTGAAACTCAGCGCTGTCTACATTTCTATTTTGGAAGCAGGAGTGCAAGGCTTGGTGGTGGAGCATTCTGCCAACCCTTGACCACAGCTTTCTGGTCAGGATAAAGAAATGTTTTATCCTAGTATATGGCAGTGATAATATTTGCATTTAATTTGGTAATTAAAAAAAAAAACACAGTAGGACAAAATGTGGAAATTTGCTGGGTAAGAGTAACATGCGCTGTTTTCCTGTACGAGTTTAAATGAGAGCATGTATCTTTTAAGGTTCAATTGTAAGAACTGATTTTAAGGAAAAATATAAAAACATACATATTATGTTTTTTAGAGTAACTGAGTTTAATTGCCCGATTTCAAGTCTAATCTTTTGTTTTCATTGGGGGTATCTCAAAATATCTCATTTCTCTATCTGCTTCCAAGCTGGCTGGATGGAGTAAGTGAGCCCGTACAAAATGCCTACTTGAAGGCACCCCTCGCGAAAATATTCCTAATTCTTGGGGTCTTCATGTCTTGGAAAGTCCAGTGTCTGAGTGAAGGAAAGGGACGTGTGATTCCTCAGCACTGTGACATGAGCGGAAAGTCGTTTGCTGTAGACAAAAAGCAGTTTGGTGAATAATGAAATGGAAAATGTTCAATAGATCATCTCTATGCTTTCATCTCCTATGCTACTATCAAGCAAATACTATGATATGTAATTAGAAGATGGACAGTGGACACTTGAGAAAAGAAAGAGCTTTGTCAGCCTGTACCTATAGCCAGAATAGTTCGAGTAGCATTTTGTGGACATAATGGACATAGTTACGTATTTAAAAGCAAAACAATGAAGTAGGAGGAACTTCTTTTTAGAAAGAAGCATACAATGGGTTTTTAGAGATTAAAAACTGGCTTTTGAATACACAGCATCTTCTGATGCTTTTTACAGTCCGAGAAGGATGAGCTCATGCAGGAGGAGTGAAAGGTTTGGTGCCTAAGAGTAATATATTTGTTAACTGAAGCTCCAAAGAAGCATTTCCTCAAATACAGCACATAAATCTCTAAGAATGTTCTTGAGAAACTTATTTTTGAGTTGTAATATCTCTGGTCAGTATGCCCTTTTTCTGAATAGCCCAGTGCTATTTTAATTGCTTAGTCAGATGCATCCTGTAAGCACTCAGACTAAACTGCCAGATTTCCATTAGTCTTTGTCTTGTGGAGAACTGTATTTCCCAGGTTAGGGTTTACGGACTCAAAATATATATATGTATATATATGCTTAACAGAGAGTTCTGGAGCAAGTCTAATAGCTGAGTCCCTGAATACTGGTTATGTTGATTACATTACATTCCAGAAATGCGCCTTCTCAGTAAAAATAATAGGTTTTGAACCAGAAACTGAGTCAGACAACCCTTTTGGAAAGAACAGTTTTACAAAATCCTAAGTACCTGGAAACAGACTCTAATAAGAAAAAAACGTCAGAAAACCTTAGATTTGGAAGAAACTCCGAGGATTTTCACTTATTCATTATACATATTGCCAATAATTACTTTGAAATATAGGGAAGATTTTTAGTCCTATTTTAAAAGTGAAAAATCTAAAGAATCTTTCAGCTGTGCTTTTTTTTCAGTAATATGTTATTTAACCTACTAGGTACAATAATAATGTACGAGAAAGGGATTGATATGTGATCTGAGAAGCTGAGGTCAAGTATGTACTTATTTGATTTCTGTAGTGATCAAATCATGTACATAAGGTACTTTATAACTATTATTTAGTTCCCTGTTCAGGTTTGATGATTTTTCACTTTTATTTATGGCAGTTAACTATGCTAAAGATCCACTGCCAATGTGTCTAAAGGGGGGGAAAAAAAAAGGCAATTTTTCTCCAGAGGAAGGCTAAACCCTATCTAAAACTGAAAACAGATCAACGGGGTGGTTCATCAATAAATATATACCATCTTCTGCAGTGCTACATGTGACCTGAGGCTTTGGGAAGCATGAGCTCACTCTGAGATAGACAGACAAAGCACAGTTGAGTTATATTCTCATTTTAAAGGCAAAGATTATCCTCTAATTTATTGAGGCAAGAGATAATTAATTCTCAGATTCATTACAGGGAGCCAAAGAATTAGATTCCATGTTTCCATCACGAAATGTGGTTAAAACTAGAAGTTGAGAAAGCACAGAGGGTATATAACAAAGTGAAACTAAATTCAGACTTACACCCAGAAGTTCATGAAGACATCTGTCTGCAGATAGTCTCTAATGCTCATGTTACCAAAAAAGTTAAACACCAAAAAAATATCTCATTCCAATATTGTTCCACCCTCTAGGGGGAAAGCAGGAGCATCATTTTTCTTTTTCTTACTTCCTTTCAGTCTTCTTATGGGGAACTGCAGTCTTCTAGTCAACGGTACTGCCAGGCTGTGTTTCCACATAGCTGAAGATCTTGACTGCAGAACAGTGCAGCTCTTATGACTGTGAACCTCACGTTTCTCTTTTCATCTGTCTTTTTGAGTGCATCAATGCCATTGCATACCAGGTTTCTGTGATGGTATGTTTTATCAGCTTAATGGGATAGATTGCAGTGCAGGCCCTCTAAATCTCCGGCCTGAAGTAATTTTCTTCCTCCTGCTGCCATGCTTTTCTGTAAGGTTAAGAATATACAGAGGTTGCTGCTTATTTGTCAGAACTAAGAAGCAGAGACAACTAGCATGCTAAACATGAAGTTCTTATTTCACTTCTAGAAGCTTAAAAAAAAGCACACTGTTATACTCTTTTGGAGGCTTTTGTTGCACAAGAAGGCCTTCCTGACTGTAGATTTTCTTTACACAACACTGTCTGCGTGTTATCCATATTCCATTTTGATGGAATGACTGAATGAGGAAAAAAAACAGGACTCAGACTGGACTGGAAAAGCAAGGTCAGTAATTCAGGGACGTCATTTGAAGCATTGCTAGAAAACTCTAGAAAGGCAAATTGTCTTCTGTATATGGACCCAGATTATCTGCGCTGTTTTGCTGGGATCAGGGCTCCTTCTTGCCTCTTCTTTTGGTCTCCTTCGTGTTGATGTGAAGTGTGGGACTAACAGCGTGCCCATAGATTTGTGTCTCTCCAAATGGGTAACTGCCTGGTTGTCAAGAATGAACAGGTAACCTGAAAAAACTTAGGCAAAACCTCATTGTTTCACTCTAATTTGAAAGGTATCTTCAAATAACATGCATAGTTTAATATCATGTTTAACATGATTCTGACTTGAGCTTCCTGTGGTGAAACTGAAGTTTCATCAGACTTGTGCATGTTAAGTGCATGTAGCTTCTCCTCCCTCTCCTCCATTTTTAATTAAACATCCAATCTTGTTTTCAGCAGTCAATTCTCTGTGTAGTTTATGGTAGTAAATTATGTCGGTAGTCATTGTTTTGTTGTGCAATAAGCTATTGCTAATTGGCATTTCCTCTTTAATAGACTCTGTTAAGAATTATGTTAAAATAATTGCTGCCAGAAAGCACAGTGCAGAACTCTTAATTACTGGCTCACAGTTCTGTCCTTCAGATCCTTCCTCCAAGCTATGCTTTCATAGAGCATGTGCTTTTAATTTGAATTCAGCTCCGTAAAACTCAGGAGAATCTATTGTCTATCAAAGCCAAACTCATAATAACAAAGGATTTGTCACAGCAGATCAGACCTCATGTGCCTGTAGTCTGGTGCCATGCCTCTGGCAGTGGCTATTTCTTGATATTTTAAAAGAAGGTAAATCTCTTCCCAAATTGCTAATGCATCTTATCCATTTGTGTGACACTGCACATTTCTTTCTAAACCTTGCAGTTCATTGTCTTACACCCTGAAGCATGAGATTTGATTACCCTTATTATCTTAGCTTGCATAGCTACAAATGTTATTTGCAGTCATAAAATTAGAAATGTAGCTATGGTTTTTATCTCAATGACCTAATCTAGCAGCTAGTTCCATTGACTATGTAAAAGAAAAATTTCTTTATGTTGTTTCTGCATTTACCATTCTTTCATTTAGAACTGCTTTTATTTTATGTGATAGAGAAAAGAGAGGAACCTGATCAGATTTTAATATATCCTACCTAATTATGAATACCTGTATGGAAGTCCCTTTAAGTAGCATATCATTTTGGGTGCTATAAACTTCCGAACTTTCTTATTTCTTCTATTCTGTTGTATTAATTGGTTCAGCCTCAGAACCAAACAATTCTTTTTCTGTGATTTTTTTTTCCTGTTATATTTTTTAACTGGACACACTAAAAATTAAAATTTACACACATCAAAATTTACGTGTTGTATGGTCTGAGGCCTATATTTTTTTAATTTATATCCCTCTACTTGTTTTCCTGGCCAAAATTCTTTTGCCATTTTTCTTCATGGTGTGAAGAAATTTAGTGAAAGAAAAATAATATGTAGTCTGTCTTCTGAAGAATTTTATTTTTAAATTAATGACTGCAGAATAATTATAAATTTAAAACAACTGAAACTGATGGTCTTTCAATCTTTCGAACAGATCTTTTCTCTCTGGTAATCAGTATGTCATACACTGTTGGAATTATATAGACTGCTTGTTGACTTTTTTCTAATTTGCATCGCCTTGTGTCTGTTTAAACTAAATTTAGTCAGTCATTGTGACATATGCTTTCTCTTACATATTTACTAGAAAAGAAAAAAAGGCTAGTTGCTATACTTGGTATATCCAGAGGCAAATGCAATGACTGCTTGCTATAGAGCATATCTGTGAAAAACTTGCCCACTTTTCATTTTTTTTTTCCTTTGAAAAAACTACTTCACAGTTCCACAGTGTACACTGAGATCGGTTTCCTCGTAGTTAGCCTCATTTTTCCTAATGAACTTCCATTTTGCTACTTGTAGTATCATTGTAGTTCTTCAGCTATTTGAAGATAGTAATTGTAAAACTTACCAGTATTTACTTTTAAAAAATAAAATAAATAAATAAACCTGCACTGCCACAGTTCCTAACTTGCTGTGCAGTTCCATTTCCAAGTCATTAATAAATAGTGCTCATCTCAATAGCAGCCCCAGGAGCATTCCCTCTTATATTTTCTTCATTTTGAGGGGCAGCCATTTGCCATTACTCATTGTTTCCTATCACTTAACAATTTTTGAATCAATTCCAGGACTCTGTCCCTTGCCCCAAAGTTATTTATTTACCTTAATAGTCTGTGATGGAGGAAACTTATGGAAAGCTTATTGAAAACTTACGGAAATTAAGTACCTTGGGTCGTTTAAGCTACTGTTTCAGCAACTGCTTCTAAAAGGGTTCAGGAAGGCTATCCTTTTGTTGTTGTTGAGGACATTCTGAAAATAACTCTGGTTACACCGTGCGCCACAAATCTTAATCTCAGGTTTGCGTAGCTCAGACCTGGTGTGCCCCTTGGGCTGGTGGCCAACGTGTGACCTCGGCCGAGCCACCGCGCTGGGCTGTGCCCGGCCCGGCCCGGCCCCGGCGGGGCGCCCGGCGCTGTCCGTGGTGCTGAACGGCCGCGCTCCGCCCGTGCTCGGGCGGGAACCCGCCACCGGCCTATCCCGAGAGCTTGCGTGGCGTTGTGGTCCCGCCGAGCGTTCTGCAGTCCGGGTCCAGGTTTCCTGCAGCCTTACTGGTGAGAACTACTCTTAGTATTCAGGCTGGCAAAAAGTTGGGCTAATAGCAGAGTGCTGCTTTTGAAGTTCAGGTGAACGTGACCATGGGCAGCAGTGAAGTTACAAACAAGGTGAGGTTGAGATGAGGGCTGTTACCAGACACTTACTCATGGAAATAGTCACTCGTGGGGATGCAGATACTGAATGTAGACTAATTCTGCCTTGGATCAGATTCTGACTCGAAGAAATTCTGTATGTTTAAGTTATTAATTTAAAAAACATGGCACTGGGTCTTATTAAAATTAAAATCGACTTGATAGATGTCTTTCTAAATGCAGATGAACTGATTATTTGCTGATATTTTTCTATGTAAGACTCTGGCATCATTGCTGTCTTATCTTTGAATCAGTCTTGCTGCCAAAACTGATGGCTGGAACAATAGAGTTCGCTCTGGAGCAGGAACTTCTCTCAGAATCCAGGTCTTATCACGGCTTTAACTGGCAAAGACTGCTATTCATACTGTCACTCACCGATGCTACATAATGGATGGTGTATGCCTTGCACACCATAGATAACTCACCAGATTAGGAGTTGGATTTAATTCCACACACTCAGCTGACCCCCAAACCACCCAACCTGCCCAAGCAAAACAAAAAATCCAACAAGAGCAGAAAATAAATCATTGATGATTTAGGATGTCTGAATGCGTAACTTCCGTTTACACATCGATTGTCAATGGGAGTATTAGCATACCTACTTTTGAATAAGGCTGTTAAATACTGGTTCCCCTTAAAAATTATGACAATGTAATCTTATCTGTAATTTTCCCAGAAGCAAGCAGCATACAAACCCACAATCTGTATGCACTTCCAGTGATTATTTTTTATTAACATTAAATAGTTATTCCTGATTTTATTCCCTGGTATGTGTGAAACATGCCATAAATTGACAAAATACATGTATGTATTCACTGCCAATAGCGCATGGTATTTAATGGTTTATGATTTTTCATGAGTAGGCCTGTAGAAATAGTCTGAAGGTGGTGTCAACAGTACAACATGCTTTATAGGATACTGACAGCGAAAATTATACTGACAGTAATAGCTGCCATTCAATCACCATCATAATTTTTTGAATTGTTGTTGCTTAACTGATGAAAGATACACTTAAAGTGAATAATGGGCTCTTTTTCTTGTTTATACATTTAAATAAATAATCAATCATATTCACTTAGAAACTTTTTTTTTTCTATAGAAGGATTGAAACAATGTAGGACATTTGAGGAGAGGAAGTCCTTCAGTATGTGATTCGGAGCTTCCCCTCTGAGTCATTGCTATTTATTTAATTTTTTTTCATCAGGAACCAAATTGCAAAAGAGCTCCAGGGACACCATTTTGTAAGACCAGGGAGACAGAATCTTCCCAGTCCTCTTTCTTGTCCTGAGAATTGAAGTGTGGGCTGAGAAGAGGCTGCATGTAGCTCTCCTTCCAGCTGGGCAAAAGAAGAGGGGTTGTTGTGATATGCAGCCTTTATTCCCTGCACCTGCCTCAACCTACCAGCTATTAGAAGAAAAGGGAAATACACTGCAGTCTCTATTTAGTTGCAGTAAATTACTTCCTTCCTCTGTCACAGTAATGGAAAGAATTCTGTATTTGAATCACAGTTCCTTCCTAGGACTCATCCTAGACTGATGCTGTGGACTGCTTATTCTATGTCTTGAGTAAAAGAGGCTTATGTTCTCCATTAATTCAGATTGGAGCTGTAGGACCTACTTCCTCCAGCAATAAAAATAGTGTGCCGGTACATTATCTAAGTAAAGGCTTCATACTTCATATGTATAAAAATGATTAAAAATGTTTTTTATGTGGCATGCAAATGCTAAAAGGGCATTTCAGGTACATGTTTAATAGCTCCCCATTGATCTTGTCAGGTAAGTAAATGCTGCACAGCTAAACAATATCAATTCATTTTTTTTCTTCTCTGTGTTCAATTTAACCAGTGTTTAATTTAACCAGTACAGTGGTGTCCTGCTCGGTCAGAATACTGTGTGGCTATTCCTATACATACTTTCTTCTTTTTTCTTTTTTTTTTTCCAGGAGTTGTTTTTTTTTTTTTAAACAGCAGTTTAAATGAAATTGCACTTGCAATTAGTTATGGTGTGTCTTGCTCATGGGAGCACAAACCTCAGCCTTTTTCAGGGGTTACACCGGAGCCTGTTGGGGGAGGATAGCTGCAGCTCATCCTTTCTTTGCTAAAAAACAAAGAGATGTTTTCTTTGTACATTACTTTGAGTAGCCATGGCTCTCCCTCAGCTCCTCTGTTGCTTTGACAAAGGCAGCTAGAATTCTCTTTTCTTTTAGGCCGCTTATAGTACTATCTCCCAGTGTTACATTCTAGCACAGTTTTTTCAAATTGTCACATCGTAATATTTCCACAAAACTGTTCTGATCAGAAACACTAAGCCATGGTTTGCTCCCTGCTGTTGTTTACCTGGGGTCACGATGGGTTAGTGACAGGATTGTGTCATTGCAGGGCTTGTCTGTCAAATGATCTTAAACTTGCCTTGAACTCACAGTTTTTAACTTTTTTGTGTGTGTGTTATTTGAGACCTTTGCCTAACAATGTATGCAGTACAAGATGGGTGAAATACCAGGCTGTTTAGACTGGATGGCAGCGTGCCCTTCACCCTTGAAAGCCTACGGCTTGATCTAGAAGGCTTTCTGGATGTCTCTAAGGCTATCATACACTGCTGAAGGCAGCAAAATATTTAGCAGAGTAATAACATAAATTTGCACTGGTGGGGGGGATGACGAGAGTGCTTTGGTAATGACCTGCAACAGCTTCTCATTCTTTGCCATGTCTGTCTTGAGAAGGGCTGTCTTCCTCCTCGCTATCAATACCAGATAAAATATCCTCATTGCTTCACTGCAGCCTGCTCAAGTTGGGAGTGATGAAGACCAAGTAGTCTGAGTGTGTTGTTCTGGAGCGTGTAATCAGTATGCAGAGTTGTAAATGACATATTCATTTTCACTTTTGTAATAAAGGTCTGTCTTTTACTTCTCCTTAATTTTATTATTTTTTGGGGTTATCCTTTGGGCTTCTCTGCCATGCCTAAATTATTCTCCCTGATAAATCTTTTTATACAGAGAATTCATTCTTTCCAGTGGTAGCAGTGCAGTAGATTGCCCAGTACACCCACTAATCGTTCCAGATGATCCTAGACTAGATGAATATTTGATTGGCGATGGCGTTTAAATATTTTTAATGTCAAAAAATGTATTTGCTTTTTTTTCTGTTTTGAAAACAATGGGAGATTGTTACTATGCAAACAGTGAATGTCCTTGTTAAAGAAATGTGAGTGGAAGTGTTTTTCAAGTTGTGACTACATTTAATGTAAAAGTGTTAAAATACATGTTTTTGTGTCTGCACTTAATGTGATCAGCAAATGAAGGGGAGACAAAAAACCCTCTTCTGGATATTAAACTGCTTTCAAGCATTCTTTATTTTTATACAAACTAAAATTGTAATAAAGTGAGCTAGCTACATCATTAAAAACATCTACTGGAGAGAAGGTAAAACAACTCAGAGAATTAAAAGAAAAGGGTTATCCAACCAGGAACGTTACAGTCAACTAAACGTATTTCTAAGTATCAAGTATTACTTTTCAAAATAAATACTTTTATTCTAAGCTTTTTCTGAAAGGCTGTTATGTGTGCATGCATATACAGATATATAAAATACATGTATACGCACATACATACACACCAAGGATAGTCTCCCTAGGTTCTTTCTTGCTTTGAAGATGAGAGTGGCATTAAAATAAAAATTCCATTCGGGTTATTATCTCCCCAGCTGTCTGTGCAGACCATGGGGTTGGCCAGAGAATATTCTCATTACATGTGCTGAAGCAGTTAGTCAGTGATTGATGCTATATTAATTCACAGCACAGACGCTTTGCCTTTGTTACCGAACATTAGACAAATTAGTTCTTACAAATTCACGTCCCACCCCCGCTGCATCTATGCACGCCACTCTGGCTGGTTAGTATTGCTAATAACCTTCATTCAGAGTGAAGCCAAGCATTAGGAAGGAGGAGTTTGCTAAAGGAAGGGGCAGAAAATGGGCAGCAGCCGCTGGGGTCTAACAATACATTGCAGAGCTCTGGTCGTTTGCTGGCACAGCTCAGCACAGTAATGACAAATGATCTTTTCATTGTCAGACCCCCCAAAATTAATTTTCCCTCCCACTTTTCACAGGGACACATTCATCATGTAGATTGCATTAAACGTACTTTTGACAGAACAGAGAAAGATGAGTAGTAAAATAATTTGATTCTAGGAGCTTCTTATCTGGGAAAGCAAACCAATGGGATGATACCTGTAAAGGTAAATATTTCTGTAAGTGTTCCAGAGATAAATCTACGTTAAGATTTTTCACAACATCTGGACGTAGGGTGAAGCACAAATGAATGAGTGAGAAAGCAGCAGAAGAAAGGTGAAGGAACATCTTTAGATGTTCCTGCTGACCTGGGAATTAAGCCCTGCTTTGTACAGAGGGCATGGCAGCTGAAATAGAGTGTGTACAATTTATGTTGGTAATATGTAGAGAATAAAACTGCTATTTTTTTTTATTATCTGCTTTGAAGTTAATTAGTCAGAGATGATTTTCAAGTGTGCTTTTATAACTCCTCATTAAGTTTTTGCTGTCTCTTTTTGGCTCTTTAGAAAGATGGAGAAAATTATGTTGTATGGAGGATAACCAAGAGATTTGTCAAGGTCAGGAGAACCACTAGAGCACAAGGAGGCAGAGGAATCCCAGCACAATCTAGTTGTCTGAAAAATTCTGCTTATGGCTGGATTAAGTCACCCTAATTGAGCATAAAAGCAGAGTGTTTAGTGCTTAGAGTGTGATTTGAGTTGAGGTAAGGATTCTTGTACAGCAAAATGCAGAAAGTGTGCTTACTGCAAACTTGTCTCTCATACTTTCAATATTTGATTCTCCTTCTATATTTTGCTTGTGTCTGTTTAAAACAGCCTTAATGAACTGAACTGAAAACTACAGCTGTCTAGCCACAGATCACGTTCAGTGCAAGATGCCTTACTGTTAGCTTAGATGCTCCATAGATCTAAGACTGCTTGGCTTCTCTTCATTCCCACCAGCACTGGCCTTTGTTAAAGACATCCGAAATGTCTTCTGTATTACATCGGCACTTCCTTGATTGACATAGTCCAAACACCTATAAACTTTTTCACATTTTTCAGTTGGCTTCCCGATCTATCGCTGACATCCCACATAGTGGAGCTGCTTCTCATTCTTCTGGAATCCTGCTGCTCAATTTCCCTAGGGTCTGATTCTGATTGCACATGAGCCATGTGGAGCTTCAGGTGTGGTGCAAATGTGAATTAAATATATACATGCACTTCTCTTCAGGAGCGTATCGTTCACAGGTTACACTCTTTCACTCATCTCTCACCACTTCTGCCCCTGTGCCTGAATACATCACTTTGGAATTCTTTGCTGGTTAGTATAATGCATGGGAGGTAATCTACTTTAGTATTTTTTATATATACATTATATATAAAAATATTGACAGAATTCATACTTTAGTAATTAACTTTACACTGAATAACATTGACGCTTGTAGCCCGAGTTTGTGTCTTTCATAAATCTTTTGTGCTTCTTTTCAGTAATGGCAGTTGTGTTGCAAGGGAGGTGGAAAAAGATGGAGTAGGAAAGTTCCTCTGATCAGTACAGGTTGCCTATTAATCAGTGGATTGCTTAGAAAACAAAATCTTTGACCTTTTAATGTTATAGAAATAGTTTTTAATTCTAGTTCAGGTACATTTGGAAGGATTGTATTTCTTATGAAGACCATTGTATTTAATGCATCATTAAAAAAAATGCATATTACTATATGTATTTACGATAGAGATCAAACCCATTTTTTGTTGTCTCTATTTTTCTTCAAAGTTACAGGAAAAAAACCTGTTATATTGTCATAGACCAACAAGTATTTTAGCGTTAACTTCTGTATTACATTATTCTTTCCTTGGTGGAAACTAGATAATACCACATTAGTGAATGCAAAACATATGTTTACCTTTATGCATAGCCACAGTATTAAACAATAAGGCTGTGAAGCCAAGGGAATGGAAATGAAAATAGCTTCCAGGCAAAATTAATAAAAGGGTGGCAAAGCAGAATTAGAGTGAGTTGCTCACTGGCTTTAAAGGTCATTGCCCATCTTCTTGCCAGCGAAGATATAGGGCAGAAGTGATCACTGCGAAACTTCTTTGTTTTACTTTTCTTTTACCGGGGCAGTGTGTATGTGAGGACAGGAGGAAGCATTCTGATGTCTGTCTTGGAGTTCTCCTGTTTACCTTTTTATGTAATTAGGCAGACCAGATTGGTATTTAGTCTTGTTCTGACAACAGTAAATTAGGCTTAACTCTTTAATTACAATGAGAAGGAAATCACCTTTCTGATATCCTTCAATTAGCTCAAACAGCTGTTAAGTTATAATTAAAATTTCACATGGATCATTTGAGTTTTTGGAATGTTTCCATTTAATATAAAAAAACATTTGCATATATGCATTTGCTTTTCAACAACCTTTCCTAATCTGTTGGTGCTATACCAGGAATACTGATACTATATTAAGCAATATCTTTCTGGCTTTATGAATAGACAGCTGGTTCTAGGAAAATGAGAAGTGGAAACAGAAGAAGGTGAACAGAAAATATCAAAGCTCCAAGGTGCACTGGAGCTAGCTCAAAAATAAACTTCCTTTTTTTTTTCCCCCATCTTCTTTCTCTTTTCTCATCCTCTTTGAGATTCTGATAGGATCTTTAAAACAGGGAGCAGTACTGTTTGGCGATGAGCAATAACCTAAACACATATACCCGTTCTTCTATCACAACCTCTTGCACCTTTGAAGGAACCAGACCTGTAGATATTTTGATTTAAATAACTGTGAAGAAATACTTCACATCCTGAAGAGAATCCTGCTCTTATCTTAAACAACAAAAAACCTGAAATACCACATTTTATTCAATGGATAAAAGTTTGTTTTGTAGTAGCTCTTACTGCTGTCTGCATCTAGGTGCTCAGCAGGTGGTGAGGACCTCAGCAGTGTGCAGAAGTGGATTATATCAATGGTGGCAAGCACTGTTAAAACCTTACAACAGAACATTTTGGGTGTTTGAAAGCGAGTTAACCAGAAACTGAATTGGACTACTCGGCATGCTAAGATAAGAAGCGGTCTCCGTACAATTTATTGCTTCTAAATTACCTAGAACAGTAAGTTCAGAGAACATCACAGGTGGAGAGATTTGCTAAGTATGAGAGAAATAAAAAGAAACTCATATGTGATAGATAGCTTTTTGTGATTCTCCTTTTTTCTCCTCTCCAGTCTCAGTGCTTCACTAGTGGTCTAGTTTGTCATGACTTGGAGGTACTTTACCACATTCGTACTTTACCACATTTTGGATTTGGGCTCTACAAGGTCCTCATTGAGTCAGTCATCTCCATCTGTTTTCTAAAGAATGGGTTTTTGCTATTTCACATCTGATATTGGTATGTCTGTGTGCCTTTAAAAGTTTTCACTGTAACTTCTGCTATTTTCACAAAATAATTCAAGAATTAAAGCTAGGTTTTGTTCTTTGGTATATGTGTGTCCGTTGGGGATGGGAGAGTGTAACAAAGTTATCTTTGTTTTTTGTTCTGGACAGAAGCAAACTTCTTTTATGTGGCTTTTGCTGAGCCTGGTTATTTGAAACAGTGGAACTTCAGGGATCTGACAGTATGTATGATAACTTGCAGAATTTAATTTTATTGTGCACATTGACAAGGTACAAGCACGTGCAAGTCTTAAAGGATGAGATTACCATAACATTTCTTCCCTCAATCAGTTGCATCTCCTTTTTTCTTCATTTCTTTCTCTCTTTTCCTGTAGGTAGTGCTGAGATTAGTTCTGTCTTAATTTTCTTTGAAGTATTATTGTACCATTGGGTACTATTAAATTTTCTATACTAAAAATATATTGATGACTTAAGCCAAGTCACGCCTCATCAAGAACTTCCAGGTTACCAGAGATAAGGAAATTTTTGAAGTCTTGCTTGTAGAAATTGTGCAGTGTGATTTCAAATTAATATTTTATCAATATTATAAACTGAGTCATTAAATCAATAGCTCTTTCATCTCCAAACTCTCAATATGGGAGGATGGTGGTCTGTCTTCCTGTGCCTCTGTTGCACTTCTACTTGCATTACAACTTTGGTGTCTTCTTTAGAGTGCCTCGTTTAGCCAAAATGATTTTCTGCTGCTGTTAGAAAGCTCCCAGATTTAGTTTTCTAAAACTGTTATTTCTGGTTCTTAAGAGTGTCTCTTAAAGTACAATACCTGAATACTTGTTTTTCCAGATTGTGTATCAGGATTTTATATCTCGATATATGTACTATTTTCTTAAACTCTGGGATTTGTGGAAGCTCTGCAGAGGTGTACATGTAAGTGTGTAGATCACTCTTAAGCTGAGTTGGGGTAGCTGTAGTGCAATTTTTGGGATGGTAGAGGGAGCGTGTGCATAGTTTCCAATGGCATTTTCACCTCATAGGGTTTTGCAGGATATCTGTCACCTTTACTTGGTATTATGAAATCTTGCTCTACATTTCTTACCTTTTCTGTGTTTTGACGTATTTGTTTCAGAGGTATTGAAAGATGCACAGAAAATGACGGTTTTTCATTTGGAGTGGCTGCTTTTATGAGCTTTTGCAATTCATTTTCAAACTTGGACATAGGCTGCTGTGTGTTTACTCAGGTAAAGGAGGGAAGCTGAACTCGGACACAATTGCAGGTGTCTTATCTTGAAAGGCAGAGTTTCTTTGCTATGGAGTTGTGAAGAGCCCACACCTGAATTATAAATGGGCGCATTGGTATGCGGTTACCAGCCGTTATTATCTGGGGAGGAAAAAAACCTAAGAGTAAAGGGTGAGAGAAAAAACATTCACTCAAAGGCTGAGAGAAAAAACATTCACTCAATGAGGTATGAAGACTTGGCGCCCCAGCTTTTTGTTTCGTTTATCTGTAGTTTGCGAAGTTTAGATATGGGCAGACACAGCAACTGCAGTAAAAATTTTGCTGGGATTTTCTTCCTTTTTTTTTTTTTTTTACTCTGGGAGCAATGACATTTTACATGAACTGCAAGGACTACATTGCTCAGTTTAGAGGCACCTGCTTTCTTCAGTATTCCTTTGAAAGTCTGAGTTGATTTAGTTCTTTAAAATCAAAGTTTTGTAATTTTTGCTGTATGAAACAGTAGATATTTATGTCACCTGGATGTTTCTCCAAAGCTTGTACCACCTAAGCTCTTGTGGAAGAGGATGTTGCTGTCATTTTGTCTAAATCAACTTAATAGAGCAATGTTGTTACAGATGTCCAGGCTGGGCTGTAGGCAAAGCTTTCTATTATCATTGACTGCTTAACAGAAAGCAACAAGGTGCTCATTTTCACACGGAGAGAGGCTCAGCATCATGTTCCTGTATTTAGATTGTTGGTGTTGGTGCATAACATAATACTTTAACACTTGCATATCATCAGCTTTATCATAGTGTAGCACTATTGAGACAAATGGCATTAAGCTAGGGTAATGCAGTGGAGAGTCAAATGCGATGTATTTTGTCTTATTTAGTACAAAACATGTGCGTTTAAAGATACATTTATCAGTGTAATTAAGGGGCATGCACTAGGACTTTGACTTAAGTCCTAACCAGGAGACAGTTGAAAACGGTCTGCATGTATATTGTGTGATTAAAGATTTTTAAATAGACTTTCATTACATCTCAAACCCAGTAAAGATCAAGAGTGAGTGTAAACCTGCATATCTTCATTTTCCAGTGCCTACATTGCATTGATTAGCAATACCATTTGCAATGTGCCACACAAACTGATGCAGCTAAATTGACAGAAAGGAGAAAACAGCATTAGCTAGTGGCTTGCCATGTTCCGCCAGACAAGCTTTTGCATTTCTGACGTCCAAAGGCTTAAAATATTTTAATAGAACCCTGGCTCGTAATAAAATTTGAGAGCCAGGCATAAGTAATTATGTCTTATATTTATGTTAAATCGTTGAAAATGCTAATAAAACATATTTGCGGGTTTTGCCTTTAATGAATATAACAATAAACCAAAATCATTGCACAAGTCCCCCACTAGCTTTAAAAACCTAAAAGAGGAGGTTCATCAGTGTCTTGATACCAAGCTTGTTTGTTGTGAATTATGGCCATTTTTGCAATAAAATTTGTTTGGTGGAAGAAATGGACGTGCAAGCCTGGTTTTATTAGTGTGACTAAATATTGTGGAACTAAAACAAGGAAATTCTTGCATACTGTCACAATTTGGGGCCATATGGATCATAAACTCCTCTACACATATTTCATTTGCAGACTTCAAATGGCATTATCTCATCACAGAGAGGGGAGTAAGGAATACACTTAACTTAAATTTAGAAATTGTTCTCGTTACTGAATGTCAGATAAAGGTGAAGCTTTTAAATAGGAGTCTCCCTGATTTACTACCTTTAATGTGCACAGGAAGGGATGTGCAAAGCACATCATTAGTGTGACAGGGTGAAAGGGGCAACATGTTTCTTCTGTTGCAATGGAAAGAGGATGAATCTGGCACAGCTCTGATGTCAGAACCTCCATCACCTTTCTCACAGATGATGTAGATTTTAATTGTACTCTGGGCTGATTCTCATCGCACCAGCTCCTACGTGACATTGAGATAGATGAAGCCATTTGTTGGCATTATCAGAGCCAGCTGTGTGCTTGGCTGCAGCTACAGTAGGCATTATATCTCATGCATAATCCTCTCATTGAGAGAGGATCACAAGCATCTGAACCATATGGCAAATAATTTTATTATGATCAAAAAAAGGACTCTTGAAGCTAGTTAAACAGAAGAGTCCTTGAAATTCAATCAGAAGAGGTTTTTATTTTCATGTAACATTATCATCTTAAATTAATTTTTAGCTCTGCCATCATCTGTGAAATACAGGAATTTTATTTTTCCCCAAAAGTAAGAAATTAATGTTGTAATTACAAGAAACAGCGAGCAGAACTGCATAGCTTGATTTTTTTTTTTTGATGTCTGAAGAGTGCCTTGTAGGTGTTAATGTCTTTTTTCACTAATTACACACTGGTATCACTCAGAAGCCCAAATAGGAAGTGCCTGAAATTAAAAAAGCTGGGGAAGGGGAGAGAATCGCGCACATCAAGCCGTGGGAGTGCTGTGTTGATGTCTTAATGCCTCGCTTCCTGAGGGCTGTTACCATTCCTAGAGATGAAAACATACAGCCGTAGTAAGAGCTCATAAGCCATTGTTCTTTACACTGGAAAAAAAAAAAAAAAGAAATTATGTTTTAATTAAGTCAATGCAAATGGGTGATGAGGAAAAAGAGAGAGGCTTCAGCTCTGTGCAGTTACTGCTGGGCAGCCGGGAGGGAATATGAGCACCCCTGCACAAGAGCAGCCAACCTTTTTAGCCTAGGAGTAGGTGATAGCAACTCTCAGCAGGATGAAGGTATTGCTCAGAGGCCTGGTCCAGTTTCCTTTTGAGTATACAAGGAAAAATCTCACTGATATCTCTGGCCATCCCTGGACATACCAGCCATCACACCGAGAGGCAGCCAGAGCAGGTACCGGCTCAGGACCGAGGTCCGTGGCTGCTGGAGGATGCCTTGTTAATGGGGAGGCAGCGACTACTGTTTCCAAGGTACAAAGGCAGCAAGCGATAACAGGAATCACGCCGTGTGTGAATAGACCGCTTGCCTACTGGAAAAGACGTGTGCTATTGAGGACTTGGCCCTGGGGACACAGGCAGTTTTCATGGGGCATCTGGTAATGATGCACATGGCCTATCGGCAACTTTCATACTGCAAACTTATGGGACGTAAATAAAGGCTCACCAGAGCCAAATGGCAACAGCTGCCTTATCTGGAGGATACCTTTTTTATTTGGTACTTTATTGACAAATAATAAAGCCTTTAATTGACCTGTGGGAGGAATATAGCCGTGTAATTTATAATGCCTTTAATTTTTCTCGTGCCGCATGCCTGAAGCAGATTGGGGTTGTTATCACAGCCTCGTGAGTGTCCTGGCTGAACCACTGAAGTACCATGAAATGTGCTTCTTTATTCTCGCATTTAAAAGGTGTTCGTGTGTGTCTTGGGGGAAGAAGAGGAATAAGGGGAGGAACCCCCGCTTCTTCTGCAATAACGTGGTGATTAAGAATTCGCGACTTCAGTTACTAAAATGAGAGTCAGCAAAAAATCCCCAGCCCCGGCTATCGCTCCGGAGGCTTCCCCTGCAAACAGCCCATCGCTCTCAGCAGGATGCGGAGCAGAGCCGTGCTCGCTGAGCGGGCTAACAGGGAAGGATTGCCTTTTGCTGCAGCAGCTGCTGAACTGAGACTTTCTGGATCATGAATGTATGTAAATATGTCCAACTGTTTGCCCTTCACACATCTTTGGCAAGTTTGGAGTAAAAAATATCGCACTGCTCCATTAGTTTGCTTGTCTATTACCACAGCAGATGCTGTTAAGAGCACTGAGATGTGTTTCTAGGCGAGCCTTCTCGTCTAAAATAGGATAAAGAAATAAAGGCTTGAGGGGCCCCAGATAGCATCTTGAAATGGGTATAAAGCAAGCTTTGGCAGCAGGGCATACCCAGTGTCCGCTGCAAAGACGCGGGGGTGGGGAGCTCTTCGGGCCATTAAGCAAAGTAGAAAATGGTTGTGGCTTCTGCGTGTTTGTTCCTTTCTGAACTCTCTCTCCAGCAGAGTAACAGCTATTTTGGAAAGTTTGTACAGGTTTGATTCCTGACTATATCTGCTGAGTGGCTAAAACAGCTATACCAAGCTATACTTCATAGGGATTTCACTGGCAATGAAGGTTGTGTATAAATAATGGATGAAGAAAGGTGACAGGACCTGAACACTTGGGGCTTGACAGATTATCTTGTGATGTATTACAATTAGATATGCTTCAGTGTCACTTCATTTATTCAACTAGTAAGGGTGCGTAACTCTTAGATCCATTTGGAGGTGGATTTATTAAGAGCCTTAGTCATGTCCTCTCGAAGTTTGGAATTGATTTTTGAACATCCTTAGCAGCTTTCTAAATCACTTTACTGTTAACATGTAAGTGATATTTTTTTCTCATCTTTTTTAACTACTTGGGATTTTATTAGCACATATAATAGATGAATTTTTTATTTTTTTTTAAATCTGTGGTCTGTTTACTCTGCTCAAGGCAGGTAGTTGCTAGATGAGAGACCACTTTGTCAATTAGCAGGTCACCAGATCAAATCAGCCTTTGGGAAGAATTTGTCTGGATTGTTCGTACAAGAAGCTGGTAGTTAGAAGCCCCAGCCACCTTATACTAAATGGTATTACCTAGAATTGGGACTTCTAAGGAATAGGAAGTAAGATTAGCAAAAATGTTGCATGCCTCTGCTTTTTAAATGGTGGTAATGAAAAAGCCCAGCATGGAAGGAGGCAGAGTAAAATGCTGCAGGAAACATGAGAGCTCAGATCTGACTTTGTTGCAGATGGAGACTGTTGGGTTAAACCAGAAAAGTGATTAGAGTTACGGTCGCTATAACTTTCTAACCTATCTGAATGCTTTAACCCTGGGGTTTTTTCAGGTGTTTCTCTCTGTCAAAAATGCAGACGTAGAACAATTTGCCTCAAATACCCGTGGCTCAGGTGTGCCCAGCCTTTCCAGGCTGCTGTAGGCAGGACCTTTTTTCCTTTGAAGTCGTCATTTCCAAAACAAACTACATTTGTCTGCTTTGAGTATTTCTTGGCAAAGGGAGCGGGCGTAGGACAGCAGGTGGCCGCAGAACCCAGCAGAAGCTACAATCCTCCAGATAATCAACAACGCCCCCCCCCCACTGCTGCCTCCCGCCCCAGCACGTGCCAACCAACAAACATGTTACTCACTCCATAGCAACCCCCTCGTTCTTCAGATAGAACTTAACATGGTTTGGGGATAAATTGCGCTCATAGCAAAGCTGATCCCAGCCAACAAGGTTTCAGAGCATTTGCTCATTCTTGTAGAAGCTGATGATAATTGATGGACGACCGGCTTGCAGGACCCTGACAGGCTGGTTGCCTGCCCTTTGCACTCTGCCGGTTCAAGCCTTACAAGTGTGAAATAGCCAATTACTGGGATACCTATTGAAAGTAATAGGCCAATGAGCAAATTGCTACTGTGGGACGTGGTGGCGGTGTAGGTGGAAGAGTGCCAAGATAAAGTTCTGCTCCGAGCAGCTGCTCCCACCACAGCTTGGTGATGCTATTGGATGACCAAGTGATGAGAGGAAGGTATTTCCCCATTCGAACTGCAAGTGTCCTGCCTTGTATTGACTTAAAGTTTATGATGCATGATACCGTCTTGTTACCCAGGTCCTAATTTGCAGAAATAAATCCTCCTTTTAAAAGGTAGTTAAATAGGTAATAGGGATAGTCACGGCCATAGATTTTGTGCAAAAGCATTAAATACAATTTTTGCTTGGAATGAAAAGTCATATAGTGTGCAGAGTGTTAATACTTGCCAGCCATTTGCTATTGACAGAACAATTTATCTTGATAAAGGACAGTGAAAAATTCCAATCTATTCACTGACATCACATTATCAGCAGTAATATATGACTGCATCTAAATATAAGGTTCAGATCTGATACAGCTGAGGGGTTTCTGGTAATTTTCCTGTAAATATATTGTGTACTGGACAATGAAAAAATGTCCCTTTTACCATGTAATTGGATGACCTATTTTTATGTGAGATTTAAAGTTTTACTGTGTTTAATGGGATAGACCATAATGTTTCCTTTTTGGGTAACCTGTTTCTTTTTATAAGACTTTAGCAATAAAATGTATATTACTAGGTTTGACAGAGCAGAAACAGCAGACAAAGAAAGGTAGAAGCTTAAATATTAGTCTCATGAAGGAAAGATTCTGTGACCACAGAAACTTGCCGTGGGGGGGTGGGGGGGAATCTTATCTGATTGTCGTGAAAACGTCTGCTGTCAGTAGTTAGCTTAATGTAAATAGTATGTCTTCTTTTTGCCAGGATAGGAATACTTATTGGTAACTTTTAGGCATGTGCTTCTTAGCTTTCTTAGCAAAAAGATATGATTCATAATTTTAAATCGTATTAAGAACCTGGCTTGTTTAATTCAAAATATATTAGAAAGGAAGGTGGCGGGTGTAAAGTAGCTTTGGAGGAAGAATTTTAAAAGTGCTTGGCAATTTATTTTATGCAGTCTACGATTCTGTAATCGGAAGGCAACCATTGTGTAAAGGCCAGAAGTGTGAATGAAGCCAGTGCCAGCGCTCTGTATAATCCATTTTTTCAGTTGCCAGTCACTTGTTTGGTGCTGAAAAGAGAAATGACAAATGACATCTTGCAGTTTGCTTTGAATCTCCTATTAACAATTACCAAGTCCATTTTAGATTGAAAGAGTAGAAGATTGATTCATTTGATATTAAACAAGGATCAGCCTCAAAAATAAGATTATCATTTCAATCAGGGCAAAGTATGAAAAAAAAAAAATGCATGGGCTAAAAACACAGGCATTTTGATCATGATTGCTTTATTACCTTTAAATACACGGCATTTTTTTACTCTGTACTTAAAACTCAGAGGGGAAGACTATTATCCATTTGTATTTTTCACACCGTCTTTCCTCCCGAGAATATCTGATTGTGCAGCCCTCTTTGTGTGGCGCCCTGCGTGAGGAAGAGAGCCTCTCTGCTTATCTCCTGAAAAGATAGCAGATATAACTCACCTTGTGAAGATTTCCACCAGAGGCATTTGTACCGTCCTGAGGCTTGCAAAAAAAATTGCTAGGCGTGTGCTAGGCAGGAAAATAAAGTTTCTAATGACCAGAGCAGTGAAAAAACTTGCAAAGGAAAACCAAAACTGAATAGTTTGTTTCCATTTCAAGGAAAAAGAAGGGCTTTCTATTAAGTTTTCATTTGTGGACCCCTGTGTGTAGCTAAAGATTGTGTATACTTTAGCAGACTTGGGACAGTTAGCCCCACCCTGGCTCCTGGGAAAGAAGGAAAATGTTGTTACTTTCTCCTTCCTCTCTTTCTTCAACCCTAGAGGGTCCTAATATTTTGCTTTCCAAATACTTGGCTGCCCTGGGAGGAGAAAGAGTCTGGTATTATACCCCAAATCATTTGTCCTTCCCTAGTAACTATGCCTGCTGAGCGCTGTTTTATTGAGCAAGGCTGATATCTCCAAATCAGAGCAATTCTTCTGCCATTCCCCGGTTTGTTAACTCCTCTCTGTTGCTTCTCTGAGAAGTTATGAGGAGGAGCGGAGGTATCACGCTTGCCTGGCTGCGGATCCAGTGGTGAATAGAGGCTCACATTGGGAAGGTTGTCTACTCAGCCATGAGAGCAGAGCTTGCTGTCACTGAGGGCATCTATTCCTCAGGAATTGATGGCCTGGCTCTCAGCAAGAAGAGCTTCCTATTCTCCTCTGGCAAATGGGTAGTTCAAGTACTCTGGGGATTTAAGGGCTTTTGCTATATATCCTTCTGCTTCTCCGTTTGTTAAAACCGTGTGTCAGTTCAGTGTCAATGGCAAGACATTCAAAGAAGGAAATAAGGGCTGATCCGTGTTAATAGTCCTGTTTGGTGTTAAGGGTGGAGAGAGAGGATCTCAAGAATTGTTCCAGCTGCTTGAGATCTTTTTGTTGAGGACCATATAATTAGTTTTCATTTTTTCAGCTTCTTAACAAAGGCAAGAAAAATGGTCTGTGTACCCCTCAAATGAATGTCCAGGTATGACAAAGCAGAGGCAGTTACTTTTTCCTGGTAAAATTCCGTGTCACCTTCAATGAAAAGACTTTTATGTCTGTCAGGGAGCGAGTTCTGCTATAAATCTATTTGAGGAAATTGTGAGGAACAGGCAAAATGCTGCAACCAATCCTGCAGGTAAAAGGCTGAGAAGTCCCCTGGGCATTTTTGATCTGAGGAGGACGATGGACACTGAAACTATTAGACATGGATAAATGTGGAATATCCTGAGTTGTGCATTTATGTGCCTTTAAAGACTTAATCTTGAAGTAGTACTGGTAGTCCTGTGCTGGTTTCCCCTGCCATATTATAGTATTTTCTCTCTTCCCTTTCCTGGGTTTTTATACATTTCATCCAACTTTGGCTCGACTTGCGTCAGAGAAATCTACCTAACAGATGAAAATATCACAAAAGGTGGAAGCAGATATGTCATCATTGTGCCCTTATTTCTTCATCATTCACCAAAACTGTACATTTTATTTTGTAACCTGTGAAACTGCAGCGTTGCAGTGGAGTTTAGGCAGTGTGGTCTGGGAGAACTTCCCAGTAGTTCTTATCGGCACAACACGGGGAGTTGCAAAGTGGCAAATCAGACTTCTCTTTTTCAACACATGAATTGACCACACAAGTATCCCCCTTATTTTGTAGGTTATCCATTGTGAGTACACGCATCTCATGCACGTTGCACCTGGACTGTCATCTTGTCCCCTGCCTTCTGTTAGTGTAGCACCACAGTGGCTCATTAACAAGAAGCAACCACTTAAGTGTGAAGAAATAGTATGCTGATGGTTTACAGGAACACAGCATGAGACAACTTTTCTTTCCACTGCTGGAAGACATTTCTTTGCAAGGAAGCCTGGGCAGGGCGATGCGGTGTCTCCCAGGGCCAGGCTCGCTCGGAGGCTGAGTATGGTGGTGCCTTTGGGGGAAGCTCCCTGCTGCAACGCCGGTGCTGACTCCCAGTCTTGCTGGAGGGTGGTCCTTTGGCACACTGTGTTTTCAAGGAATGAGCCTGTCACTTGGGGTTTGCCCCTTGCAGGCACCGTAGAGCCCATTAACAGGCCAGCGTCTCTTGATTTCAAGCATCCAGTTGTAAGGCTCTAGTACAGCCTGTGGGTCAAGGGCATTTCTGCAAACAAATGGAGAGAGCAAAAGTGTGGAGCACAAGATGCTTTGCTTGGGTTGCACCGGAGACCCAGCAGTCACGAGGGCACGTGGTTACCTCTGCCGCTGGGGAGGCAGCTGTGCCACCAGACTCTCGCGTCTATTCCGTCTACAACCTGAAGAGCCTTTGTGACTTTGGGAGAAAACAAGTTGCTTTTCATCAGGGAAAAGGATTTAAATTGGGATGCTTACAACACTGATTTGGATTGCTCTTGCCTTCCAGTGATTCACCTAATAAGCTCGCTAATGAAAGATGTTGTTCATGATTTTTGGCATTGGGGCAATATTCTGTTCAAAGCTACTTCAGCTGCCTGGTAGGCTGGTTAAAAAAAAGAAAACAAACCCAAAACCCAAATCCCAACATTTTGAGTTAGTTTATGGTAATTAATGATACTATGCTGAAATAAATTATTATTTCTCATTTCCCCTTTTAGCAGTGCATTTCTTGTGCTGAGATAATTTTCAGCTACCACAGCAGGTTGATGGAATCAGTTGAATAGAAGCAGGAGTAATAATTTAGGATGATCAACAACTGTTAAACTGCTGCCTGCCTTAATTATTTTTAAGCTACCAAAAGCTTAAGGAGCACCATGCATTATAAATTGAAAAACAGAAAAAAAGTAACCTGAAAAAAAACTGTTAGTGCTTGTGAATTTTACAGTCTTGTTCCAGACATGATGTAATGAAGCAGTTGAGCACATAACAAAGTGGTGGAGATATCTGAATGGAGGACAAGAGGATTTAGTCCTTGCCAAAAAAAATGTTACTTTAAATCTGTTGATTGATCTAAATCTGTGTAGACTGAGTCAAAATATACAAGCTATATTTATATCTTGACTATCAAGCTGATGACTTACAAACTGCCTTTCAGTCTGTGTAGGTAAACTGATCACTCTCAAACTACTGCACTTTAGCTGTTCTAGGGGTTTGGGTTTTAATATTTTGGGAGGAGAAAGGAAGCTCATCTCCTTTATCCAAAATTCAGAGGCAAGTTTTCAATGTTTGTAATAGAAAGATAGTTTAATAAAAAGAAGCGAATGTTGCTATGATGTGAATGTGTACCAGCCATTTACTAATGGTGACAAATGCGGATTTTTGCGCTCCTATATACCAAGTGTGTGCAATTAGCTGCTCTCACTCACGATCACTTCATTTGCAACACTCATTTTTAATTTCTGTGTCAGAAGTGTGTCACGCATTTCTGTTCATTTGGCTCGTTCAGCCACATTAGTTTGCCTCTAGCTGCATTTACCCTCATTCTGTATTTTGTCCATATTTTCATTTCACTCCGTTCCTTTGCATATTTGTGGGGAGGTGTGTATTTTTATCTTCTGTGGTGTTTTGGACTTTCCCCAGTGTAGTAATGTTTACTTACAACAGTAACAGGGAGTTTCATTCCACTTCCCAACACAAATAAAGATGTCACTTAAAAGAAATATCATTGCTGAGATTCCATGGTGTCCAGGCCGATTTCAAAATATTTTTCCAGAGTTTTTTCACACCAGTGTCAGATGTGAAGAAGGTGTGTGTGGGTCCAGTTCCTCCTGGCCCAGCACAAATAGTCCAGGCAGATGATTTTCTCCTCTTCCTTCCAGCCTTTATGTCGGCATGTCCTCAAATCCTGCGATGAGGCTCCCCTAGATAAGCAAGAATGACACAACGATTAGGCTTTATGCTGTATATAGAATTAGAGCAGGTGTTCGTCAGCTGTGCCATGGCTGACAGACTGCTGTATCTTTGAATAGAAAGTCTGTCTCCACTTACAAATATTTGTTAATTTTTAATTAAATTAATTGCAGACAGTCACTTGATACAGGATGATATAATTTTGTATTTGTTTGTGTATGCATTTGGATATCTACTGCCCTTTATGTCAGTACTTGGCAACTGCCATCTTTTAAGGAGAAAAGTGCTCTTCTATGAGGTTTTTCAAAGAAAAATTAAACCTGAAGGAAATGCTTCCTTTTGCACGTGATGAAATACTGTCTCAGTTAGCTAAAGCAGTGTTTTCATAGAAAGACTGTCTAAATGTGTCAATTAGCTTGGGAAATTTTCACACACACAAAAATTTAAATTTGTTAAGCATTTCTGCCTGCAATAAAGCTGAAGTCTGCGTTCAGTAGCCTGAACCTAAAAGTGGCCTTTTGGAAAAGATAATGCCGACAACAGCTGACTACACCATTAATGGGGTTGGTTTGAGTGCCTTTAGGACTGAAGTGACCTTTTCGGAAACTTTCAAGCAAGTGTCTGAGTGCCTCCTCTAACTCCAGCAGCGCGGGTATGTATGTTATAGTTACCTTTACCTTTAAAACTTGCTGGAAACTAGCAATCTTGCACATCTTGCCTAAGCAAAAGAAGATGGTTCAAGAGCTAATATACATATCAGAGGTTTGGTTCCTTCTGCAATCAAAGGGAGAAGAGAGGTTTGCAGGAAGAGTTGCACAAGGAGGAAAATTAATCTGTGGAGTGGTTAACCAGGTCTTTTCTTTTAACAGAGCCCTTTATTTGGAAATGCTGGGCGTGATAGATCATTGAAGTACAACAGAAGGTACTGAGTAATAAAGAATTAAAAAAGATTAAAGAAATCAAATAATTCAGCAGTTTGCACATTAGTTACAAAATAGGGGCAGTAAACGCTGAATGGATGAGTGACATTAAAAGCCCTCTTTATGGTCCAAAGTTAATTTGAATAGCATTAATTTACAGTTGACAAATTGTGTCTTTTTAGCGTTGGTAATCCAACCATTTATTAAACTGTAAAAGCAATGGTAATTAAGTATTACTGCCCAGGAATGCTCCTATGGTTAGTTACAGTGGGGGCGGGTGTGGAATAGCTTGCCTTACGACGTCAGGGAGAATACAAATGTTTTCTCCCCTAGAGAGGGAGCCAGGAGAGGCACGCTGCTGCCCCGTGGTCCTTGCCAGCTGCAGCATCTTCTTCCTTTCTTTTACCCACTGAATCCTTTTGCAGTGTAGTGAGAGAGGGGTGGGGGGAGGACAGGGGAACAGGGTGGGTCCTCTGTCTTTTGCCTGCTGCTGAACGGAGCATAACAAAACTGGCAACGCTACTGACTCCCCTTCATCTCTCTGCTGCCAAAGGGTGAGGGAAGCAGGGAGGCTCCTCTGGTCGATCTGCCTTGGGTCTTCGTTCAGCCAGCACTCAAAGGAATCACAGACTGGTTTGCGTTGGAAGGGACCTTAAAGATCATCTAGTTCCAACCCCCTTGCCATGGGTAGGTACCCCTCCCACTAGACCACGTTGTTCAAAGCCCCATCCAACTTGGCCTTGACGAGGGTGGAAACAAACCCCGAGGGACACTCGCTTCCCTTCCCCACCCCAAATTATATTGGCCCCTGACATGCAGCATTCCCAGCCGTGGAGGCATGGCCTCACCCAGGTGTCCCACACTACTTTTCTTAAATAAGAAATGATGTGACCTCCTGCCAGTGTGTTGCCCTGCCTTCCCACAATTTCAGTCTCCCTTGTGAAAATGAAGTATTTGGGACACAGTCACACAGTGAAACCTCCCGGAGCTGGAGGAAGGGGGAGGTGAAGGGAAGGATTTGCGGGCACATGTGAGCCTGTGGAAAGAGCCGCCATGCCAGGATGCTGCTGGCCATGTGGTGAGCATGCGTTGTCTGAGCTGGCAACACGACTACTGTGTCTTGTCACTGTAATATCTGGGTTTAGCATTCTGTTACTTTACATAGCACTGAACTTGAGCCACAAAGCTCACATTTTTCCTGAAACGTTCTCAAAAGCATAGTATTTTTGTGATGAGTAGTAAACATCTTTACTTAGGGGTATCAGCTTTCTTACGGGAGGAGCTTCGGGTCAGGGCTTGGCTGAACACACAGGGAGTCCTGCTCCCAAAGGTCCCCCTGCACCCCCGGCACACTGCAGCCTCTCCTCCAACCGCTGTGGCTTGGGGGAACAAACATTTGTTTTGATATCAACAAGCATACCAGCAGGAGCGACCATCCTCCTGCTTATTTACAAGGACTCTTGTTCACTGAGCTGCTTTGTTTGACCCCAAGCACGATTCCTTAAATAGAAAAAAAAATTCTGATGTCAACCTGGGTAGTAAAGAAAGTTTTGTAACTGTCATTTATGTCTTCGCCTAACAATTACCCATGGGCTTCATGTGCAGTTTAAAGTGTCAGGGATCAGGATTGTAATTTCCATCCCTTTTATGCTAGTGCAGAAGTCCCTGTCTCTCATTAAAATTCTCTGCTTGTCTGCTGCATATTTCTTATACCTCCACCTGTTATGTCACCCAGACTTCTGATAGAAACTTATTTGGATAATGTCTGCAAGCAAAGAATTTTCCCTGAAAAGGTTGAAGATGGAGACGCTTTGTCAGGACCTGACAGGTGTAAATTTCTTAATGTATGAGGAGTATATGAAAATACAAATCATCACTGAGAGCCAGCCTGAAGCAGACTGAAAAGCTGTCATAAGCAATTTTCAAAAAGTATGAGTTATTTGGTTCTCTTCCAGGAGGAACAACTCCACAGGCATAAATTCGTGAATGGTACTTGACAATCTTAACAAGTCCTCCTCTCCCAGCGCTGAGTGTGTGACAGAGAGGCGGTAGGGACTGTGCGCTCTCCTCTCTTCTCCAGCGGTGGAGGAGCTGACGTGATAATCAGGGGATGAATTCTGCTTTCCTGAACTCGAGGCATTCCTCCACTGAAGCGAATTTCAAGGAACTGATTAATCTGACAGAGTTAGGCCTGGTTGCAGCTGATTATTTGCCAAAAGGTGTTTTATAGATCCTCTCCGTTTCCATTTACTGAGAGCAATGATAGGAAAGAAAATAGCAGATGCCTTGTGACAGGCACCTTGGCTATTTTGTATGCTCCTCCGTTTTGTACGTTTTCACTTTGGGTGTGTGGAAGGATCATTGCTAACTGGATGGGCCTACTCGCTGGTGTATGGAAATGGACTTTAAGAAGGATTGTGCATGATTGGCAAATCAGTTCTAATCGAGTAAATGTCAAGGTCAAAACAAACAAGTGATGAAGATGAGAAAGCCCTGGAGTGGTATCTGCTTCAAATCATATTAAAGGCTGTTCGTAGCAAAGTGCTTCAGGGGGACTATGCAAAATTAAAGAGCAATGAAGTTGCTGTGCAGTTTTAAACCAGAAATATCTGTTTCCTCTACTGAAGTTGAAAGCTGGCGCTTAGGAAATGTCCTGACTGAGGTGGCAAAATTAATTTCTCCTTTGTGTGTGAGTGTCCTAGAGCAGGTGGGGTGGGAGGTTTCTGAGAGGTAGGAGGGCATGTGGCACTCCCCTGCTTGTCACTCTGCACTGGGGGACAGTGGAGTGCCACCGTGGCTGTCCGCCCCTCGCTCCGATCACAGTGAACTGGATGCGAATGGCACGATGAACATCTTATCATGGTGGTTGTGGACAAATATCTAATAACAAAAGCTCGTAACAACACTATATGTAACTACAGTCCCAAATCCCAGAAGAATCATATGTAAGGATCTAGATCCTTTTTTTTTTTAAATCATTGGGAAACTTGCATGTAAATAGGCTACAAGAGACACCCAGAGTTTTTTATGGTTCTCTTAACTCCTCATTAATTTTCTCTGATGACTGAGGCTCTCTTGTAAACTAGAAATGCAGGTGAATATAAAAATGTACAATGCAGAGCCCAGCAAACTCCTTTTGTCAATGTGACTTGCTTTAAATTAGGTGTCATGTGCCACAGTACATCAATAAGTGCAGACTGTGTGTTTTTCAATGTCAAGTCTAAATATTATAAAATACCGATGCAGCAGCTGCCTTAAATCATTGCAGAGAAGGGGACAACAGTGAACACTGATTTGTTTCAGGTAGAATATAAATTGTCAGTTTAAAGAAGTATTGGAATGTTGTTTACTGAGTTACCATTGTATTTTTTAAGGAACTAATTGTTGTGGTCTGATTTCAAAGTCATTTAGGTGCTTGGAGTTAAGTTTAAAGTTCAGGAGGAACTGGTCAGGTACTTAGGAAACTTAGAGTATGTTTATGAACCTTTAAGTGTCTGAACTTCTTGCAAAGATTAGCTTTCTGGTATCCAAAGGGAGATTCTTTTTTCATGCCTCTATTATCCAGGTTTTGTTTCGGATTCTGGAGGAGGTCATCTACTTAAAGTCACAATACCAAGATCAAATTATTTAAGCATGAAGATATCAGCCAAGTAACATCTCATTAGCGGTTGGTGTTAACGATAAATCATGCTGCTGTTTTGGGGGCTTTTCCAGCCAAAGCAGAAGAGCTACTTTATGTAATTCTGTTGCAATGGTGTCAAGTATGTGAAAAGACCCATCTGCTTCATATGAATGAAGCTGGTCATAAATCTAGTTTCTTGAGGTAGTGAGATGACCAGTTCAATCTTGACTTAAATGTTTTATTTTTCTTACACCAGTTAATCATTTGGGTACTTGTGTCCATATGAGAAAATGAGATGAGCTTTCAGGCATCCAGTGAGCTGACTCTAGGATTCTGTTTGACATTATTTTTATCTTTACACAAAATGTTGAAAATGAAATGTCATCACTCAGTTTGTGTATGGCTGTCAAGGCCAGGTGAGGTGCCACAGAAGTAGAACATATCAATTGTTACGGAAGTATTGAATGCTTTTAAGTGATTACTGAGAAATGCAAACGCCTACACAAATGTATAGTCATCCAGAATGTAAGAAATGATGTAGATGATTTATTCTAATGTATTTTTGTTGTGTGCTCTCCCATGTCCTGGCACGCTGATCGCAAACTGCCCTGGTGCCTTCTGAACCATCTGAGTGGATCCTTATCCGCTTGTGGAGGACTAGTAGGACTTGTTATTCTTGTGTAGCATTTGCCATTCTGCATTGTAATAAGCTTAGTTCCAAAAAATGTACCTGATGACAGGTATAAACCTGATTTTGAAAATCTTCATGTCAGCACTCTTGTGTGGCACCATAGGACGGTGAGGGAAAGCTGCTCATGTGAGTAACGATTCGTGAGATTGGTCTCCCCTCTCTCATAGCAATATTTGGCCTTCATTAGTCAGAGTCTACTTGTTGCAAGCATGATGTGTAGAAAAGATTGCCAAGTCTTAATAGTTTAGATATTATTATTATTCAAAGTAGTTTATATTTTCCAAGCTAGCTGTAAGCTGTTGCACCTATCTTGTTCCTGTTTTCAGATATTTTCATGTCTAATTCAGTCACAAAGGAAAGCTCTGTTTGTTTATCAGATGTAGGAAAATGACTGCTGATCCTACTGTATCTTTTGAAGGTAATTTCTACCACTGTAACAAGCCAGAATCAAAATGACTAATCAGTTATAAGCCAGTCCTCATTAACTTGCACTAAATTATTTTAATTTGGCAGATAAAATAGCCACTTTTCCAGCCTTAATTAGAATTTGGTCTAATAGGATTGACAAGTCAAGCTGGGGGGAAAATGCCCTTCTTAATTGCTTTTAGAATGGAGTAATTTTTTTAACAGCAGATTGAATTTGCTATTTGTGTTATAGGAAAATTCTGCCTGGTGAGCAAATGTATTCTTTTTGTTTTTAAAGCTTGCTGGGATTGCCCATAGCAAAATAAGCTTAACTAGTGTTATCTTTAAACAAGTGTGTTTGTACAGTATTGCACTGAACTGAGACTGAAATCAGGATTTTAAACCAGAAGGGTTTGGGGAAGTAGCCTTTCACTTTCTTCA
Source organism: Chroicocephalus ridibundus (assembly GCF_963924245.1). Taxonomy (NCBI): domain Eukaryota; kingdom Metazoa; phylum Chordata; class Aves; order Charadriiformes; family Laridae; genus Chroicocephalus; species Chroicocephalus ridibundus. Next base: position 188,569,284 of record NC_086284.1, on the reverse strand, counting down.
TTCGCTTTTCAGCGTCATCATCAAATGAGATCACTTTAAGTGACTTTCAGTGAAGCGAAAAAGGGACTTTAGCACTCATTTTCCCAACAGAGCCATGTAATTTTTTTTTCCACTTATGGCTTCTGGAACACGTTGAATCTGTCTTTTGAATCTGTTCTCTATACCTTTTTTCTCTACTAACTTGGATGAACATAATCAAATTAGCATTTTCTTTTGCATCCTTGAAAATCTTACTCCTAAAAACTTTGCCAAGCGGGGATAGTTGGTGTGTATAGAGCCAGCTCCAGTAACATCCTTCATGCTGCCTTTGGCCCATGAATGGCTGAATCCAGAAGTGCTCATGAAGACAGAAGCAGCATACTCCCTGCTACATGAACCCAAAGGGCAAATGTCACAGAGCCTACAAATACTTGGAAGGGTTTTCCATCAGGATACCCTGATGAGCAGGTTGGCACAGTTCTGTTTAATTGTAGCTAAAAATACTGTAGCTGATCCCCTGCTTTGTGGGACACTGACTACGAAGTGCCTGCAGTGATTGCAGTTAAAGCTAGCAGTTAGGTCAGTTCATTGCATTAAGTTTTGTTTTAATGCTCTACTCTCTTAGACATTTTTTGTAGCATAAAGCAATGGCTGTTTCGCTGGAGATCCCACAAAAAAGGCATCTGACTATACCAAGGCTTCACAGTTTTTGCTCTTTTCCAATTTTTTTTCTTTTAACCACAGTTTGAGTCCTTTCTTTTGTCAATGTATAAAAACAGTACGAAAACCAAAACAAACCGCCCCCTCCTTCCCCCCCCCAAAAAAATTGGTCTTTTCAGCTCTTTATAGGGACTTGCTTCCACCTTGAAGTCTTTCAGATATTTTTCATTATATGAGAATTCATATGAAATAAGAAATTCTTAAGAAGAATTGAAATCTTTGAGAAATAGTTGGCTGAAATGTTTGTGGTAAGGTGGAGAACCCCTATTTTATGTCTAGAAACAAGTTCAGTGAAGTCAGTGATAGCTTATGTTTCTCTCTGTTACTCATCGCTATACATCAATCCTAAAGTAGCCAAAGCTCTTCTGATTCTCATTCAGGAGAATGTACCTAGTCCCCACGTCTACTCTGACTTTGGCCTCTTTGCTGACACTGCCAACAAGGTTATTGAATGAAGTGGTGTGATTTTAACGATGCAAACACCTGCCCAGTAGGAACTGGACTGGAACTACCAGCTTGTTTCAGATAGACCATTGAACAGCTGTCTCATCGTAATAACGTTCAGTCACTACCAACTGGGGTTGAATTCAAACTTGTGACCTGCAGGTGAAGGGCTTTGTAGCCATTACCTGTGCCTTGAACCATCTAGCCATTTAAAACTCTTCAGAAGGGACGCATTTTGAAAATCTCATTGGGAAGAGAGAAGGGGAGAGGATTTTGCCAAAAAACTTGTCGCCATTTCTTCCAATTAAAAATTCTGTGCATTTTATACTGGTTTTTTATTTGCATAAGAAGTTTGAGAAAAGCTAGATTATATCAATTATGTCTATGGGCCAGGCAGGTCCTCACAGTTACGTCACGGTGGTGGTCAGAGGTGATGTGGTATTATGCCATTAGATGCATCCTTTTCAGCTCGGCCTTCGCATATTTGAATGTCTCTCCATTTAAAAAGAATTGCGTATTGACATAGTGTCTTTGTTTCATATAGATCCTGAATCTGCAGTTTTGTAGCAGCTTTCCAGTCCCTATTGTGCATTTAACTCAGATTTGACAGAAACCACAGAATGGTTTTGTAATGGATATTATCCGTCCTCCTGGTCCCTGAAATGCCTTTTGGATGGGCTAATATCAGCAAAATTTTAGTGGGTAGTCAGGGAATTATATAGAAAACATGTAATTGGACTTCATGAGAAATTGTTGACTAATACCCTTCTGATGGTACCTTCGTATCGTCTATGGCTGAGTAATCTGTGTAAAGTGATTTGCATCACAGCCGAGTTAGCGTCAAGGGTGTACTTTGGACAGAAGGCACACTTTAGAAATTAGGATCTCCTTTTTTTTTTTTTCCATGTGAAAATACACTACATATGCTCCCTGTTTTTCTCAGGGACTATCACACAGCCCTGAAACATTTACAGCTTTGCTTACACTAGAAGGAGAGGATGAGAGGAGAGGAAATATGACAGTGGGGGCTGGTGGCAGCGTGAAGCTGCCGCTCTCCATGTGCTTTCAGTGCCTTGTTTATTGCTTCGTGCAGCACAGCCTAGATGAGGCTCATCAAGAGCCAACTCTAATTGAAGCTGTCCAATAAAAGTGCTGTTATGAGCAGATGTGGCCGTACCAGGAATATTTTTTTTTAATGAACTTAAAAATATTTTAAGACCTAAAATATTTCTGGCCAGAAACAAGATACTTGGCACAGACCGAGCATTTAAGCTTCATCGCGGAAACTTATCTCAATTTTCTCACGCCATTCCTAGTCTTCAGTTTCTCCTGGGGATCTGATCATTACTTGGCCCCATTAATGCTGTGTGCTTTAAAAAGTTTTATTTGGTGTGCTTTTCCATCTTGACATAAACCACACCTTTTGGGATAGATTTTTATTGGAGATTGGAGGAAAAAAGTCTCTCACTTGGTAAACATATCAGGGAATACTTAGGCACATTTTTAACTTACATATTCACAATGGGGCCTTCTTCCAGCTTTCCCAGGTGTACGTTTCCACCTTCAGCCATGATAACTTGATGTCTGTTGAAAATATAGGTACATTTGAAAGCTGGAGAGGGACATTTTACAAGGGCATGTAGTGATAGGATGAGGGGTAATGGCTTCAAACTGGAAGAGGGTAGATTTAATGGTGGTGAGGCACTGGAACAGGTTGTCCAGAGAAGCTGTGGATGCCCCATCCCTGGAAGTGTTCAAGGCCAGGCTGGATGAGGCTTTGAGCAGCCCGGTCTGGTGGGAGGTGTCCCTGCCCATGGCAGGGGGGTTGGAACTAGATGATCTTTAAGATCCCTTCCAACCCAAAACATTCTATGATTCTATGATTTTATAACCCTTTTACCACCCACGTATCACAACTCAAACGATAGCAACTGAGATGCTGCTCATCTCCACTCGGTGTGAGACCAAAGTACAGCAAAATTCGTCATGACCTGTGCGGGGTGAAAAAAGGTGGTAACTGTGTACGGTGAAGAGCAATTACCAACCTGGGCAGCAAAACTCAAGCACATGGGCCTTCCTGGCTGCAGCTTTGTGGTACCTCACTGCAACCGGACAGGGCTTCTCAGGCTGTCCTTCAGTAATTCCCTCTCCTGTCATTATCTCTCTGGAAAACTGACCAGTGAATTAAAACGTGGGTGAGTCAGTTTAAATGAAATAACCTGTTATTGCCCATGTAATTCTGCACATATAATATTCTTGCACATATAATTCTGGTTTTGATTGAAGCAGCTGTCTTTAGGAGTCAGAAGCTCAAAAGAGAGGTATTTTATAGAATGATCAGAAAAGTTGAGCAAATGTGACAGCAATAGGAGAAGGTGGATAGCTGAGTTTCATTTTAGGCTATTCAGGCTATGTCCTGCTGGTAGAAAAAGGGCTTACAAAAAAGCAAGAGTCATGACTTGAAGGTGAAGAAGGACTATAATTGAAAGAAAAGCTTAAGCAGGTGTCCCAGAGGTGTAACTCTCTTCTGTGCTTTGCTTTTTGTTTGATCTAAGCCTTTGCAACATCCCTGCTGTGTTGTTTTGATGTGGAGTGGTGGTTCTGTGTTCCTTAGAGAGCATTGCTTGTGAATTCCTCCCTGGCAAGGAGGACACCGCGGTGCAGGGGCATGCGTGCTGCTCTGGGGAAAGGAGGAGTGAGCATAACCGTGCTTTGGGCTGTGAAGCTACCTGTGAATGGAGAAACCATTCTGTACTAAACCCTAATTTATTACCAAAAAAAAGACATAAGGGAGAAGTTCGCTGCATCCCTGCAACAGAGGTCACTTGTTGGCAAGAAATTATTTAACCTTTAGCAGTGCAAGGCGATGGCTGATTTGTGAGCGTGGTTGCTTCCAGGCTGTCAGTCGTGTGTGCTGATGCAGAACTCGCGTTCCCCATGGATTCAGCACTGTCAGACCTATTACTTTTTCTTATGGGGATCAACATTATCTTGGGCAAAAGTGTCATGCCCCATTGTGGGCAGGGTTGTCTCCTGGAGGGCTTGATGGCTGGCAGTGGTGCCATACCCTGGTTGGTGTTGGAGCAGCCGGCTGGAGGCACGGGCCAGGGAGGCGTTGAGGAGTTGCTGGATAGGGCCGGGGAGGATAAGGTAGGAAGCAAGGAGCTATTTTATAGCTGAATTCTGAGCAAAGACTTCTTTGTCATAAGCGCTGTCAAACAGCCTCGTTGCTACGGCAACACCGGCTAGATAACCCATTTGGGAAAATACTTGTCGGACCTAACACTCTATCATCTGTCATTCAATAATTTCATGTTCATAATAACTAGGAAATCAATGGCCATCCTCCGAGACAGTTTGCTGAGAGGGTAAGCGTGCTGCTGCCAGCGCGCAGCCCAGGCTTCTCTTGGCTTGCCGGGAGGCTTGCGCTGGCCACGGGACGTGGGCCATCACTCGCTCGCGTGGACCCGCTTGGATATTTAAGACAGGTTGAGGTTCGTGATCTAATTAAACTGTGCTGTTGACACCCGTAAGAGAGAGAAGCAAATGGCATATAAAGCGGTTGTTATAGTGTGAGGAAACAAAGGTTTGGGTAGAATTAGCATTTTGTATTTTAAAATACCGAGGGAAACTGTGTGCTCAAGTTATCACATGGATGGCATGAACAAATTCAGTAACTTAAAGGCATTTTTTTCTTATCTTGGCTTTCTAATTAAACTGCTTATCATCATAAAGGCTGTGTTACCTGCATGTTATGTATTGAATATAAAGCAATCACGGAACGGTAATTAAAATTCCTAAACATGCACCCATTGACTTTACATACAATTAGTTTACTGCAGTGTGTCATTTATTAATAGCACAAGTTTTCAGAAGTGAGCCCCTGGTTGGCTATGCAGGAAAAGATGTGTTTAGTAATTACTTTGGTAATGTTTATCTGTTTTGAAAAAATGCGCTAATATACATCTCTGGAAAGTAATACTATAAATAAAAAACATGTTAAATTTGAGGCTTGGGGAGAGAGGAGGAATCCTTGCTGATTAGGGTATTATAGACTTGAAGAAAAGGTAATTCTTATCACTCTATTAACAGTATTTGAAAGATGCTTATTCTCATAATTCACAACAGGAGTTTCTTTTTCCTTTTAAAGATTCTTTTGGAGCACAAAGATAAGGTGGCTTTTTTCCCCGCTGACTGTTTCAGCACATTTTGTGTCCAATTAGCAGACAGCTCAGGGCAGACGCACACAGGGCCACTGGCCAGAGCTTTGGAAACAGACTTCTTGTTTGTGCTGGGGAACGTGGTGAATACTCAGGTCAGCTTTTATGGTTTTCTGTGAAGAGGACATGCCTTTCGAAGGGAAATTCGTGGTTCACTCTGCAAATGTAGTAGTCAATAGTCACGTGCAGTGATACCTTAGGCATCAGCATGGGAAATGGGAGGGCATCCGCAGTCCTTCTCTTTTTGTACCCAGAGGTAAAACTGAGAGCGTCCAGGGTGATGACTTCAAGCTCTTCATTATTCGATGCCCTGCTGTGGTTTCTTGAGGTAAGCAATTGCTTCTGCAGCTTCTGAAAACTTGTTTGATTACAGCACATCCAATTACAGGCTCAGTGTGTGCTTTCTGACTGAAATGTTTTCAGCTGTTCAAATCAGCAAAAATACTTGCAGGTCCTAATTCCTGGCTCTAAATTGTGTTAAGTCTCAGAAGCAGGGTGTATTTCATTTGTCCACGTGCAGTTTAAGTTTGGAGTGGTTTGGATTTCTGTATTATGTCAGGTTTGGAAAAATAATTGCCTGGAATAGATCTGTTCAAAACTGTGAGAAGAAACCTGTTCTTTTAATGTTCTCCAACATTCTGGGTTCAGAGAAGAAGACAGAGGTTTAGGAGGGTGCCGTTGTTAAAGATGTCAAAGCCCAGCTGTGGTGAGACCCAGAACTCAGTTCAGGCAGAGGAGGAGTCGAGATTTCATTGCGAGGGACCCATTGAAGAAGGACTCCCTGAAGGAAACAGACTTAAGGAGATGTATGAATGAGATACCAGAAGAAGTTTGGCATAGAAGAAATAGAATAGTTATCCCCAAATTACAGAGCTTCATAAATATCGATAGAGACATCCAAGAGGAAGAATTAAGTTGGACATGTTAAGAGAGGGCTGTGGGAGCAGGGGCAATGATAGGAGAGAGTGACAGATGAGCTTTTAATGCCTGAGCCTCTGGTGGTGAAGGTGTGCACCTTGAATGGGAAGTGATTAAAAATACGTTATCTCAGCAAAACTATGCAAAATGGAAATATTCAATCAACAGCAGGCAGGATTGACAATAGTGAAGCTGTGATGTGGCTCAGCCTTTCAGGGGGATTTTTTGATTCCATATGGAAAACCAGGCCATACAATTTGGAGAAGGCACCAAAGGGGTTAGCAACAGACTCACCGTTGAAAAGAAATGAGAAACTATTCTCAAGAAAAGCACATCAAAATAACAAGCTAAGAAGGCATAAGAGCAGATGGCTGGAGAGGAAACAAGTAGGTGCTTGAAGTGGCACAGGTAACTTTTCACACTGCGTCCATGTAGCAATCCTTGTTGCTGTCGGTTTTGTATAGGAAGTAATCCTCTCACCTGTGTGACAAAATGACAAAGCCTTATTTCTTCATGTGCACAGCTGCTGGGTACCTCCTGTGCGTGCACTGCCACAGCTTCTTGCCAATGCTCCCACAGCCTCTCTGGTCACCTCCCTTCACACCGGGGCATGTGGCAAGGGACAGACTGTCTTGTGTGGGCGAGTGAACATGTTCTGCTGTCTTATTAGTTGGCAACTTTTATTCAGATTATTAAAGAAATGCAGAGAAGCAATATGAAAGTTCATTTATTTACCTTTATGAATGGAATCGGCAGCTTCCGTGACTTCCTACGGGGATTCTCATATTTACTTTGTGTGGACTTGAAGGAAGGAGTTATAGAGATATGGATGCATTTATTATTTATTGGTTAGGTCTTGTGCTTTCCCCCAGCATTTGTCAGTAACTGCTATTTTCTGTCACCCACTGGAAGATGGAAAGGATAAGAATTTGCAAGAGCGCCGAGGGAGCACGAACTGTGACTGCCTCTTCCATACTTAATGCGAGTGGATAAATACACAACATCAGTTTCCAGTGCGAGCGCTCGCTTCAGCCGTGCGGGTCCTCCTTCCCTGCCGCTCCTAATAGAAGAGGAAAGCCAGGAGGAAGTTGTAACGTGACATTCCCTGTGTGTTGCAGGCGATAAATATTGCCTCCCGTGGTGCTGCTTTGATGAATCTGTTTTTAGTCAGGGGTTAGATCAGTAAAGCTTGCGCTGGAGAGTGTGAAATAGCATTGATCAGGCTGACTTCTGAAGCAGGGTGAAAGACAAAAAAAATCAATTAAACCTGCAACCCAGGCATCCTGGTTTATTTTGCTGCATGCAGGAAAGCAGGCGTGCAGCAGCTGTTGCTTGCTGTAACACCCGAGCTGGGGCTGTCCTGGGGAGCAGCCTCGGCAAGCCTGGCTCAGCCCAGCCTGCTTCGGAGGCTTTGGCAGGTTCTCCCATCTGCCAGCCACTGGGCACAGTCATAGAGTCACAGAATGGTTTGGGTGGGAAGGCACCTTAAAGATCATCTATTTCCAGCCCCCCTGCCATGGGCAGGGACACCTCCCACTAGACCAGGCTGCTCAAAGCCCCATCCAGCCTGGCCTTGAACACTTCCAGGGATGGGGCATCCACAGCTTCTCTGGGCAGCCTGTTCCAGTATCTCATCACCCGTGTAGTGAAAAATTTCTTCCTGATATCCAATCTAAATCTATCCTCTTTCAGTTTGTAGCTGTTGACTCCTCATCCTATCACTACATGTCCCTGTAAAAGTCCCTCTCCAGCTTTCTTGTTGGCCCCCTTCAGATACTGAAAAGCTGCTACAAGGTCTCCCTGGAGCCTTCTCTTCTCCAGGCTGAACAACCCCAGCTCTTTTCAGCATGTCTTCATAGGAGAGGTGCTGCAGCCCTCTGAAGTCTGAGGAGGTCTTCTTCATGGCCTTGTGCCCAGCCAGAGGGATTGTGGTAGAGTTCAGCTTCTGGGAGGATGCATGGGGGTGAGAACGCTGGAGAAATTTTGAAGCGAAAGGTGAAGGGATGTAAGGTAGAGAAGAGCTGGGAAGGAGCAAGATGTGATGGACAAAGGCAGTGCACAGCCGCAGTGGCCTGTTTGGAGTCATCAATGGATGAATGGAGAAACAAATGCAGAGTTGTGGTGGGGCAAAGAATTTAAGCTGGACATTGCAAACAAGAAAATATGGAGCAGGATATGCAAAAGTAAAATCTCACCATACAGTAAAGGAAGGACAGGAGAGAATGAGATAGAACTGCAGCATTGGTTTGCATTGCCAGCTGGAAAATAGTGCCAATTTTATGTGTGTTCTCTGTAGTTTATTGTAAGAGCTACCTTTAAAGAGTTTTTTGTTTAAAATTGGGTTTACAGTTGTACTGTTTTTGTTTCTTTGCAAGGTATACAAAGATCTCGAAAATCTTTTCGTTATCCCAAACAATTGCTGAAATTCATTAGTTGCCATCCTCTGGTGTGTTACTGCTCTGCTGTCACCCGCTGGGGGCTGGGTATCTCCCTCACCATGGAGTTTCTTGGTGCTTTCTATGCTGGTACTGAATTTTGAAGATTATTTGTCATATTTCAGTATTAATGCTTTGCTACGTTTCTGTGTTATTCACACATTTGTAAAATGGTGATAACATTACCTGACTTTGTGAGGTACTTTGATATCTCTGTATGAAAAATTCTGTATGAAACTTGACTTCTGTTGTTAGGTAAATAGTTTACTGACATTTGGATTTTATTTTTTTTTTGTACAAGTTAAATTTAATGATTTTAAATAATCTGTTTTACCTGCTCAGAATTGTTTGCTCTTCTGCTTGTGCCTGAAGGAATAAAAAGTTATTTTCAAACAGAAAATAGACCTTTATATAAATTGTTCTCTCTGCCAACAGTACAAAGAGGGTTTAGACAAACCATCCGAGGACGGCAGGTTTTTAAGATCTTTGCTTTTCATCCTTACTTTATCACTTAACTTGCTATTAGGATAGCATGTGTCCACAACAGCACCTAAATGATTCATTTTATCAGTTGAATTGTGACCTTTTGTGAAACGTCTATATGATGAACTACAGTAGGAAGCAGAAAGACGGCACAAGTGCCTTCTGCATTCCTTCGTAGATGTACAGAAACCTGATCATTTTACGTGGTGATTTTGATGTGGTCATAGTTGTGTCCGTTCCCAGTCGGCTGGTGATCAATATGCATATGTCTCATAACTTAATAGAAAGAAGACACCCTGTAATCAGGGAAATTAGCAGCTAAACAAGAGTTTGTGGTCCTTTTCTGTTGAGGTCAATAAGAATGCAGCTATGTTCATGAGTTTTGGTAAGAAAGCCACGAGAAGCTAATTTAATTTGAATTTCTGACAGGTTTCCAGGAGGAGTAATCAGTGAAGTGTCAGGATTACTGTACAAGACTTGTGTAATTTTTTTCAGTGAGGATGAGCCCATCCTGATTTAGGTTCTGAATACCTTGCATCAGGAATGTGTCCACACCTTTTACTCTCTCTAGATTTGGTCTTTGTGCAGGAGAGCTCCTGGGTGCATGCTTATGTCTTGTTGACAGAAATAGCTGTTAAGGATGCTGTACTAAATTATCATTGGGGTTTTCTCTGTTTCTTTAACTATATCACTGATTTTCTGCCTTCACAGTTCCAAACACCATTTTGGCTAAGACGTATGCTGAAATCATTTTCCCACGATTTTCATTCCAACCAAAAGTGGGAACGTTGCCTAAAAAAACTGTTCTTACATGGTAACCCCGTTCTGAGGGATGCATAGCATCCAAACTTTTGGGTAGCTAAAATACTTGAATTTTTAGTTCACCTTTCTAGCTTGAGACAGGACTCTCTCTCGTTTTCCCTGAGCTGACAATGTTGTTGCTCACTGCATGATAAAGTATGTTTCCTAATTTATTTGACCATCACTATTTGGATCCCTGAAGCATTACAGTAAATCCCTAATGCATCTGCCGAAGGGGACGAGAACAACCTTACAGCTTCTGGCTAGTCACTCCAGTGACACGGCGAGGTCACTCTTGAAGGCAGTAACTTTTGAAGACCACAGTGGGACAGAGAAATATATGTTGTTACACACAGGTAGTGTTTAATCCTAGAAAATTTGTTGTCTTTTGCTAGAAGTCAATGACTCTTTCAGAAAACTTGTGATTCAGGAGCTGGGGGAGGAAAGGCATTGTTTGCCATAGCAACCTTAACATCCCGTTACAGTATGTCTGTCAGTTGTGCGACGGCTAATTTATCATGTAAAGTGTACGCTACGTATGTCACATTTTACTGTCTGTTCATTTGTTTTGATAATCAAGATCTTGACAGATTTGTCCCATATGGTAGGATTTATAGTAAGGATTTTCTTATCACTGAATTAAGTTGATACATATAATCCGAGTGTCCTGCACAAGAACTGAATAGAAATGAAAGATTCAGACTAGATGTGAAGGTCTTGCAGAAAAAACACCACCACCACCCCCAATCCATTATTCTCCTTGATTATTTTTTTTTATTTTTTTCTCTGTGTGATTTGTTTCATATCTCTACAGAAGCAATCACAGAGAAGAGAATAAGCATTGACTTTGAGAAGGTTAAATATTTCCCCTTCTATTAAAAGATCATTCTGTTTTATAAGGTGAGAAGTGTAATTCTGTAAAAATGAAACACAAGTGAGTTCTGGAAATGTGCTGCTTTTCCCTCCAGTGTACACGCTCGCATACACACCGCCTGTAGTTTGAAGCCTGATAAGTAAATTCATTTTTCACAGATGTCACTTCCTCCCCTGTGGTAAATGAGAGCATCTTTCTCTCCTCTCTGAAGACAACGAGTTGAAAACGTGGGGGCTGACTTCTTACAGACAAGTAGAAACATGGACAGATTTAGCCCCAGGAGATGCCTACCTGGCCTGAAGCCCGTTGTTTTCCTTTTGAGGTTAAATGATTCAGTAGTGCTGAAATTGTCTCTGGAGTATATGAGATCAGGTTTATCCATTTTTGTATTACAGCAGAGTCTGAGTGGGCAAGCGGATAGGTAGATGCGGGGGCACAGGGAAGGTGTGTGTCTGCCTGTGAGCATCTTTAAACTCTTAGAAATATAAGTACATGATCTGGGTTATTGGGGAGCTGACAAAGGTTGCACAAGTGGCCTTGAACTTTTTGAGGCAGAGGACTCCGAACAATATCTCCTAAAATATCTATCCTGCAAGGATATAATTTTATTTTATTATTCTTTTTAAGAAATAGCAGTGTTTGCTTTTGGTAAAGTATAAGGGTCCCTGGGGCACTCACCGCACTGTTGGACAAAGCAGGGTGGACATCTCCTAGCAAGTGAATACGTTCAGATAAATCACAGAATGGTTTGGGTTGGAAGGGACCTTTAAAGATCATCCTTTTCCCAGGCCTAGGACTGGAAAGAACATCAGTGGAGAATTACAAAGCAGAGATTCTTTGAGCAGGAGATTTCTGTTTCATTTCTCACCATGTTTCTCTGTTCTAGACTCTACCTTACCTTTATTTATGACTGATACTGACAAGCGAAATACACTAGGGAGCTCGGGTGTGTGTTTCAAGAGGAGCGTATTTTGAAATCCAAAATGCAAAACTTCAGGGAGATTGTGTTTTCACTGTGTGAAAGTTTAACTGGGAAGGATTTTCATCCCAGATGAATTGCAGTGGTGTTGCTACTGTTTTGTCTATTAATACTTACTGGTGAAGCAGGGCACTAAGGGCTTCATCTTCAGAACACACTGGGGGTTTTTTAACTGCTTCAGTCTTGGTACAGTCAATGAGACCCATGCCTCTCAAATTCCCGCTTCCCACCTGAAGGTTTCTTTTAAGTGATTCTGGTGTTTACAGGGTTTCAGATGGTTTCTGTGCCAAATACTAGTTGAGTGCGTCACTTTAATTGGCACCATTCTTTGACTGTGATGTGAGTGAATGCTTTTCGTCTACTGTGTGTTGTCCTTTGGCTGTTTTAGGAAGCTATATTCAAGAAGTGTTTTTAATGCCCCTGTCCAGAGGGCTGAGACAAGCCACAAGTCGTGGCGTGCTGCAGTAACGCTGAAGGGGAGCGCAGGGGAGGCAGCAGCCGAGCGGTGGCTGTGTGGCAGAGGTGTCCCTGCGGCGGGGCAGTGAAGGCTGGGCGGGCAAACACACCCTGAAACCACTGGCCTGTGACGAATCTCCCCTCTGAAGTTGTCAAGCTCTGGGGTTTGACTTCATGTTCCAAGAGGAAAGAGCAGATTTCAGACTAAGGGTTTGAAATTTCATTCAGAGTTAAAGTGGGATTTGCTATGCTAATTTCTTTTACACGGGACACCAAAACAGAAGAAAATGTGGCATCGTTAATTTGATTTCGTCTCCATCCGTGTGCCTCTGCAGGAGTTTTTTCACTCTTTCTATTGTTTTTCTTCCTAACTTCTTATAGCTGAGTTCAGACCTGGCGTTGCTGTTTCGCAATGGCCTGGGTGAGCGTTGCAGGGAGCGGGGTTTTTGGGGGATGCTGGCAAGGCTGAGGTCTGCTGCACCGGGCGGCGGGGCGGGGCTTGGAGCAGCCGGCGTGGGGACCGGCACCAGGCTCTGCCCAGGCAGCCAGCTGGGTCAGCATCCAGCAGACCCTCGCACCTCCCAGACAGCTGGCACGGTAACCAAACACCAGCAGTTTTCAGAGCAAGACGCATCTAATAACATTAGTTTTCTTCTAGAGCAGACGGTAAGGTAACTAAAGCCAGGTTGATTGGGCTTCGTTGGGATTTTTACCTAATGATCTTCTAGAAAGCAGGTGCACTGGCAGTGATTTTAAGCTTTAGAAAGCCCAAACAGTGTACAAAGTAAACCTTTGACGCTGTGGGGATTTTATAGGAGGGGCAGCCGCATTAGGTTTAGATCATTACAAAGCATTTGATGACTGCAACAGAATTAACGGCACTTTTATGGTAGTCAGTTAATGACTGTCAACAAACAGAGTTGATTTCAGTTCAAATTGTAATTTTAAATCAAACTAGCCAGCTGTCAGACGTGGGAGCGGTGTGGACGGTTCTTCCTGCAGCATCATGTGGTGCCACTCCTGCATCCATCATTCTATCAGGTGTGTGTTGGGAGCCAGATTTGAGATTTGATCACATACACCACCTAATACTAATTTTAGGGTGATGCAGTCATGATCAGTTGCACAAAAACAATCATCTCCCCTCTGCCTCACTGCTCCTTTAAAGACTTAGGTCATTTCTATGTTGCAAAATCATTTTTTACTATAGTAACGTGAACTTCTGACAGCTATGTTACATCTTTATGCTTTGGCAAAGGAGGAAAGCAGCTGCTTTTATGGCCTGATTCGGTACAAGTCTCCTTTTGAGCTTCAATACCATGGAAATCCGTTCAAGGCCGTGAAAACTTCCCTAATCCCCAGGTTTTTTTTCTAGGGCACAGTAGTCCATTTTTATGGGGGAAGACAGAATAATCTATTATATTGCACGTATCCCTCAATAGTTCTTCCAGATTGTCAATTGTATGAGCTTTGAAAGTGAACAGTGAAGTGTCTGTGTTGGTAAATATGTGTCCATAATGGCATTATTTGTGACAGGCTACTTTTCTCAGCAGCTCTATCTCACTTCTGAAATACTCGGATGTGCCAAAACTACTCTTGTAGATTTATCCAACTAATGGTACTTAAATTAGAAGGCAACCAAAAAGGAAATGGTCCAATCTACCTCTAGCTAGTATATTTTAGCCACTCTGGGATGAAGACATGTTCAGCCATCACCCTGGCCTAGATATATCTCTTGTTTAGTTTTTCTAATCCCTCAAATTGCTGTGATTGTCATTTTTAACAAGGGACTTTCTCAAGTCATGAGTAATGTTTTCTTTTGTACTTTTATACTGATTAGCACTCCATGAGTATTACTTGAAACTTTTAATTAAGAAACTACACAAGACATTTTAATTACATTCGAGTGCTGGAAACTGCGAGGGTGGCCTCAGCAGAAGAACTTGGATGGGTGTTAACAGCCCTCCACAATACGTTCTTTGAAAAGCTCTGAAAACTCAAAAGGTTCATTGAATTAATGCTTTTGCAAGACAGGTGTTACTTATTTTATAAGAATGTAGAAAGGAAGAGCTTTTCTAATGATGCAGGTATCAGAGGAAAGAACAGAGCCAAGGAGTCCTCACCGCTGCTGTCATCCTCTGAACCAGTTCTTGGTGCTTCAGCATTTGAATTAGAGTTTTGTACTGTGGGCTCGGTTTCTCATTGAGGCGTTTCATTGATATTTGCCTTTGTTTGGTCTGGGCCTGAACTTGGTGTGTAATATCTCAGTTCTATACAGTCTTTCTTTACCACGCAGATGTTAAAAAAAAAAAGCTCAGATTTAATCTTCAAGTATCGCAAAAAATTCTGATTTATTTTTTTTCTTTTAACGGACATAGCTTAAAAAGCTTTGAAACTAGTGAGGACAATAATAAAATGTACTTTTATAAACATGTCTGAAGTCCAGAGTCATTATGTGATCATTAATAAAGCCTTGTAACGCACTTGGACTACACAGTGTATTGCCAGCTAACATTAGCAAGGAAACTTTAATACCTATTCTAGCTTTTTTGTGCAAGAACTGGTAAATTTGGAGCTTTAGAATTGAATTAGTAAAGGGATCGTATTGCCAATATTAGATTTCTAAGAGGCCAACAATAAAACGCAGGCAAGCTATCAGCAGCGGGATGCATGGAGAGAAACCTCGCTGCTGTACTTGCTCTCATAGCTCCCAGGAGTGGGTGAATTACAGGCTTCCTAAGCAGGCAGATGACTACTGACAGTTATCTGTCGTAAAGTTGTCTAATACCTTTTTGAACCCTTTTCTGCTTTTTGATTCCAGCGAGTTTTGGTAATGAGTTCCACAGTCAAATTACTTGGAAAAAAAAAAATCCAGACTTCCTTTTGTTGCTTTAAATGTATTGTCTGATTATTTCATTGTGTAATGTGAGAAGGAATGGCTTCCGTACGAGGGGAAAAATTATAGATTAAGATGAAAGATGCAGGGAAAGCGAACTATTACACATCTGTGTTTCTCGTCTATTCTTCATAGCTCTTCCATTTCCATTAAATGATTTAGAGATGGAAAGACCAGGACTGCTGGCTGTATTCAAATGTGGATATTGCTGGGGTCTGTGCAGTTTCATGATGATAGTTGCTGCTCTGTTGTCAGCCTTTTCCTAAAATTCCTCACATTCTGCTTGACTTCTTACTGTGGATAAGCATTGAACCTGTAGTTCAAGGAAACTATCCACAAGTCCAGATCTATTTTCTGAGTAGAAATAACTGCTTTAGAGACCACAAATCTAGATATTTTAGCAATGTTCCCTAAGTGCATTATTTAATGTTTATTGACACAGGACTTAATATCCCAATTTATCTATACTCCGAGTTTTTTTCTACAACTCTATTCTGATGCTTTACATTTGTCTATCCTGAATAAAATTTTGTCTTTTCCTTTAAATCCTTTCAAGCTTATTTATGAGTAATTCTACTCTGTACACTCCATAGTGTTCAAATTCTATAGTGCAGTAAAGAATTATCAGTCTGGTTTCACGTGATCGCATAGTTAAAAAAAAGTAAACATGCGTCAGATAGTTTCATTTTAATTAACTGATGAGGTAAACAAAGTCAAGAGAAGTCCGGTTTCTCTTAGAATTTGTTAACGAAGTCTTTAGTTTAGAGGGGACTCTTATGGACAGCATTGACCGATTTCTGACACACGTCACTTGTCTTTATGTATTTCAAATGCCTTAAAATTCAGTATAGGCATCATTTGGTGTTCTGCAACACTTCTGTAATTGATTATAGCAGCAGTTTAAGAAACTATAAGGAAGCCACTCAGAGTAAAAACCTACAAAAAGAATATCCTGGATAAAACTTTGAGAAAGAAACGAGAAAAAAAGGTATCTGAGAAGTCTGAAGTTTGTCCTGTAGACCTGGTAAAGGAATGGTACTTTTCACAAAGAAAGCTAGCAAGCCCATTCGTATGGGAGTGGTAAATAAACAGTGCTTCATTTGTTTTTTATTTTAATTTTCTGTGTAGAACAAAAGGGATAAGTAGCTCTTGTGTTGTAAGCAATCATGGCAGAGAAGGTTCCTCATGTGCTTGCTTTCCATTTCTCTCTAGACATGTATTTACATTTTGGACTAGGAATCCCATAGATCTGTGTCAATTTAACCATGGATGGAAAAAAAATAAAAATCAATAGACGACTTGTTGGACTTGTCTATATGTTGGAAACCATATACCAAAAGTGTAAGTCATCTCCTAGATACTTAAAGTGAATTAAGGGACCTAAACAAGGGCACCTTGTTTGAAAAAGTTAACAGAAATTTTGCTGTAACTCTCTTAAAATTAAACTCCATCCCTTTGCATTACTACATTCCTGGTTTGACTATAAATTATGATTTTAGTCTTTACGGTAACATTAAATTGTAGGTGATGAACATGGAGAACTCCACAATCAAGAAAAGCATTGAATTATTCAAATATCTTTGAATTACATGTAGAATAAGAATTACTTGATTATGTTTTAGTACCTTTTTGGTCCCTTTTGCTACAAATTTTATGTTAGAGGGGGATTAAGAGAAGGGAGAGAAGGAAGGAAAGAGCGAGCTTATTTTCTCACCAACATCAAATTCAACTTGACCAAAGCACATCATGTATTTCATTTTAGTCATCGGTTCAGTCAAGTTTTGCCTTGAATGTCATTCTGTACTGCACAAAGTTTGGTATTTTGACCACATGTAAAATCAAAGCAGCATGTTTAGATGGAGCTCAAGAACCTGGAAGTGCACCTTTCCTTCTCAAATAAATCTCTTCAGCCCTGCAGACTGTGCGCATTAGTGGCCGCAGACACTGAAGACAGAACCTTTTTACTCTCTGTATGGGCAGAGGGCAGGCACTTGATAAATGAATGGAGAAGCCTATGTCGGCTTCAGAGAAGGAAACAAAAGAACCAGAGGAAGAGCAATGAAAAAAGAGACTGTCAGGGGAAACTGCTGAAAGATTAACTGCAGTTTTCCATTGCTTATTTTGTCTGGGTTTTTCTTTGTTGTTGTTTGTTTCTTGTACCTATACAACTGGATTCCTGTAGTAATATATCCTTTCCCCCCCCTTTTTCTTCAGAACTAATTTTAAGGCACCATCAAAAATACATCAGGGCAAATCATGTCTCCTTTTATGAGTGTAGTTCAGCTTTCAGACTGCGTATGTGTCAGAGGAAGAAGTTGTGTCAGTAGACGGGGAGAACACTGTTATCGAAAGAGGGCATGGTTGTCCGTGCAGGACTGTTGTCTAGTTCATTGGTCTGACTTTTCTTAAGTTCAAAATTTACACATCTGAGAATCCTTCTGCACCTCACAATATAGAAACCTTCAAAGACTGAGTTGATGTTTCCTTCATGGGTTTAAACCTCTCAGCATGAACAGCATCTCATGGGCGTGTGGAGGAGAACACAGGCTGATTCTTTCTAACAATGATGAACCCACCTCTGTGGTTCAGCTTGGAAACTCTTGGACTTTGGGAAAGTGCAGAGCCAAACCTGCCTGCTCAGGTTCTTCCACCAAATAAAAATTAGTCTTAATGTTATGCTTCAGAACAGTGCTGGAAGCTGATACGAGAAGAGCTTGCTCTGTTAATGGTCATTATTTGATTCCTTCTGACTCTGCTCATTTATTAAAGGAGATGAAATTTAATTAAGATTTCGTCTCAACCTATCTGTAATTTACATAGAGGTTCTAGCAAACTTTACTAATATGCAGAGTTCGCGGTAATGGTCTGTTTTTTCCTGTAGGTTTCTCTGCTTGGCTTTCATCCCGGCTGTTAGGTAAAATTAAGGCCCAGAAAATCGGATTATTGCATCCCAAGGGGCAGGACTGATAAGCAGCACATGATTGTTGATCTGCTTGCTACCCGACGTTGGTGGTGTTTGAGGTGCTGCTAGATGCAAAGCCAATTTGTTAACAATTAGTGCTCATTAGAATCATTTCCTGTTATCGATTTTAAATGTTTGACAAAGCACTTTTAGGAAACTGCACCCAAAAAAAAAAATGGTAGCTGTACATCAGTGCTTAGTAATTACAACTCTTTAGGGCCCAGTGTCAATCTTAACTAACTGGTTTCATTGGTTTCCAAGTAATTATTTCTGCTTTGGATCCCACCTGCTAACCCTTCCAGATTAAAGATGCTTTGGAAGAAGGACGTAGTTCTCAATTAGCAGAGTTGCTGAGAAAGGAGTGATAAAACAAAAGCAACTTTTTTTTATTTTCTGTCCTGGTTTGTCATGGCTTGGACTTTTTTATCTTACACAACTACCAAGGGATTACATGATATACAATATAGGAATTAGTGTCAGCCTGGAATTGAGTGTGATTTCCATTGGCCTTACCATTTAACATGTGGGTTTAATTTTAAATGCATCCTTGCCTTTATACACACAGTGAGAATTGTGGAGCCATTAAAATCTAATTTACAAATGGTAAAATTAGATATAATGGCATGTTACGATAAAAGCTGTGATATCTAGGAGTATAAGAGGGTATATCTGTTGAGTTTCTTAGAGATTAGGGCTATGACTACTATTAAACTTTTACATGCCAGAAGAGACTTGCATGTGAGATTATTTAATAAACAGTACAATGTGTGTATGTATGTAAAAAGCACCAGATAGGCACACCTGCGTTTCCGCATATACTGGATATGTATGATGAGTTGTTGTAGACTCATGCCTTTTATGAGTACAGGGGAATTTTGCCTAAATTTGGCAGTGTCAAAGGTGAAGCTAGCAGTATAGCCATGTGGGTTAATTTTCTCTCCTTCCTTCTTTGCTTTAAATTTTTAGCAACATCAGCTCAGGTTTCACAAGCACTCTCCTAAAATGCTTGCAAATACTGTAAATGTATTCCGTGATCCCTGTTGCACAAGGTGGAGACCTAACATAAGACTTGGCTTGTGCCTTTCCCACCCCCATTCATGAATTAGTCTCACAATTACTGTAAAAATTAAGGCGAGTGTGGCTGAAATACGAGGCTTAGTCCCTCTAACCTTAATAAACAGAGATGGTATTGACACAAGTGAATTTTGTTTAACCACAGTACATTTGCTTCTTAATTAGTGAATATTCATCTGTCATCAGCAGCAGCTATGACACCCCTCCCCGCTAACACGTTCTGTCATAAATAATCAATGAGAGGCTATTAATATTCATGAGTGAGAATCTGTGTAGTCATGTGCACTGATGCAGAGACAGGGGGAGTGTTGCCATGAACTGAGTCGAAACTCTGTGTGTGTGTATACGTGAGTGTAAGATAGTTAGGGAAAGGGAAGAAGAGCATGCTGCTACACACTGCCCTGCCTCGCGCTTCCAGCGTACAGTGGTGTGCCTGTGTTTCGGGGCTGGAGTGACTGATGAAAAACAGTACTCAAGTCTGGAGGGTGATTCCCTGTCAGTGCATTTGCCTTTCAGTGCTGGAGAAATTGGAGGCTGTGCTCTTGTCTTGCTTATTAGGATGGGCTGCAATCTGTGCACTTTTCAGAAGAGAGAGGAGCACTACAAACTGCTCTATGAAGTTTCACAGGTGAGTGCAGAGGATATTACCAGCATCTCCAGAGTAAAAATGTGTGTTCTTTACAGAGAGTAAGTAGAGATGCTTTTGTTTTGCTTTGCCTTTTTTTTTTTCCCTTTGCAAAATTGCTAGCTGAGTTGTGGGGGGGGGGGGGTATTTGTGTTGGTAATTATTAGTATTTTGGGTGCCTGTTGTTTTCTGCTCGTTTGCCACTCCCCCTTCAGATGACTTCCTGTGGGATTCTTTTAACATTTTTGTGCATCTTCTGCCAAGATGTCAGTCATATAGCAGCAGTCTCACTGAACCGTATCGGTGATGTTTTAAGGGAGCCCTTGGCTTTGGTAATAAGGCTGATTTCAGATAAGTTGCACTGCTGCCTTTGCAAGTGGTAGGTCTGTGATCTCAGGTTATTTCCAAGTTAAGGAACAAAGTTTTTTATGTCATGTCCGTGCCGTACGTTTAAGTATGTTAAATTTTCAGATTAATTAATTAAAATTGAAATGATTCTGAAACGTGCTTGTCACCTTTAGACAGGTACTGAGTACAACAGGGTTTCCACGAGTGAGGTGTGCTGCTTGTTCATTCATTGTGTGTGTGTTATTTCTGTTTACTACTAGACAAAGATCTTAATCCCATCTAGATATTTTGGTGTCTCTTTCAGCGTCATAGCAGTGTGAGTAGCAGTGTAGCAGTGTGCTGCTAACCTGTCCCCAGCTCCTTCAGAATAAGATAAGACGAAATAAGCACTTACCATAATAGCCCATAATTTTTGCTCGGATCCTATTGAATCAGTATTTGATTTGCAGCTTTTTGTTTGGTTTTTCCTCTTGGCGCAGCGGACCCCCGCATACTAAAGTTTAGTGCCTTTCAGCATCTGTTCTCTCCCTCTCTGTAATTTGTCCTGGCTTTGACACATTGCCGTTGACGGAGGCTGAGCGCTTGCAGTTTTGGACCGCGCTGCTGCTGACAGGCAGCGCGGAGGAGAAAAAACAGCGTACGGTGTTGGTGGTCTATTGGCACAGCAGCAGCTAAGTGCCCGTTGCCGACCGGTTCCCTCCGAGTTCCTCCTGACGTGATTCATTTCACAGTGGGCTAATTACAAAGTGGATTCTCTGCACATGAAGCAGCCTCCTCAGTTGCGGTGTTAATGCACATTTTCATGGTAATGTGATCAGAGCCTCATTAGCCAGTTTCCAAAATGATCCTCTGCATTAATTAAATATAAAAATGACTCTTTTTATCACCATAGAGAGGAAGAAGAAGATTAACATTGTTAATTACTACTGGGGGCAATGCCTCTGCATCATTTTTTACCACGGAACCAGCAGGCGTATTCAGTCCTGAAAGAGTGTCCGTTTGCAGGTAACCTGCCCGTTGCTTTGCCTGGTGAAGACGGTCTCTAGGTGGAACACTTCCCTTTAGTTCAGTAGTTAGTTGTAATCCCATCATCATGTTTCCTTACAGCAATAGCACAGGGAAAAGCGTAGCAGCACGTTTCCCTCTCCTCCCTTCCCCCTCCCCAGCTCCGGATTGCCAAACTGATCTGAAAAGTGTAAAATGGAATTCTGTGCCAGGGAATAAGAAATGCAGGTTGTGCTATGAAGGGAATTAGACGTTTCTTAAAGGGCTGCACGTGTGTAAGGAAAAAAGAGGCTGTGCCTCGTTTAGAGTGGCTGCTTTTTCAAAATATTCCTTGCAGTAATGTTGCCTAGTAATAAATGCTGTTGAAATGATCAGCAAACCCAAAGGTGGGGTTTTTAAAGAGATTCTAGAGAAATCCTACACTTTATCTGTTACCTTCTCTGCTGTTGAGTTGGAGTGTCTGTGGACGCGAACAACCAAGGTACAAAATGAATGAATGCTTTCGCTTTTTACTCTGGTGCTTGCCAGATAAAGTGTAATCCCTGGGAGGATCTGAGCGGGTTTCCTTGGGGAGCTGAAACACAGTGAGTGAGCCTGGTGCTGCATCTTGTGCTGTTAGGGAAATGTCACTGATAAGGTGCAGAAGGAGAGCAGAGAAATGACTTAGTGTGCTCGCTGCCAGATCCTGTGTTCATCTGTAAACTCATCCCTATCTTTGTTTCAGTGTATACAGGTCAGAGCCCAAAGGATACCGAGCATATTTTTAACCAGGTGCTACAGTAGAGACGGGGTAGTGTCTCGCACCATAACTGCTTCTGTGTACAATACGGACCTGCTGCTATGGGTGGGAGCAGCAGCAGAATATGATACATTAAATTAAGCCAAGGCAGGCGTTACTACTTGATTTGCAAATCCCTTTTTAACTCTCCAGTCCTGTAATTCCTATACCACAGCCTTGGCTCTTTCATCTGCATGATTTCTGGAGAGCTAGGGAGAAGTTAGCCTGTGAGGGACATGAACTGACTGAGGATGAGCTGTGGCTCACTAGCATATGTGGATGAGATAGATTAATTTATATTCATATAAAGAAGCAATCCTAGCCTCATCTCTCACCTTTCCCATGCTGGGCTACCTGATACTGTGTGTGGTCTGTGCCCTCATGTGCTTAAAAAATACAATAAACAAAGGAAAACGTGTTTGCAGAGGAAAACCATGCAGGCGCTTAGAGGGAGGCATGTATTTTGCTACTGTTTGTAGTGAGGTCAGACTCAGCACCGGAGAGCTTTTTTGTTGTGGAGCTGCTGGGAAATGAAGACATCATTAGAATATGTATAATTCCTTGCTCTTTCCCCCACCCCCTTCCTCCAGGCTCGTTTGCCTTTCCCTGAGATAGCAGACCATGATGGCCCTCTCCAAAACCAGCATTTGCTCGCATGATGGAGACTTTTATTTTGATAACTTTGACTTGCACGTGCAGACTGGGATTAAAACAAAATGTGAGAAGAGTCATGTTTTAAGAATGAAAGCTTTTGAGATACCACTACGCATTGGTGAAGCACCCTTGTGCTTCAGAGTGCCTCTTCGCCTGTCCTCAGGATGCAAGGACGGCTCCACTTTGCTTCTTGACTTCACTGTGAGAGGGTATCAGGCATAGCACCCCCCCCAAGTCCTCTTCTCCATACACCTACTGGTGGAGAAATGGAAGATGTCTCAATTTGAAATTTATGGCCCCTACATGCTACTTCATGGAGCACTTTGTAATTATTTCCTGTGTGCTGTATAAGCAGGATTCAGCTAATGAAAGTGCAGCCGGGAAGTCTACAGCAAGTCATTTAGAGAAGGTGGGACCTGGTGTATGCTCGTGTCCATTAGGAGGAGATCTCTGCCATTCACAGCTGATTTTTTTCTTGCACTGCTGGCATGAAAGAAGTGAGTTCAAGTCATTTGTTAGCTGCTTGATGAGGACTATTATCCTTTAGGGGAAAGAATCAGAGAAATATGGTGAGTGGAGAGAATGAAACTGGAGCACCATCTGATCAATCATCAGCAGTGGTCTTTAATAGGGTTGTGTGAGACCCAAGGAAATGCAAATTTTTCACAGAATTCTGCAGTATTTCATATGGAAATAATTTCTGTTTGCTGGAATTTTTATGCTTTGTTTTCAAAACGTGCAGTTAACCCAGAGGAAAAGAGGGTATGGAGAGAAAGAACACAGTACTTTTGGAGGTCAACCAAAGACCAGTGTGAACTTCTTTTTTGAGTTACATTTTAAGAAGCAGTCCTGGCTCAGGTGAGCTTAGAATTGAAAGGGAGAAAGGAGAAAAACTAGAAGGGAAAACAGAGGCAATCTGGGATGGTTCACAAAGTCAGTGGTGGAGCTGGGATTAAAACTAGAAGGTTGCACATTTATATTTTATATTTGACCTGCGATGTTAGTAGAGCCTGCTCGCAGCATTTTTAAATCCTCTGAAGACTGATTATGCAGTTTGCTTCTCATGTTGGTTTCCATAATTAGCATAAAGCTCAAATTTTCACCAGTTTAGAGTTCTGATTTTATGTTCATTTTGGTGTCCCCTGGGCTACTTGAAGCACTGAGTTTTAGTGGTACATCTCTTCAAATTCAAAGGTGTTCACAAGAGAGACATCAGGCATGCCCACTGAAACATCAGAGGCACTTCTGTGTTTTTCAGGAGATGCTGCTTATAGCTGGCATTGGAATAAGGAAAGAAGACTGGAGGCCAAGCAGTGTTCCTTGTCACTGGGTCCTGCCTTCTCTGGTCTTGATGAAGTTTGGTTTTATACAGAGGATTAAATAGACTAGATGACGTGATCCTTATTTTCTTTCTGAACCAACCTCCAGCCACTAGTATTCATTTTTGGTACTTATGCCATGTGAAGTATTTACATGACAGCTCCTCAGTGTAGTGTTTGTCGTTAGCTCCCATTCTTTTCTGGAGATACCTGCTGGCAGCTGTTGTGTCACCTTTGTTTGCCGTGTATCAGTGACACCTCCAAACACTCCTCATGAATTTCACTAGCAATGGAAAGTACTATCTTGTGCTGCATCAGCACAAACACATTTTTGGGTCCATTTATACCTAAGTTCTGTTTTTAACAGAAATTCTTTGGAAAGACACTTTTACCTCTGGAGAATATAAGAGGAGAAAGTGCTAAATTTAATTGTCTGGAAATCAGTTGAATTATCTGAGTTGAATTAAATCAGTAGCAAAAGTAGATCTGGTTTGATCTGACTGCATTTTCCTAGCATTTTCTTCTTGCACCTCTCTAAATTTTTAAACAAAACAATTGAGAACCCACTGATGCTTATTTTTTCTATTTACTGATTTATCTGTTTGAAAAGTTCAAAAATAAATTTTGAGGTGCTGAAGGAGTGAACAAACTTGTAGGAGTACAGTTTCCTCTCAGTTTAACTGAACAATTTTAGAGCTCTGCTGCCCTCAAAGCTGCACTGTCTTATATTAGTAGAATATAAGTAGTATTAGTATTAGTATAAGTAGTATTAGTAGAATATAAGTAGTATTAGTATCTATGGTATAAAATACAATCAAGTAAAGCTCGTCTTACGTTTCTAGCCATGTCCTAGAAACTTCCTTGGAATTTCCTCAAAGAGCCTCTGCTGAACTGAAAAGACTTTAAAAACCAAGTTCATAAAAGTTGACTTCTCCTACAGATAAGAAATGGTCTATGTGGTCAGCAGGCACAGATTTCCCGGCTCTTCTGTTTCCTTGCTTATTTACTTTACACTGATAATTGAGCAGCCTTCATCTAAATAACTCGTCCCATTGCCACAGCATTTCTGAAGGCTGTACTCAAAAAGAGACGCCGGTGTTGTGGCATTGCTAACAACTGAGCTCTTGCTCCTGGTGGAGGAGCTCATGGTCCCGTGCTGGGTGCCAGTCCATGGCCCAGGGGAGCATCGTGTACCGTCCCAAGAGGCCCGGGCACCCATGCCTTGGCTCTGTGCTTTGAGACACCGCATGCCAGTTGCTTAAAAGAGAAGATACATCTGAAAGGCCACCTCTTGTCTGGATTTAGGCTCTTAGCACAAGAGCTATGTTTAGGTGTGAAGGCTCCCTGAGGAGTCCTGGAGGATTGTGCCATGGGAATTTGGGTCTGGGGACACATCGGCTGCTTAAAATAACCAGCTCTGGCCGCCCAAATGGATGGTGGCTGTAGCAAAGACACCCATGCATACAACTAGGCATTTAAGGAAGTCATCATGTCATTTCCTAAAAACCTAAGCCTGTTAGCAGGATTTTTTGGGATCCTTCTTTTGAATGTGACACATGAATTATATGCCAAGTACCTAAGTGTTATTTTGGATCTCACGCCAACTGCCTGTGGTAAAATACTTTTTTTTTCTGATAAAATCCAGGAAACTCTGAAGTGATGCCGCTGACTTTACTGGGGCCAGGCTTTCATCTTCTGTCCTTGTTTACAGTCTTGTAAAAGGCATATAGTTCCTGGGCATACCTCAAGAGGAAGGATAAAGAAAGAGTCAGGAGATAAGAAAGCAGACAATAGTATGTGAGATAAGAATTCAGGGGATGGGTACAACAGAGGCAGCTATAAAAAGCCATACCAAGATTATATCAGTAATCTGCAGGGATATGCAATGCCACGAAAAACAAAAAAAAGTGGCTGAGGTACTGAATAGCATGATTTTCTCCGTCGTTTTGCTGTTCCTTGCATCTTGAATTTAACAATGGGGATTAAGGATTCTTCTAATGATCAGATTTTTATACATTTTTTAAAGAGCTATCCTTTCTTGAGGCTTGCTTCCTGGTGTGCTGTATGGGTATAATCCTCAGGCCTAAGGCAAAACGTGTCTTTATGTGAGTCTTATACATCAGTCATGTGATGAAACTAATCTTGCTACCTTGAGCATTCGCAGACTGATAACCGCCAAAGAAGCGTATTTTAGGGGTTCAGTATCTTTGTTTTGTAGTTCGTTGAAGGGGAGGGACATTAAAATGTCAGACAGACGCTGGGCCAAGTGTATGTTAAGAATTAATTAACAGTAGGTTGTTTCACCAGTTTTCTCTCAAGAGCTAAGAGCTTAATGGAGACGTGTATGGCAGGGCTTGGTGAGAACCAACGGTTCTTCTACCCCTGGGGATTTGGTGAGGTCTCATAAAAATAAGATAAGAAAGAAACTAAGAAATTCTTGGTTCTTTTCCTTTGAGGCTGTTTAACTTCAGAGTGTATGTGACCTGTTAATTCAAAAGAAACGAGCTTTTTATAATAGTACCTGTTTTTTTTTTTCCACCCTCTAACTTTGAACCCACTGGCTAATTTCAGCCACAAGGCTTTTCTGATCTTCTAGTTTCATGCAAATTAGTTTGATGATACTGCTAGCTAGATCATTTTTTTCAAGAGCAAGAGGATTTCCTAGCTTGCAAACATCACCTCAAAATATCAAGACATGAAAGAATTTAAAAATTTAGATGCAGATTATTCTTTATACGATTACTTTGTGGTTGCAGTGAAGGTAGTTACTTGCTATTTTATGCGTAACAAGCTTGTAATATGTTTTACTTCACTCAATAATTGTAACAAAACTTGGTCTGTTAAGAGAGGATATTAGATCAGTAACTGTTAACAGGTTATCTATCATTTTTTTGATAACAAACAGAGGTTCAGAAAGTGAATTTTAAAAATATTTCTATGCCATGGCCTGAACCTAGAGATGGAATTGCTGTGTCTTCATATAACACACTGAAAACCACCTCTTATAGTTGTTTGTATTTAAGTTTAAAATATTGGTGTGGACACACAGAGGACGGTGTGGCTGTTTGGCCATTGCTACATAATAGGATGATGTAAACTTGCATGACATTCACTCTTGGTGGGTTTTTATTGTTTCACTTTGAGGAAATTAGGAAATTCCAGATATCCTTCTTCTCTCAGGTGGAAAAAATAATTCATTCCTTTTCCTCCAGGAGGAAGGTTTTGTTTTGGTTTGCTGGTTTTTTGTGTTGTTTTTTTTTTGTTGTTTAAACCAACAGAAGCAAATCCTGATAATCAGCGAAGTGAAGCAAAGCAAACATTCGTTTTCCTTTGTTTTGTGGGCTGATTGTGTACAGTAGCAGTTTATTCCCTAGAGGTTTTTGTCTATGAAGTTTGACCTCTGAAACAACATAGGCACAGTGGAACGAGTGATCTTCCAAACTACCAACTCATATGTAGAGTTCCTGTGCTTCGTGTGTGTTAATGTCAGAGTTGAACCTGAGAGGACCCAATCTGCAAAAGTCTATGAGCATCTTTAATTTGTCTAGATACATACTACTTAGGTTTTGTTTTACTCGTCCAGCTGGAGAATTTTTTCTGTTTGGTTTCATATCTCTTAGTATTTGGGAGGGTGGTTGGTTGGGTATATTTCCTAGCTCCTGGAATCACACTGTTTTGAAGAAAACACTTCTCATTAAAAGTAGCCTAACATGATCAGTGAGAAAAGTTTGCAAATATCTAGCAGGTTTAGTTTAGAGCTTAGGAAATTTGAAAGGAATTGGGATGAACTTGAAATGTAACGTTTAGAAACAGCCTAAATTCCTGAGGGTTTGGTATTCTTCTGCATGTCTAGAGTAGGTGTCATTGCTCGAGAGGTGAGGCTGAGACCCACCCATGTGGGGTTAGCAGCTGTGCATGGCCCAACGGAGGAGGAAGGTGCTCGGTTCTGGGCTTTCAGGGCTTGTCCACAGACGTCAGTGCCACCAGGAGCCAGACGTGGCTGTGTCAGCACGTCACGGCACACTTGAGACCCTGGCTGGTTTCTAGCTAGGATCACAGGTTCTTCCCCTACATCCGCAGACGTGCCTTCAGGGACCATCTTGCTTGCAAATGTCAGCGCAGCTTCTGTGTCCACTGGTGAGGCTCCTGGGAAAGATCCCCACACTTATTAGGTGTTCACTTGCTCTGTAATGTCAGAAAGATAATTAACTGCAGTGCCAGGACCCCTGTCCTGAGGACCAAGAGGAGCATGGGAATGGGTGAACTTCGCTTATGAGGAGTGAGCAACTGAAAAAATCAGAGAAAAGGATTATCTTCAGTTACCTGCGCTATAACAGAACAATTGACTGACCTAGTTAATATGTTTGATCGTATTTGTAATGTGCTTTTTGCATATTATAGTGATGGATTTTCAGGGAAAGCTGCTGAGGGAATAATCATTATTCAGGCCTTCGCCTTCCTCATGGCTAGAATGTGAAGTATTCAGATTCCTCACGATATCCGTGGGCATATGAACTGCCAGCTCAAAACAAATTTTAATGGCAAGAAAAGATGGAAGAAAGGGTCAATTATTAGTTAAAGCTCAGCGTTTGGAATGCTTTCTCGGAGGTCAGGGTTACTAAAAGTGGGAGTGGCATCTCTCATAGCAGTATGGTTTTATGCATTTTTTTAATTTAATTTGTCATGTAGTCTGCTTTTACAGTCAGGAAAGACGCAGACCCATTAGTTTATAAACGGGGAATTCCAGAAAGTGTGTGTGGTGTCTAGATTGTTTTTCACTGAGGAATATAATTAAATCAAAATCAAAATGCTTAATAGAAAAATCAAATATTTCAACAAAACGTGCTCTTAGAGAAAAAACATAGTAAAGAAATTTCCAGAAATGTCTGAATATTATTTATATACCGTCATAGTGAAAAATTTAATTTTATTAACTTTTGACATATCTTACATTCAGTAGTTTTTTAAATGGTGTGTTACTTCATATAGAATGAAATTCGGAAGCCAAAAGTGAGTCAAGTGTCCTTTTATCTTAAAATGTTTTGTTCTTTCCAGAGTTGTGGGTACTGTTTGTGAAACCTCAAACCTTCTCCTGATGTGGAATTCCTGTCCTCTCCGGATTTCCCATTCTGAGATATGTGGCTTACGGTGTGAGAGTCCTCCCTATGTATAATCATCTTTACCAGTATACGCTTCTTGTAGAGGTTTTGTTAGAGAGCAGTCTCATATCTTGTGGGAGAGAAGGAAAGCATATACAGCAAGAAGCGTTTGTGTAAACAGCTTCCAACAAGGCGCTTGTTAGAAAAAGAATACACCATCACCCGCACGGTGTATGTTGTGATGCTGGAGAAGGTGAAGCCCTGTTGAAGAGAGTGTGCCAAAAGCTGGCTTTTTGCCTTCTGGACATCACACGCCACGGGATGGGTGACTGTGGCGTATTGAGAGATGGGGACTATTTAGCGCAGCAGCAGGACTTGGAGGTCTGGCTCTAATTTCTGCTCTCGCATATTCTTGGTATATTTGAAGAGGTCCTGGTTTCTTTTTTCCCTTTCTGGTATAAAGTTCTGTATTATTTAAAGCTTTAAAGATTAACTGTAGACATCTCGTCTAATGGCTAATGAAGAAACCGGAATAGTGTTATCTAATAATGATGATGGTGATCACAATAAGCATCGTAAAATGCTAGATCGATCCACTTAACAATTATTGGTAAAGTGGATCGTTGCAGTAGAGTGTTGATCTGCCTGCATTTCCCAACAGCTCTGGAGTCCTATGCTTCCTCAAAGTCCAGAAAGGGTCTGGAAGACTCATTTTTTTCCTTTGCTGTACACTAAAGGCCAGTTCTGATTGGAATTTTCTTTGCAATTTCCCCAGTACCTCTTCTCAGATAACGAATGGGGCAAGTTGCTTTTTTATTCACATATTTTATTTTATTGTGCAAGTTAGAGGTTTTTTAATATGGAACAATTATAAATATGAATTTATTGGTATTGTTTTCTTCAGGTACTAATAAAAATAGGAGGAGTTTGCTACTTGTTCATCAGTAGTGGAGACCTGTTGGTGTTAATAAGTTCAGCATAGATTGAAAGTCTCCTTAATCCTGTGGGCGTAATATATTTCAAATCTTATATGTGTATCTTACTAAAGCATTTAATATCTTCTTGATGAAGTAGTTTTAAGTTCCTAATACAGGAGGTTGTTCCCATTTATCTCCAAATGACCTCTTTGTCCCCAGATTTACGTATTTCCTTGAATTAAAAATGTCATTTGGTCATGTTCAGTAGGAGAATGTCTTTGAAAGTCTGACCTGTGGGAACATGATGAATAGCGACAGGGGAGGGATTTTTGCCCAGTGAGAATACCAAATCATGTAGCACTGTAGTTTCACTTACTAAATATTGTCTGGGCTCTATTGTTGAACCCAATGCTGCCAGTGTCACTTTGTCAGGATGTTTTCTGTCCTGTGACTAGTAGCTTCAAATGTACTCATCCATCTTCTTGTCCCATTACATTTCATGTGACTGATGTTCTGCACCCATTAAAATTGATGGGAAAGAACAAAGAGAAGAAAAATGTGCCCTTCAACTGATTATGCCTTTGAAAGAGCAAATGAGACTCTACTGCTGTCTAGAGTAAATTGAATAGTTATTTCTGTTTTTAACTATATTACTTAACTTCGATTAATCCTTATTAGCAGTAGATCCCTTATTTTGATATTATATCGAGAGCAGTAAGTTTGTGTCAATATTTTCTCCTTTAATTTTGTGACAATAAGTGAACATACAGACTCTTTTAGATGTATCGGCTGCCTCTGGTAATCTTGCCCATGAGATATTGCTAGCATGCCTAAATACCCTCTCAGGGAAGGATGGAGGCATGTTTGACAAGCCCAGGCCTTTCCTCTGAGGAAGGACCCACACGGCTTTGCTCATCCACAGCTCCTGCGCCCTGGAAGAGCGCTTGTGTGGGATGTCACAAGGTTCTGCTTGGTAATATGTGCTTGCTCACCTTAGGCTAAGGTCTTCAGGGAAATTAATGGGAGACTAGAAATAAAAGAGCCTTTGTAGTATTGGCTTTGTCTTTATTTTACGGATACAGATGGTTTCCCAAAGTGCTAGTCCAATGTTTCAGAGTTAGACGAGGGCCATTAGCCAGCTGAATGGAGAGGATAGATGTCATATTTACTGACAACCAAAGACAAAACACAGAGGAAAAGCAAAAGTGAAGGCTCCTGAGTGATCAGTATGTCTGATTATTTATAGCTTATATGACAGCCTTCTTGATACAGCAGCCAACCATTCTTTCACATTTGTGTGTAGTAATGAGACTGTAATTTTTTTTCAAATTTGGACTTTCACCATGGACACCTACATGCCCCAAAAATGCAAACTTATTGGGCCCCTTTAGGCACTCTGATGTTCTTGCAGATATGTAAGCAAGTGCTGAATGCAGCTGTTCGCTTCCCTAGTGGTACTAGTACGCATTAAAGCTTATTTCCATGCAAAGCTCAAATATGTTTTGGTTTTTTAAATCTTTGGGTCAGGAATTTGAGTTTCTTAGATTTTGCCCTGAAATTAATGTTTTGTCTTGGCAATTTAGGCTTAATTGGTGCTCTATCTGAAGTTCCCAAAGTGTGTTTGGCCTGGGGGCTGGGAAATGCTGCAGAGAGCTGAGTCTTGAGAGATTGTTTCTTACAACATTACCTAGAATTATTTGAGATTTTTGATAGACATCAAAGCCTGTTGCTTTGTCCAGCATTTTTCTCAGACTGGAGAATGGTGTATTATGAAGTGGATAATATTCTCATGTTGGCAGCCATTCACCTGTGTTATTATTTATCCGTATTTTAAAGACAATTGTTCACATCTATAATTTGTAAAGAAGAGCTTGATTAAGATTAAAATAGGCAAATAAGACTTTAAGAACCTTAATTTTGTAATTTCTTTATGAGCTTCCCTGCTCTCTTTAGTTGCTTACTTGACCTCCAGCTGAGAGTGGATTCATTATTTTAAAGGAACATTCTTACAGATAATTAACTCCTGAAATGAGTGAAAGTGATGCAAAAATGCAATGCGTCTTTGGTCAGGTCCTGCTTACACAGGACTGCTCTGGACTATTCAAGCACATTGTCACCCTTAACATTAGAGGCACTTGACCAAGTAACCCCAAGGTAAACACAGGGCCATAAACTTTATGTCGCGGGGGTATATTGCCACTTTTTCACTCTGTGCTAAGATGACTTGGGGAAAAGGGACTGGTGGTAGAACGCACCCTTGCTTTTATTTAGGACAAAAGTATGCAACAGATAGCTGATGCTGTGAAATTTGCACCCCTATAATGGTAACTCTTTTCCATGCATATGTCTTCATGGGATATGAAAAAGGTGGGAAGTGGGATAGAAATCTCAGCTTACCCTTCTGGATTGCAATGACTGCAGCAGCTGCTGGGAATGGGTCCCAATGAATAAATTCTCTTGCCAAGCAAAACCACTTCTTAGCACTATGCAGAAAGGTCATCATTCAAATAATAGTACTGTTAATTTCTAGCGTGACTTGGGAAGCGATAGGTCTCAGCCTCCCACTTCTGCATACCTCAGGAGGCTTTAGTTGGAAGCTAGTCTAAGCTTTGGGTTACAGATTTTCAGAAAAGCTATTGTTTCCCTGTTTTTGATTTGGAAGACACTGAGCAATGCTTAGCTTTTTATTGTAGTGAGGAAAATCTGAATGCAAGAGAAAGGATGAGAAAATTGGATTTCCTTTTATTGCACAGGAACAGTGTACTACACTGACAGAATATTTACTCCTGTCTCTTTCTTCTAATTTGATTCTCTGACTACCATATCAATCTTTGTTCATTGGTGAAACAAAATTAAAAAGTATTTTAGGTGTTGCTGCTTGTATCTCAGCAACAACTAAAAGACAGGAAAGAATGAAAGATTTGTGCCATTCTAGAAGATATATTTACAAATTAATCCACAATGAAATGCACCAGGTGTACAAAGTGTAGTGAGATGGCTCTTCAAGCCATTTCAACCAAAAGATCTTTTATGGTTCCTTTTTTTCTTCCTCTAGTGAGAGATTTTATATGTATGGTATGGATGTGTTCAAGACTAGTAAGTATTGAATTCTGATTGACTAGCTTTCTTTCCGCTCCACAGCACATGTATAGTCACTTGAATAATACAGATTGCACTGGCATTACTAATATGTACAGCAATGTGGAGTGAAACTTGACTGTCTGCAGTTAAAATACCGTGAATTTTGTTTCTGTGGTAGGCTGTTTTTTTTCCAGTGGGTGGTTATGTCTTTTACCTTGCTATCAAAGAAGCGAATACAGCGTTGCAGCAGGGAGCTTTGCCTTGCCTGCCCGTGCTGGCATGGGTTTTGTTCAGCCTCTGTAGAGGGAAGGGAGGATCGCCCTGGCCTCTGCTGAGCAGGACGTGCCACCACTTGCAGTAACAACACAGGTCTCTCTCAGCTTTTCTCATGGGATCTGCGGGCGATCCATAAGCAAGCTGGTCTCATGGTCGCATTTGTAGAATAGGGCTCTGTTGGTCATCCCTGTCCAGGTAAGTAACTGCAGACAGAGTGAAGGTAAAGATGCTTGGCCAAAGTTTCAGGTGCTCTAAGATATTTTTCCCTTTGTTATTTCAGGCATCTATAGAATTGTGCTTACGGAAAACAATACGCAGAATTAAACCTTTCAGTAAGGACACTTCTATACTTTAAGTGAAGTGGAGATTTGTATTTACAGTAGGAAAAGGTCATGCTTCCTATAGATTGGCATTACGTTGGCCCATTTGGAGAAGAGAGGCAGAATTCATCTCCGGTGAGATGATTTTCCTAGTATGCTGCTGGAAGCACAAGGTACAATTTGCTTCCTATTTTTAGAAACAGGCCTGTAGTTTTTAATCTATTTAGCATTCACAGAGCACCTGACATACAAGATCTTTGTTAAGTGCATTATAGGCTGTGTAAATAAATTAGGAAGAAAATAATGTATTAGGGATAATCCACTAACCAAAATTACAGGACAGCGTTTTTGCTAGGACCTCTGTGAAAGTAAATTCATGGGAAATACTTGAAATCTCTCTGTGAGAAAAGCGTTAATTTATATTTCATTCACAAACAGCTTCTAGAAAATACGTGACGCAGATAAATAAAGTTGTCAGAATAAGATGATGCTAAAAATTCATAAATATGTTTACACTTGCAAGTGGCAAATGTTACAGCTTTCAGAGCTGAGAGTATATTCAGGAATATTGTCCATATGCCTCTATTGGCTGACAAAGTAATGCAGCTTGCGTTACTCTAAATGAACATTCAGAGATTGGAAACTTGCCGTTGTTTGAGAATTTAGACCTTACTTGCACCTGTCTACAGAGTATAAACTTCTGATTATCCTTTACAAATGTTTTAGCTCTAAGAAGCATTTTCTTAAATTACAGATACTTAGCTGTTTCCACATTTGCAGTGTAGTAGTTGCAATAGCTTGGATAGTATGGAAGTGCTATCAATACTATTCATTTTTGTGAACTGTTATGAAAAAACCCAAAGCTTACAGTTGTGTCTGTTTATCCAAGAGTATAAATAATTTTACAGAGCGGGAAACTTCAATTAAATATTACTTTTTATGCCTTGCTATATGTAACTGATTGATACTGGGGAACTGAGAGAGCAAAGTCCTTCATCACCTATGTCCAGGAATGTGGAGAGAATACTCATTACATTAACATCAGCTTAAGAAAAATGAAACTTCCAAGCCAATTACAGTTTACTGTTTAGACTGAAAAAAAAAAAAAAAAAAAGACCTTTATTACAGAATATGTGACTTGAACAGGCAGTTCTGTATAAAATTGAGAAGTTGCAAATGTCCTGCACTTGAATGATGGTGTGTGTGTGATCTTAGTTCTGCTTCATTAGCCCCTAGTGAATGAGTGGTAAATTTTTCCTATTTATACATCTTCTGTCAGGGGATCATAAACATAGCCTGACTAGTGCATGTTTTCACTGCAGCAATTTCATTTATATATTTTTTGCAGCTTTGATGAATAGTTTATATCCCACTTGAATAAATTTTTCTTCTTTTCAAATATTCAGATAGGTATTAGCAGTGGTTAATTATGCACTCAGTACCTTGTGTAATAGAACTATCTGTCATTATGGCAAGCTTTTATGTTGTATTTGAGGTATTCAGTCTTCTCAGTAAAATATTGCTTCTGCAGTATGCATGGGAACGATCAATTTTATTTTCTGCTGATTTGATAATTTTCTACTAAAATTTAATCTTCTGTGCTATGGAGTTTGTGGCCAATTGAAAGATTTTTCCCTCTGCTAATAGAATATCTAATGCTTCAGCTTTTTACTTCCCATTTCTGTAAGTACGCCTTTAGATTTTTCTGCATTATGATACATTTATATCTCCTTTTAAGGGTAAGAATTGTGCAGCTAGGTTATGTTTTCTGTGTCATTCACTAATTCAGCATGCCAGGGATGTAAACAACACATCCATTTTTCTAGGTATTTCACCAGCAGTGATGTTTTGTGTAGAGGGTGCTGTTAGCTAAGCCACTAGACACACTACAGACGTGATGAATATTGTATAGGTTGATGAATATTTTGTTCTACTCAGTCTTTAATAGAGATGCAAATCATGTTGTTGGTCTTGGATAGAGTACGTTCCATGTGGTCCTCTACTCTCTATGTCGTTGATTTTCCTGCTTTCAATTTTTTTGGTCCAGGATTTTCAAAGGCCCAATCAAGAGTTAGGTATTTGTCA
This sequence comes from Chroicocephalus ridibundus, assembly GCF_963924245.1. NCBI lineage: Eukaryota > Metazoa > Chordata > Aves > Charadriiformes > Laridae > Chroicocephalus > Chroicocephalus ridibundus. Next base: position 188,533,536 of record NC_086284.1, on the reverse strand, counting down.
CAACTGAGTTTCATGCAGTTTCAGCAACATTCTTAGTGTTCTGTAGACTCTTCAGTCTTAAACCCTGTTAGATGGAGCCAACCAAGTCTAAGTGGAAAGTGGTATCTTTGAGATACACCTGAGCAAGCTTTCCCAAAATGCTCTGCCAGCCCTATCACAGCACAACCACCTGTAGGGATGAAGCATGTTACATCTCCGGCTCCTGGCAGCTGACTGAAGGTGCCAGCAGGCATTTGGCACTTTTTTCTGATAATAGTCTATCAGTCCTAGAGCATAAAGCATGAAACATTGTCTGAGCTGTGGATGGCTTTATACTCAGTGGTGAATTTTACATGATTGGAATAAGATGAGGGAGAGAGAGGACAGAAATTTTGTAAGTGACAGTTACTAAAAATACATAGCAAAGCTAACACAGGCACGACTTAAGGGCTATCTTCTTTTATTATTATTGCAAACACCTGGATTCTCTGCTACGTTAGAACTGCTCTCCTAACCAAAATAAGATAAGATAATAAATGGGAACAAACTTGATGGTAACAACAGATACTGTCATAGAATTGTAGAATAATTTGAGTTGGAAGGGACCTTTAAAGGTCATCTAGTCCAACTGCCCTGCAATAAGCAGGGACATCTTCAACTAGATCAAGTTGCTCAGAGCCCTGTCCAGCCTGCCCTTCAGTGTTTCCAGGGATGGGGCATCTACCACCTCTCTGGGCAACCTGTGCCACTGTCTCACCACCCTCATTGTAGAAAATTTCGTTCTTCTATCTATCTAGTCTGAATCTTCCCTCTTTTAGTTTAAAATCCTATCGGTACAGACCCTGCTAAAAACTATTTACCCATCTTTCTTATAAACCCCCTTTAAGTACTGAAATGCCATTGATGGTTATTCATGTCATTGATGAAAATATTGAACAGTACTGGCCCCAATATGGACCCCTGAGTGATACAACTTGTTACCGATCTCCATCTGGACATTGAGCCATTGACCACTACCCTCTGGATGTGACCATCCAACCAATTTCTCATCCACCAAGCAGTCTACCCATCAAATGCCTATCTCTATGATTTAGAGAGAAGGATGTCGTGGGGCATGATGTCAAAGGCCTTACAGAAGTCCAGATAGACGACATCCATTGCTCTTCCCTTGTCCACTCATGTAGTCAGTCCGTCAGAGAAGGCCACTCGGTTGGTCAGGCAGGACTTGCCCTTGGTGTAGTCATGTCGGCTGTGTCGAATCACCTCCCTGTCCTCCATGTGCCTTAGCATAGCTTCTAGGAGGATCTTTCCATGATCTTCCCAGGCACAGAGGTGAGGTGAGAAGTCTAGGAGCAGCAGAGGTCAACGTCTAGGAACAGCTTTTGGAAACTGGTTACTTATTCCTTACTATTGATGGCTCCACCATGTGAAGAATGAGAGACGAAGAGCTGCATCTAAATTTTTCTTCTGATGTAGCAGAATTCTTCATCAACTTGGCCAAGCAAGCCCCCATGGCTTGTTCATCAGTCTGACCACTTTCACAGGATGGGATGAGCAGTGAGGTTTAAGGAAGTAAGCAACAGAGTTGATTGGAAATTCTCATATGCAGGGAGAAATTTATTTTGACTGTTACTATTTCAAGGCTTCTTTTTAAAGGTGCATAACAAGCCCCACAATCAGCTCATTATTTCTGACCTATTGTATTTCTAAAATCTTCACTTGAAATACAGAAAATTCACAGGTAAGTTTACTAGAAGTCACTATAGACCGTGAATATGTTAATAATTTTAATTGCCTATTGATGAGCACTCTTGCTCCATTAATGCAAAACAAACTGAAGATCAGGAAGGTGAGTGGGCTCTTGAAAATTGGAGAGAACAGATGACCAGAAGTATGAGAGTTTCCAATGAAAACTGTCTGTCTTATGGTGTTAAATATCTGCTATTTTCTTTGTCACACTGATGAATTCCTAATATTCCCTTCCTCTTTTAGCCTTTGACTTTCACAAATCTTTACTTATTCTCCTTTTTCTGAAAAGGATTTATGGGAACCTTGCACTTAATTCGTAAAATATCTATAGGTACATTGCACAGGGTATGTGATAGTACTGTTCTAGGTCTATTACCCTAACCATAGTATCAAAGTACCTATCAGTCTAATAGAATAATCTTGATCTGAGACAAGGAAGTACGGGAAGCAAAGGTATAAAAAAAAGTTTTGCCCAAGGCCACATAGGGTGCCAAGAACCTGAAATTAGGGCTTCCACCCTATTCAACTCTTCCCCTCCCCCCCCCCCCCCCCAAAAAAAAAAAAAGAAGAGTAACAACTCTGCTGAAGATAAACAGAAAAAATACAGTTGGGGTTGTTTGGGGATTATGCCTCATGATGTTACAGCAGTTCTTCAGGTAGAGGAAATGTCTTTTGCTTATGTTTTCATGGAAGGGTAGGTACATGTGTAAAAGTAATTATGCTTGGATCAGCATATTTGCAGGTTAACAATCAACTGCTGATTATCTGCTGATTCCTGCAAAACAGAAAATCTGTTCTTATACAAACATTAATTATGGAATATCTGACAGAATCATTCCAAATTGGTTTAATTATACACAGTTTTTACACCCTGTTTGGTTGCATTTTCACTGAAGAAAGATCCAGACCAGTCCTCTTACTAAAGCTCTTTTTACATCTTGACATTTGCTTTAGAGGTTAAACAGACTGGATTGTCCTGGATGCTTCACCGTTGTGGTAGACAATTTTTTGAGTAGCTCCTCAACCTCTATTAATTACCATATTGGGATTGAGCCTCCTGTATCACATCAAATGGATTGCATCCATTGCATCCAATAAAATTGGTGTGTGGCAGTTATCGATGGGGCCTCAACCCTCCTGGTTTTATTAAGACCATTTTTACACCTAGGTTACAAGCTAACAGTGCCATTATCTCTCACCAAGATCCCTTGGCAGTTAGTACCGCCAGCAGCAGTAGAAATTACAGAGGGATTAATCTCTGGCTCTAGCCCCCAAAAGCCTTTCTCCAGAGGTGCAGAATGATACGTTGAACTGTGCTAAGCAGTGAAAGATTTAATGAAGAAAAAAAAAAAAAAAAGCCCCAAGTGCCTGACTGCATCAGAGTCGGCGTCCGTCCCTTTCGAAACTTGTCAATACCGCTTTCTGTTTGTGCAGGCCTGCTGGGCTGCTGAGATACGCACGATGGCTTGGGTTGTTTTGTTGCCATAGTCGTTTTTAAAAGCCAGTCCCTGTATAAGGTTGGTCGGAGCAGTCGATTTCAGAGGAAAATGAAGAGAATTGGGGTAGAAGGAGGAGGGAATTACAGACCTCTTGAGAGTCCCTTTCATTGCAAATCATTCTTCCAGCTGTGGGGAGAGGGTCTCGCGCGGTGGGCAGAGCAGGGGGGAGACAGATCCCGTGGATGAGGACAAAGAGCGGCGCTGGGCACAAAAGGAGGAGGGAGAGGAGAGGGGACGCGGTGACTTGGCAGGTCACTCCCGCGGCGCCCTGCTCTGCCTGATAAGGGTGGGTTTTGCGGAGGGGATGCTGCCGCGGACACACCTCCGTGCGCACTGCGGAGGCACCGGGGTTTGGGGAAGGAACGATAAGGAACACAATGAATAACTAACAAAGCTCATTTGATGAATGCAGTCATTTGCATTACAGTGCCAAATAGCTTTGCTCCTGGTGGCTGAGTGTCATAGTCAGCTACAAATATTAATAGTATTGTTTCAATGACATCTAAGGGTGACAGTAGACTGGAAGGGGGGAAAGGTTGTTAGGAAGTTTAGAATTTTGCAGAAGAAAAGAAAGCTGAGCATCCTTCACTTTTGTTTGCTTGAGGAAAGTTATGGCAGGATTGCTAAAATAGGTTTCTTTGAGTTCTGGAGAGTATATAGAAGTAAAGAAAAAAATACAGGACAGAGCCGACATCACGGTGTATACCGTGCCTTCTTGTTTGCATTTTGTGACTATTTCATACAAATGCCAAAGAAAAAGTGTGGTAATTAGTGGTAGCTTCTATGCATAGGTAGTGCCTGTAGGTGACTTTCTGGAAGATGCAGTATAAAACGTTAGCGCCAATCAGAGATTTCCTTGTGTCTTTCTTTGGCTTTGTTTTCCCTTTAATTCACAATGTTTCCCCGTGAAATATAAATGGAGGCATTTTGTGCTATGTTTTTTTCTTCATACCTCATTCCCCAGGGAAAAAAAATCTGTTACTTTTAATGACAGAGAGAGATCACACAGGTAAAGCATATTTCTATCTTTAGCCTAGCACAAGCAAAGAATATAAAAATCCATGACCCAGAGACAACTGCGGGCTTCAACTCATGTTATGATTTACCACCAGATTCCTGACCTGTATCATCTGCTTTTGCAATGCTAAAAACACACAGGACTTGTACAATATATCTCAATGTTAGTTGCAGAATTAGCATCCATTTACAATGCATGGTCTTGAACCCACACATAGAAGCCAAGAACATCCTTGATTTAATAAATAACCTTTGCCTCCTTTAGTCTCCATTTTCCTTCCTCGTATTTATTTCTCTGTTCATTTCTCCTCGACATTAAGTGGCCTGAACTCATGTGTTTAGCACTTTTTATGTGTCTGTGGTTCATATATGTTTATATGCTCTGTATTTCCACTAGCCAATAATAGCTAGTGGCAATATAGAAAATGTATGTGCTAAGTGTCAGAAGGTAGAAAGGTGGTAAAGATTAGCGAAGCACCTGTGTCACCCTTCTAAGAGGGCTTTAATCTTGTGTCCTGTTTGGGGTACTTCCTTGCTGGAATATTTCTGAGAAATTACAAAGAAAGTCAATGGAAGTTGAGAGACAAGTGAAGCACACTTGAAGACCTAAAAAGACTTGAGAGCCTCAGACCTAAGAAGTTTGGGGTTGTCGTAATTTCTAAGAAATACAGTGGTTGTGGACAACTCCCGGCAGTGTGTAAGAGAGGAACATATTTGCACAGCCTGATGAAATGGCCAAGCTTTGCATTGGCAAGGGCTCCATCACTGTGTGGGCAACCTCAAAGCAATGACCAGTCCTTCGCTGACTTGGGGACCAACGTCATCATAGCATTTTCTGCTTCAGGTTTTACTGTTGTGTGATCACGTTTTGTTATTGCTGCTATAAAAGTGAGTTAATAATTGTCTCCTCTTGTGGTTATGAAATAAAGATACAGAAGAGCAAGGGGGTTTGGGGGGTTGGTTTTTTTGTTTGGGTTTTTTTTTGTCAGTGAGCATGCAGATTATGTTTTGGATGTTCAGATAATGTGTATAAGATGTGATCCGAATCAAAGCTAAATCAGTTTTGAAGTTTGGTAGGTATTTGATCAGCCCATAGAAATACTTAAAGAAGGTTATGGCTGTAGAATTTCAGTATCTTGTAGAGGAAATCGGAAGCCTCTATCAGAAAACAGAATATGCTTTAAGCCACTGTTTTGTAATACTGTTATGTCTTCAGATTTTTGCAAGTGCATCTTGCGTATACTTTCATTCCAGTGAGTTTCCCAATCCCAACTGAGAGCACAGTAAGGAAATAATAATACAGCAACCAGAAAAATCTGAGCTGTCCCAATCCTTTAAAAAAACCTTTTGGCTTTGACATAGCTCAGCAAAAAGTTCATTCATTAGTAGGAAGCATTACAGTTAAAAACCTGACTTCACAATTTCTGTTTCCAGAAGCAATAAAAGGAAATTCTTAATTGACAAAACATTTTCCCTACTGAGATACAGACTTTCCAATCCATTGCAGTGTCAGAGGGTTATTGGCTGGAGTCTGAGGAGCCTGACTTCCAGTTGCCATTATTCATGTGAGCTGTGTCATGGGGTATGTGTTCTGCCTTTAAAAGCCCGTAGCGTGTGTAGATTTATTTCCAGTTAAATAAATACAAGAATGCATGATTTCTGAAAGTGTGTTCAGAGGTAGAAAGTTTGCCCTCAAAGAGGAAGGAGTATTTACTTAAAGTATTAATGGCTAGATAGGATCAACTCATTTATCTGAAGAGGCTTAACCTGCTGGTAAGCTGGCTGGGGGGGAAATTCCAGTTCTACAATAGTTCAGTGCAGTGGGGCTACGATTCCTGATAGGGCCTCCTGCTGTCACCAAAATGCGAATATAACTATAAGAATGTAACAAAGCTGTGAGATTATATCTGAACAGCACGTCACCTCTTTCTTTCCGTTTCTGTAACTTACTCACAAGCTTTACTGGCACTCTCCTAGAGCTTAAAATGCTAAATGCATCGAGGCAGTTTTTGATTTTGGTGATTTGTTGAGCGATAACTGTTTTACAGTATTTTTGCAAATAAAACATCATTCTTACCCATTTCCCAAGGTCCTTTACTACTGGAGGGTAATCCGTTGTCACTACCTTCAGTTTTCATTCTCACCTCTGTGTGAATGTCCTTTTGTAGTTTAGTCTATTGCCGGTGTCAAACCCAAAGCTGAGGCATTCTTGCTTATTAATATATTATGAATACACTGCACCGCCAACAGAGCTTAATCTCTCACATTGACTCCCAGTCACCTTCCAGAAGCGTACAGAAAGCGAAAATGGGCCACTTGAAACATTTTAACGTGATTGGAAAAAAATCTCTTCTCTCCTTATCCTTGCAGCTCCCTGGTTAAAATTGCGTAGACTGCTGGGCTGAATGTGGAGGCACAAAGCGTTGTTCGGATGACCACCCGTCACTTTGTGCTTCGTGATAGTCTTCGAAGGAGAGTGTTGTGTGACTGACAGATGCAAAGCAGCACATGCTCTGCTGTAAATTTGGCATTGTCAAAATAGTGAAGTACTCTTGGAGCAAGCCCATTATTGCTAAGGATATGCAGCGCGGCTCAGTGTGTAAAGCTTCATCATTTATGTGAGGGGGTAAACAGGGGAGGGAGAAAGAATAAATATGCAAGTAACTGAGAATTATAGGGCTGAAGTCAAACCTAAGGGCTGGCATGAAAGCGAAGCTCAAGAGGTTTATTATCCTTGGGGATGGGAAAGGTCTGGTTTTTAAAGGTACATATAGGAGTATCTCTTCTTCATGCCTGTGAAGGGTGAAACAATAAATAACATTCTTAAGCTGCAACAATATAAGTTTGGGTTTGAGTCCAAGAAAAACCTTACAAGACTAAGAAGGATAGCTTGGCGTTGCTAGTGGGCATCTGTTAGTAGCAGGTTTTGAGAACAGATGAAATAAACTCCTCTCAGGTAAATCCTTGAGACAGGGGTGGATTAGGTGATCATCTGAGCTCTGTCTAGGCCTATTTTTCAATGATTTTACATCGTGTGTGTGTGCCGTGCTCATGTGTATGTGTGAGGAAGAAGAAAAAGAAGAGGAGAGAGGATGATTTTTTAGTTCATAGGGAACTTGCAAAAAGTCTCTGATCCCTTTCTGCAATTGCATATGTTATAGGAGCAAAGGAAAAAAATAGACAGTTTTTTAAATTTTAGTGAAAGCTATATCTTCATTTGGTATTCTGTAAAGCAGCATAGAAGCATGATGAGGAAAAGTGCAGTGTAGCATCACTTGGAGGTAGAAAGGGAACTGAAAAGTAGTAAATACATGGCTTCGTTTATATGATTACGCTTATTCAACCTGAGCAGCAAATTCTTCTGATAGGGCAGAACTTGAGGACTCTGGCTTTTGTCTGACCAAACTCCTCATGGCCTAGAGCCAGTGATAGGCAGGGGCCGACCGAGCCCCAGACAGTCCCATCCCATGGCTCATAGGAAGCCCTGTGATCGCCTGTCCAGCTGCAGCCAGATGTAGCAGCAAGCTCCTCAGGCAGGGACTGCTGCCCGGCCCTGGGTGTGTGGGCGCAGGGTGCTATGGCTGCCCCCCTCCTGCTTGCCCGGGAGGCGTCCGGGGCAGGGAGCACACAGATTACGGTCCACATGACCTTGCAGAAGACACTTCCATACATTTCCCATCTGAAACTTGGCTAAGGGCACCTGGCCCTAGGTTTTCTGTGTCAGGATGACTCTGCTCTTTGAACCGTCAGCAGCACATTGTTAAAGAGGCAGTTTGTCAGAAAAGAGGGATCTCGGTTAATCGTTTCACAGCCGCCGTAGTCCATCAGCAGTCTGTATTACCATAGGGATAGAATCCATTAAAAAAGGTTGCACATTTGTGTAGGACTCTTCTCCCTGCCGGTGGACCATTAAGTATGAAGTTCCTATGATCACTGTGCAGCTGTAAAATACTGGGTTTATGTAGCAGCCGACTGAGCCTTCTCTTGCAACAGTTTTAAGTGAATGGGTCGTCCTTTTGCAAGATATTTTATATATGGTAGTTTTTTTCCCCACCTGCTGGGTATCATTTCTTCCTTTGCACAGCCAAGTGCATTAATGCTGCGGTTTGAAGGGAAGAACAACAGTCTAATTGCTTGTCTTATTAGCCCACTGGAAATAATGGAGGACCATAGCATTGAATTGCCATTTACCTACCATAGCCCTGGGTGTACACAGAGCATGGCATAGCAGAGTTAAATCATTTATTAACTCCTTAACAACATATATTTAATCAGTTTTCTGGTGCTTCAGACCTTGCAATCAATAAATGCCTTTTACTTCCTTGCCCTTAATTAGTGTATGTTTGTCAAGATTGGCTGATTTGTAAGCCACAAACGGTACACGGTAGTGAATTCTTTACATCATTAAATGGGACAGTTGTGAATTTTTGTCAGGATACCCTTGTAAGACAACAAAATGAATCTCATTGCTTGACACTAATCCAGTGACTTTTTCTTTTCTTGCTAAACCAGTGAGTGAATTATGAAGACTAAAACTTGCAAGGGAGAAATGGCTGGTAATAAAGCAGGGTTCATGGGTATCATTGTAGTTTTGTTTCTCTGTGTCTGTAATTAAAAACCTGGTGTATTGGCGCAGTCATCTATTCATACAGAAGGCTCTGCACAGGTGTAGAGTTTCTTAAGGTAGCACCCATGTGTGCATCCGAAATGATGTCCACAGAGGTCTGAGAGCTGGTTCCTTATTTGGATCAGGCAAAAGCACTTGATAAAAGCACACGTGAGCAGACGGATCTCTTACCAAGATCTAATTATGCAATTTTAGTCAAATCTGAAACAGATGCCCTTCTGCTTACCTATTGTTGAAGCCATTTGGTACCAGTCTAATATTACACTGACACCAGGCAGGAAGACCCTTAGTATTCCCCGATGACTTAGGTGCCTTGGGTGCTAATTTAATAACTTCCCACTCCCAGGACCCAAAGGCGAGTTTTCAGCACACGTGTGTGCACCTCTCCCTGCGAGGTGAGCTGGCTGCCATGAGGAAGAAGATACATTTGTTTGTGTCAGTGGTATATGAGAGGGGAATTGACAAGCAGGAGCACCTTAATGGCTTCAAACTACCTGTTAATGATCGTGGCGCTGGTGCCTGCCTGGCAGCCTCAGTCTCCAATTAAGCATCTGCCGGAGCTGGAAGCAGGGCTCTTAATTGGAAAGAAACAGATTCAAAGCAGGTTGCATTTTCTGCCAAGACAGATTTATCAGCGAAGCCATGCCTTAATCCATTGTATCTCTTTTCCCACCCCCACCTGGCTTTTCTTTCCCTGTTCCCCACCGCTGCAGGCACAGCCCTGGAGCAGGGCAGTTAGTGGATGGATGCTCCGCACCTGGGGGAGGTTTGGTTCTCCCCTAACCTTTCCCTGACCTGGGGCCCAGTGATGGATGCTGTCCTAATTGCTGACTTTTCTTCCCTCAGACCCTCCACGGCCCGCATACGCCCATTAAGATATATTGTCTAGTACGCATTCAGGAGATCTGTTTGCAGCTATCTTTTACATAGAACTGATTGTTTAATTGCAGATTAAAGATTAATGCAAGTATAATGATTCCATGAGGACACTTCAGACAAAAGCATCCTGCATCAGGCAGCCTGCATCCATTTTTCAATTTGGCCATAAATTTGGCTGGGAATTAAATAGTAAGTAGCCGTGATTGCAACACTGGTCTCTGAAGGCACTCACGGGAATGAAAATAAATGAACAGGCTCTCACACAAAGCATGTTTCATTATGGTCATTAGTGGACAGATCCTCAGCAGGGACTGAAGGTGAAATTGTCTACAAGAAATGTTGGCCCATGTCCGCCGAAATTGAAATAGTAAGGGAGTATAAAAATGTTCAGGTCACGGAGCCTATAGATGACAAACTTCTTTTCTCTGAGTTGCGGGTGTAAGCTGCAGGAGGTGCAGACACGGAGAGACGCCCGATATGCATTCCAGCATAGCTATGGCTTGTCTTTTACAGAGTATGAGCATATTGGGAGAAATGTTTACAATGTCATGAATGCATAGTTGTGTATGTTATTTATGTACCAGGAGTTACTACAATTCATTAGCCTGGTGATTTTGATGAATTATTAAGGTTTTGCTTTCTTTAATGTTTTTCAGGTAAGGGCCCTTTTATTTTCCTTAAAATGCCCAGGTGGTTGGTAAGTTGTTGATTTCTCTTCATTTCTTTTCCCTTGTGTGACGTGCTGTGAACAGAATAATAGACTATTCAGATCGGAGGGGACGGCTGGAGGCCATCTGGTCCAGCCCCCTCCCAGAGCAGGGCCAGTTCTCTGCAGGTTGCTCAGGGCCTTCTCCAAGGATGGAGATTGCAGGAACCTGTCCCAAAGTCTCACCATCCTCGTGGCAAAGCATTTTTCCTGATGTCTGGCTGGGATTTCCCCCGTCTTGACTTGTGTCCACTGCATCCCGTCCTACTGCTGTGCATCGCTGGGAAGAGCCTGGCTCTGTCCTCTCTGTACCTCCCCACCGGGCTCTCGGTGGCATCAGTGAGGTCTCCCTTAGCCTCCTCACAATGCTGGAACCTGTCTTGTGAGATGGGGCTGAGTTTAAGGTTTCTGGGCACAGAACAAAGCACCAAAGTTACAAATGATTGTAGCTCAATTTGGTTAAAACAGCATAGCTTTCGGAAATCTTAGCAGTAGCCACTAATTTTGAGTGATAAAACCTCCTATTTCTTCTGTGTAAATAGAATTTTCAGTGTAATTGATGCTATTTTGAGACTAACTAGCAATCTTAACATTAAAATTGTTCTTCTTATGAAAAAGCAATATATTATGATAAAATATTTCCTTTTTTTTTTTTTTCAAGTAACTAAAGGAATCCGCTTGGAGGTTACTGAAATGTAACCGAAGGAATCCATTTGGGGATTACTGAAGTGGGTTTGACTCAGCTTGCCAGACTTTCAGTGTAATTAGAATAAAAGTGGCAACATCTTTAAAGATGCTCAGGGTTTTGGGTTTTGTTTGTTTTCCATTAGTTGAAGTGTCAGGAGTGTTTGTTTAAAAATAACGTCCAGTTTGCTCCAGTCTTTAGCAGCTTTTTTGCCTTTTGTTGCATCCTTGAAGTTGCACTTATTTCTACAACCCATTAAAGGGGCACTAATTATAGTCTCAAAAACAGAGATATGATTTATCATCAGTAGTAAATTACAGAATGAGATGGTGACATAAGTGATATGCTGATTAAGCAAATTTCACAGTCTTATTGTCAATCTGTGTTCCTCCTTTTGGTTTATGTTTTTACTGTTTGTTTCTTTGCTTATATACTGGTATGCAGACTCTTCTAGGCATAGTCTATTGGTTACGCATTCACACAAAGACAGGACAGGAGTTTCCTGAGAAACCCACCACATTTTAGAGCTGCTAACATGATAATATAATTAATAATGCTAATCTGTGTTTCTTTCTGACCATGACAGTGGAAATCTACCTGCACATGTACATGTCCCTGTGTGTGTACGAGAAAGCAGATACTTTTGGGCAGTAGTGTCTGAGTGGCAATGCGAGCACTTATGTTTTGATGTGTTCCCTGAAAATAGCATACACCCCAAGGTGGTTGCAGCCACCCACTGTTATCTTATTACCTGTAGCATCAAGAGAGAAGGATGTTTCATTCCTTCTTTAACCCATTTCACAGTTTTTGGTAGGGATCTGCTTACCGAGCCCCTGCCTGCCCGCCCAGGCACATGCCTTGTTGGCAGACCTCCCACTCATCCTGCTCTTAGCAGACTGGGCTGCTCCTGCCTGCAGGATGCTCCACTCTACAAATCCTTCTTTTCAAGAGCCAAAAGGGCCACTTTCCTCAAGCTGCATCTGCTTCACCAGTCCATACAGATCAGCTTGGATACAGAGGTGATGATCATGACTAGGATAAGGCAAGACAAATTAGTACTAACCAGTGCTTCCCCAAAACCTTTCCAAGATCAGGCAAGGAGGACTTTGTCAGCAGAGAGGAGGATGTCTGCCTCAGTGCTGGGGAAAGATGCTGTTATGCTTTTACTTGTTCTGGTGAAGGCTTGAATTCAAGCCTTCTTGTATTTTGATATTCTCAGCAGCCTTGGTGTGGTCTTTTCTTGGCACTGGTAGTCCCAGTATTGACCGCTCTGACACCAGTGAGTTTGACTCTTGCCCATGCACTAGAGCAGAACAAGTAGCAAAATGTTCATGTTTGCCTATGTCTTTACTGGGTCTGCAGTATATTTATTCTGAGTTTTAAAATGCTTGAAAGTCCTGGAGGAACAATGTCATTTCTGTCAGGACAAAGCCCTGGAGCGTTTAGGAAGATCATGAAATTAGAGCAATTTTTGTGGCAGAGGTGTGTAGGGACTGCTCTTCTGTTGTAAACTGTAGAAGCCTCCATTGCAATGCACGCGACCATAAGGACCCCATCTCTGTAATGGGATCCACACTAGCACTTATTTGAAGACTCAGAGGTAATATAGAATAGAAGTGTGTCCTGCATTGAAGAGGCTGGTATGTGAGTTGAAAGAATGTGAAGCACACTGATCCTGAGTTATGCTCTGGAGAAAATAAAATAAACAGTAAAATGCAAATGGAAGTACTGTGATGACTTTCTAAGCAATCAACATTGTATGCTAGAGAGATAAAAGACTTGTGACTTCTGCTACATTTGGTTAATGCTGGTCTTCACAGACTGAAATGTGATGTGATTTGGGACTAGCCCATGTGAGTTCATGTCAAAGTTTATATTTCAGGTACTCGCCAACTTACTCCTAGTCAACCAGGTTAGAGATTTGTCTTTATAACTGGAGATTAGAAAGACAGCTGCGTAGCCTGGGGAATTAGCCTTTTTGTTCAATGTCCTACACGTTCCCTTTTCTATATACGGATGACGGTTCTGGTAAAAACCTTAGGGGCCATCTAGGTCTACCCTAAATTTGGTTAAAAGTCAACTTACTCTTTCGTATAGCAAAGTAAAGCATCAGGCAAAGAAAACTCTTCTCTAATACATGGAGAAATAATGCCCTATGGCATGAGGTGTATGGTGTAGATCCAGCAAACTATTTAGGATCTTAAGTCCTTTTCAAACTTTGCATTTTCCATTTCTTTAAGGAACTGGGAGCCTTTGAACCAGAATACAAGTGTTTTCCTTCTGGGGAAGGAGTAGAATCTGTTTGCTAAATAAACTACCATGAAATGCAGGAAGTCCCTGTGAAATCAGCAGCGGGTTAATGTCGAAATACAGCTTAGCAAAGGTATAGTTTCTCAGGTACGGTGTGGTCTACCTTACCTGGTCAATAAAATTTATTTCTTTTTATTATTCACTTGTCTTAGCTGAATTAGGGCACTGTGATGTGTATTACTAGATAACATCACTGCATTTTTCAAGGATTCTGCGTTTATCAACATTGCTGGAGTAAAATGCTTTAAAAGGAACAAATTGGCAATCCGTTATCATACTTGGCAATTTTTTATGATGAACTTCTTCAGAGATGTATTTTGGAGGATAAACTTATTAGCAGTCTCTATTTTGGCAGATGAGATAACAATGCATGAGGAGGTGTTCTTTTTTACTTCAAAAGACCACCAACTCTTTGAATATATTGCCCATTTGGTTTTAGAAGGTAGCCTTACTACAAGTACGTTAGTGCCACACTTCTGGTAGTGAATTCAGGAAGAGGAAGAGAGAAAGATTATTCACCCTAGGCATGTTTTATTTGTCTACGTGATTTATAATAAGGATTTAACGATTCATAGTTGTTAGTAATCTGTTTATAATTGATCAATAATTCAAGTAGCATAGGGCGCAGGCTGTTCCAGGAAGTGTCCATGCCTTTACAACAGTCATCTTGTATAGATGTGCAAATACAACGCTGATAAGCACTGTTTGCATGGGAGTGCTAGTACTTCATGGACAGTGATGCTGCACTTAGCGATAACTCCGGTGATGCATACACGGGGCGAGTTGTTAGTGCTGGGAGCAGGCAGAGGAAGGCATCCGTCTTGTTTCATACAGAACACGAGACTTGCTAAACTAGTTTCAGAAATAACAGTACTGTTTTCCGTCCTGTTGTTTCTTCCAGAAGCCGCTTTGAATACCCAGGGTGAGCTTTCTATTATTAGTAGGGTATTTCTTTTGTACTGAGCCAGAGTGAGATTTTATAGGGAGCGCCATCAATCATAGTCCAGCATTGCTTCAAGATAATTTACTTAGCATGGATTATTAAAGAAAGATTAAGGATGTGTTAAAATAGTTTATTTTATATTAATAGCACACCTGAAAGATGTGTGGTCATTCCAAGGTGCTCCTGTAGGCTATTTATATGAAACAAATTAACTCTGGGTAGTACATCTGTTACGATCGAACATCTGGAGATACGGAGGTCATGGAGGGAGTTCCTTGGGCAAAGGAAATATGAAAAAGGTGTGAAACAGAAATAGCTGTAGTTATTCTAATTCTTGGAATCGGTGTGTGGAAGGGGAAATCTTCATTAAGAGAACTGAGGAGAGAAATTGTATTTTTGCAGCAGGAGATACAACATTAGCAATTCTGCTCTGGTTGGACTGTGCTGAGTGGGAGAGAGGGAGGATAGTGTGGCCCAGCAACGTGCTTGCTTTGGCTTGGCTGTTGATCAAATCTTTCCAAGCAGGCTGTTCTTTCAGCAGCAGCCTTCATGATCTGCAGGAATCAAAGGAAATACTTGTTTTTCCATCGGTGGCAATAACAATATATTGATGAGTGAGAAGCCACAGTAGCTAAAAGATTAGCTGTCCTAGAAGACCCTGTCAGGGTATCAATGTGTAAATATTTAAATGGGATGTTTTTCACTATCTAGAAAGTGCTTTAGCAGCGGTTTTCTCCCAGATATATGTCTCCCTTACTGCTCTAAATCAATTCCTCAAGGTGCAGGAAGCAGGACATGACTCCAGTCTGGAATCGGTGCTGCTCAGGGGCTGCTGAGAGCAAACTCCCTCTTCACACACGGGTTTCCCGCGACCTCTCAGTCCAGTAAATTCCCCTTGTGGTGCAAGCTATCTCAGAGAGAGACTGGGAAAGCGGGTTACCCACTCCATGAACGCCTTTGTGAGACTTATGGCAGTTTTTAATTCGTCATGTGCTGCGTATAATCAAAACAGAAATTGCTCAGACGCTGAAGGATTGGTACCTGATGAAATAGTGACAGGAAATACTTCTAGCTCTGATCTTGTGTTTGCAATGTGTGAGGGAGAGAAATCTGTTCTTGTGGGGTCTTTTATTCACTCTGCTTTCAAGAGCTGGAACAATCTGTCTCTGTGCTTATTTAATTAATGTGATGTCAACAGCGATAATGTGTTAAATAATATAGAATGAGTTGTAAACAAAGCAGGGTTTGAATCTTCCAAATATACCACAACCAAAATTAATTGGCCAACCTCAGGGGAAATTGTAGTGCTGAACCTTCTTCATGGGCTTTGTTTCCTTTTTTATGAACAGTGAATTAGTTTCAGTTTTGAAGCTTCCTGAAATATTACCAGTTTTGCTGTCTCACTTTGAGAAATAGCTCACCCTCTCTCTCAAAAAAGAAAAGGGGAAAAAAAAAAGAAAAGAAAAAAAAAAAACCACGCTGTGGCTGTTAAAGGCATAAAGCCAGATCCTGAGCTCAGTATCAGTCTGAAGTGAGTCTGGAAGCCGTCCTGTGTGAACAGTGACAGTATTCAAATTAAGCTATTAAAGCACTGGAAGGAGATCTTAATTAGCAAACGTCTGCATCTAGTTAGCAAAATACAAGTGAAAGTATTACTACCTGAATGAAAACTTCTGGTGGCTTGTTACTGAAGCTACTTTTATTTTATTATACTCTTGCTGGATGTTTTTATTGTATATTTTCCTCTCCATGGGGGCTGATGCCCAATTACCCGCTAGGCAAAATACCAGCTCATTGCGGTCAGCAGCCAAGCTGTCAAGTAATGAATGAGGCTTGAATGGCATTCATCTGCCCTATTTCAGCCGTGCGCCTGGACTTGCGAAAAACAGGGTAAGAAACAGGCACCATCAGAGGGCAGCTGATCTCTATCTTAACAGAGATAAAACAGATGAGATGCACTGTCTTGAAGATGCCTCTTTCCCACTTTGACTTCAAAGGAAACCTGCAGCTGCTAGACGTATAGCTTTGGATACCTAAAAGGCAAGCGAGGTTGGAATCTTCCTCGTGTTTGTATGGTAGTATAAACCTGTGGTAGAACCAACCTGCCAATCCTCCCAAGCAGGATGGACACAGTGGCCTGAGGGAACCTCCTTCCCCTCCGTGCCTCTCCTATGCTTATTTATTTGACCTAAACCCTGCTACTGCCTTAATTACGAGCACTGAGACCTGGCCTCATGTTGAAACGTTCATCTGCTTTTCTGCCTGCACGGGCACATTTGGCCTCTGTTTATTTTGCTGTGTTTCTGTTTTGCTGCTCTGAAGCAACTGCAGAGAAGAAAGAAGGGAGAAAGGGAAAGTTTCTGTTGTATTTTATATTAATCATCTGGGGGGTTATCCATCCTGACTGTCACCAGAGCAAAAAAATGATCTTGCCTCCTAGAACACCCGAAGTCTTCAGAGGAAGAAAGAAGGCACTCTTTGCTTTTAATTGTTTTCCTTTTATTTTAAATGAACAGTGATTTTTACCGTGGAACAGTAGGCAATCCATAAGACTAGTCCAAAAGGTGAGCCAGACCTCAAACAAAGGAAATATGAAAGCTCTCTGTGGGTTGGGTTTTTTGTGGGGGTTTTTTGTGTGTGTTTTGGTTTTTTTTTTCTCAGATTGCTGCTGTGCCTAGGGCTTGCAAAAGAGTGCAGAGACCCTAACACCTCACTTTCTTGGATAACAGTAGAGACAACAACAAGCTGGTTTTTTTTTCTTTTGAGAGTTTAGGTACGATACATAGAACTGATGTATGACATGCTGTTCCTTTGTAAAAGTACCAAGAATATTAAAATACTCCCATTATCAGTGCTTAGCCTCAAGCTTCCTTTAATGATCCCACCACATCTTGTAAGAACTAGAACTAAATTGAGTATGTGACTTCAGAAGGTAGCTACACAGTGACAATTAATGGTTCTTGTCAAAGTCCTGTGCAATCAGTATCCATGAATTATGACATCTAGCCACTAGCCCTTTTAATCTCCACTAAAGGTTTTCGGGTTCCTTATTAAAGCATCAATCTGTGGCTCTGATGTGTCCCCTCAAAAGAAAAAATAAACAACTAATCAAGTAGACAGTGTTCTTTGTGGTTTAATTCAAAGGCTGCTGTTGTACATATATTGCATTTATATGCTAATATCAGTTCATCAGACATTTAGACGTGTACTCTTTTCATCTATATTTTGTGTCCTCATTATTATGTCAGCCTGCTGTTGAACTTTCCCCCATTCTCCATTCAGAGAAAGTGGCTAATACAGTCAGCTAAGCAGATGAAAGAGTTATGGAGATAGGTGTTGGATCCTGCTGTTCTTGTTTTACTCACCAATAAGTGTCGTTCAACTTTAAAAAAAAATAAAGTAACTCTTAACAATGATGTGAGCAGCAAAAAAGAACTTATAAGTGGTCTGTAACAAGAATGCACAAGCTTTGCCTTTCTCTACGGGTTTCTTTTTGAATGTACTGTATCTGATCCTGGTGCCTTATCTAGTTTAGAGAATAACTATAGATGAGCTTGAAACTTGGGAGACTTAAGAGCTGAGATGCATTTATTCCTGGATTTGGTTTGAAAAAGCAAAGCTAGCAGTTTTTTTCCCCGTGTTCTCCATCACTCTGTCACGTAAGCGGCTTGTCATTTTTCTATGATGTTTACTTTTCCTCCATTTTAGCTAGTGGTCTAAATGTTACCATTTTCTATCTAAATGCTACCATCTAGACCAGTTCACACCACTCAGTCTTCTAGCCAGGCAACACTGAGCCATGGAAAACCAATTCAATACAATATATTAGCCAGGTCATTGCCACCAGCATGGGTGGTGGCAGGGGCTGGAAGTAGATCTTACTCTAATGTGTGGTGTGCCCCGCATTTCTAGTATTCCTTTGTCTAGATCAAAGCCCTGTCATGGCAGGTTTGAAATTTGGGATGGTTAGAGTGGTTTCCCTAAGAGTGATTCCTTCAAAAAAAAAAAGATGCAGCAAATCCCTTGTCTCTTCTCCTGGACTGACAAATGGGCTCACTGTGGACCTGAGAGAAGGCAGGTAAAATCTGGTCAAAACCTCTTTCCCCAGTACGCAACTGTCATGAAGTCAGAGCAGATACTCTGGTTGTTTTAATCTCTTTCCTTTTTGTTTTGTCTTCACCCTCAACCTTCTCCAGCAACATAATGGTACTTCTAGCCTCAACTCACTCACATTGCTGGATCTACTACTGATTAATTCTGGAGGCTTTCAAGGCCCGGATTCCTTTTTTTTTTTTTTTTTTTTTCCAAGGGTGGCAAAAGATTGATTATGCCCAGTAGTGCCAATAGTGAGCTTCTGTCTTTGGCAGATGACATTGTGTTTGATGGACAAGCTTTCATGTGCAAGACTTATGCATAATAGCTGCTTCTGAAAGCTAACGCTTCCTGAGTAGAAAATCTGTAAAGGGTTTGACCTTCAGACATATCCTAAAAAGCTTTACATTCCTCATGAGCTCAGGAAGCTCAGTTCAGTGCTAAATCCAGAAGATCCAAGGCACCTTTGCAATGTGTCTGCTTGTCCAATTTATCTGAGTAGGTAAATTCCTAAACTAAGACAGGAAGTTTCTCCGAAGCAGGCTTTCACATATGGTTTAGGATCCTAACGCATACACCAGTGGAAAAAATGCATTCATACACCAGAATGGAAAAGATGAATCATTTCTTAAAAAGTAAAAGATGGACACTCTTTTGTACAGATAAGTGCAGATGAAAGCATTTCACCCTTCAATTCCTGAACCAATTTTAGCATCCTAATTAGAGGATTAATTATCTCTATGTACTTCATTCAAGTCTTGCAGTTATTTTCCCCATTCTTAATTGGTGATGTGGTTTGGCATTACCTTGTGCCAGTGTAGTCAATAATATTTTAGAATTAGTTAAATCCAGCTTTAATTGGTATTGTTCTGTAATGGCAACAGTCGTCCCACCCCCCACCCCCCACCCCCCATTTCGTTTTCCCAGTGGCTCCACTTTTGGAGTCTTAAGACAAACAATATCTAATGTTTGATCCATTTTAATGATGGATCCTATCTCCATCAATGAATAAGAAACATTTACTGTGATAACTTCTTCTGCAAAGGAAATAAAATCTGTTGTATAACTGGACCTGCAAAACAGGAAGTTCTGCCTCAGAGACAGACAAATGCCACTCATACCCAAAATCATAGAATCGTAGAACCATAGAATGGTTTAGGTTGGAAGGGACCTTAAAGATCATGTAGTTCCAACCCCCCCTGCCATGGGCAGGGACACTTCCCACTAGATTAGGTTGCTCAAAGCCCCATCCAGCCTGGCCTTGAACACTTCCAGGGATGGGGCATCCACAGCTTCCCTGGGCAACCTGTTCCAGTGCCTCACCACCCTCACAGTAAAGAATTTCTTCCTGATAGCCAGTCTAAATCTACCCTCTTTCAATTTGAAACCATTACCCCGTGTCCTATCATTACACTCCCTGATAAAGAGTCCCTCCCCATCCTTCCTGTAGGCCCCCTTTAGGTACTGGAAGGCTGCTATAAGGTCTCCTCGGAGCCTTTTCTTCTCCAGGCTGAATAACCCCAACTCTCTCAGCCTGTCCTTACAGCGTAGGTGCTCCAGCCCTCTGATCATCATGAACTAGATAAAGACATTTTGGTATCTTATTTTATTTTCCCACAATCTATGCCTAAGTTAACCCTTCACTGTTCCAACCTGCTCATTCCTTGTTCGTCTCTCTTTCTGGGTTCTTACTCCTTGCTTACACCACCTCTTGCTCTACATGTGCTAACTACTCTTTGTTAGCCTTTGTATAATTAATAGAGTTCAGTTCAATTCAGAGCAACTGCTGCAGTCCTCATTTCATTTAAAGTTGCTGTGTCTGTTTTGGATGAGAAGAAAGGCTTGCCTGGCTAAATTCCATGTGTATTCCCCAGCTCTCATGGGCTGTCATTCAGTGATGCAGTAAATGCAGCTCTACGGTTCATAAATACAAGAGACCAAGTTCTGTGACTGCATTGCACTTATCATTGATTGAGTTAAAATTCATCTTCTGGTTTTGTGGAAAAAATGTTGATTGGCCAATTTCCTACCAGCAGGCTTACGCTTAATACCAAATCAGATATCATCTGTCTGCACCATTCTAACTTTATGCTGGTTCAACAGTTGTCTGTTCTCCCACAGTGTCATGTAATTGGCATTGTACCATAAACTCGCTATCATGCATTCTGGCAATACATCAGAAATGTGATTATAATCCAGGGTGATACAACTGTACATATATTTAGGATCAGCAAATTGTGGAACCGCTGCATGACCTTTTCTTGCATGAGATATATTATCATGTCCTATGTACTTTACTCTGATGTCTTTAGATAATAGTAGCAATAACACCATGACTAACTCTGTGTCGTGTGTCATTGAAACAGAGAAATGCTCTGTTATTAGATCATTTATTAAAAACAATGGAGATGAGATCAAGTCCATCTCTTACGGCAGAAATGAGACCTATTACATATTCTGATATTTTCAAAGCTACCTGTTTTGTTTCAATTTTTTTTTTCAATGTACAATTGCACTGGTACCTTCTTGAAGCAGATCTTGAAGGTATGCAGCAGCACTAGGACATAGGAACAGCATTTTGATCATTTTTGCTCATCAATCAGGTTGCCATTTTTACTATTTTGATGCACTTTTTTTTTCACTAAGTTTGAGGTAGAGCATCTACTCAGGGCAGAATAGATGACTGATTTCTGCTGTGATAATGCCTGTGAAAACAAGAGCAATCCGAAATTTTTAATGGCTCCATTTGTTAAGCAGACCTCTTTCCAGTCTCCTTCCCCATGAAATATGCAGTGGGAAGCAATTGTGTAAGAGAATAGAAGGCAAAGCTCAAGGACATGCATAGTTAAATGTTATAGATGTGAAGATTTTTACCATTTCAGGATATGGAATATGAAATGTTATTGATACCGTGTGTAGGTGAGCATACTGCCTCATCTATCTTTATTGCTCTCCTTACATTCACAGTTGTTGATCAACACAGCTAGTTTTGACTACTTTAAAATATCACCTTTATCATCTTATCGGTGCTGTCTAAGGTATTACGCCTTGGTAGCAAGTGGCTCGCTGTGGAAGGTTCACAGGTGGAAATGAAGGGTTTTATATCTCAAATTCTGTGGTTACGGTTTGATTGATTCTCCTCCAACATCTGTCAACTACAAAGCAGTTTCTGCACTTTACTGTTTATAGGACAAACTGCCTGAGTAAGGCTAACGCATACATAGCCTGACATCTTCTAAAGAGAGGGCTGTGCGGAAAGTACTAGGAAAGCCTGTCGTCAAGATGGAGCCCAAATAAAAACTGTTGACTTGTGCTTTTTTCTGCATATTCTTGGTGCACTTAACCAATATACATATTTATGTCTTTATTCCAAAGGTATCCACTATCATATAATTTGAGCACGTCTTGAAAAATAGTGATGATAGGCTGGGCAATGGAAAGTGTGCCAAATGAAATGCCACTAGCAAAAGTGAGATCCAACAGAATGAAGGAGCATGTGGCTGAATACTGAGAATGGTTTGCTATTAGGGAATGCTAGTTACGGAGTAAATATGCAGAGTAAGCCCCTTTGGTGTTTCACTTGTAATTAGAGTAGTTTGCAGAATCCTGTTCCAGAGATGTTTTTTCATGGGTAAGAAGGCGGCTGATGGACTAGCTGAGTATGATTAGGACCTGTTTGCTATGGAGAAAGGCCTAACTGTTACTCTTGGAAGGCAATGAGAGAGAGTTTTATAGTTAAATGCCATTCTCACTTTTTTCCAAAAATCTTTTAAAGGCTATACGTTTGCCAGACAAGGTACAACTGAGGCACAAAGATGATTTCAGAGACATGTTCCAGCTCTTTGACTACAGTGTTTAAGTTTTTCCATGTCCTGTTGAAAGAGCAGGCCATGAAAACAAGGTACTTGGGAAAGGCTTCCAGAAATTGGTCCACTGCCAACTTGCACCTTTGAATCTGTGCAACATGCTGTAGAAGGCAGTATTTGCGTGAGTAGAAGAAAGAGCAGATTTTGATTCCTATATATGAAAAGAAGAGAATATATCTGTAATAGGTGCACAGAAAGTAGAAGAAAAGACAGCTAAAGAGAACTGCAGCATTACATTTTCCTACAGGAAAAGTGCTTACAGCCAGTCTTCCCTGTAATGCTATGAAATCTGTGCAGATCAGCTGTACTTGCACGTCTTTAAAGAAAAGCAAAGATCTATAAATTTACTGTAGTCCAGTCATAATGACCAGAGGTTGCAGTGTGTGTATATACGTGTAATATATATTATAAATGAAGCATCCATTTCCATTTCAACTCTAATTCCCAATAAGCTGGAATTCATCAATATATGTTTGCTAGCAGATCAATATCTAATCTGTTTGCCAATTTAATTGTAGCAGGAGGGTGCATCAGATTGATAATTTTCTAGTCAGTCTCTCGTGTTAACTGAAAAAAAGGGTAAGAAAGTATTTTTACTGTTACAAATGAATGAAATATTTCAAAGCAGTTAAAATGCTTTGCATTCTGATCTAACTAAGCAAGCAGAGAGCCAAAGCTGTTATTTATATTAGAACATTAGATATTTTAGGAGCGGAAGATGCATTGTGTTAGATTAATGTAGCTATTTTATTTAAATTTGCATCTATCCAGTAAAGGAGTGGAGATAATTCAGTGCAGGACCACATGAAAAACATGTTACAGCAGCACAACTGGGAATTTGTGTCATATAAATGAAAGGAAATCTCTAGTAGAAAAGATGCTGTAGCAGCTCTTGGCTTTCACTGTGTGAGTAGATGGATGAGTGTTTCAGTGACTCCTGAAGCTGGAAGGTTTATGCTGCGTTAATGGGAGTGTTTTCATCTGGTAGCATGGATCAAATCCAACGTTTGGCCAGGATGGCTAGAGCTGGAAATCTGCCAGCTATTATACACTACTATTTAGAAACAAAGTGAAAAAGGCTTTTTTATTTTTTTCAGGTTCGCTGTGCACCTGACATTTCTAAAAGATGATCTGTAAAATTCTCTGAGCTCCTGGGAGGGTACGTGGGCATGGATTGCCAAAAGTAGCTGCCTCACATACCCACTCCTAATAGCACTTCCTATTGCCATCGTTGGAATCAGGCTACCTAGGTGGAAGTGGTTGGTCTGAGCCAGTGGGACGTTTCTTGCATTCTCTCTGTGGTTCACTGGAAAAGTCAGGCTCATTCAAACCTACTGTCACTTTGGATTATTATTCTTCTTTTGGAGGAATCCAAGGCACTTTGGGGCATCTTTTTCAGAAATTGTTGTTATGACATGACATTTAAACTGATTTCAAAATAGTCCTACATATTTAAAAGGAAAACAACCTGCTCTCTGAAGGTTGGGATTGCAATGATCTCCTTTCAGTATGGATCTTCTGTATATATGGCATTCTGCAAATTATATATTCTGTTTCACAGAATGACTGTATTTATTACCAGAGGAAAATAGATTATTAATTACAGCCAAAGGCTGCTTTGATTAAATATACAATTAATTAGCTATGCTAAGCCTATCCCAAAGCTCCCAATATTTTCAGCTGGATGGTTTTTCTAGTACTTTTAATTAAAATTGTTCTAAAAAGCCACAAGTTAGCTGCGTGTGCACTTAAACTAAAGTTAGCTCTTCAGTGTTTTGCTGGTTTCTGTATGCCATCTAATTAATGTGTAGTGATTAAATGCACATAAAATCAGCTGAAATACAACGTAATTTGTGCAGATATGGAGCAGTGGAGAGCTTTTACTAGTCCTTGGCATGATTGTTTTATCTTTGAAAAATAATTTTGAAAGGCCGCAGATGATAAGTGTTTTGATGAAGCAAATATGGAAGACAGCCTACCAACCAGACACAGCAAAAAAAGCAGCAACAGAGATTTACTTACAGAGATGGAGGTGTTTGCTTTTCAGCATGCAGCTTGTCTTTGTTTCTGGAGGTGCAGGCTCCTTGTCGTCTGTCCTCAAAGTTTGGGAATCTCACCTAAATTCCTCTGTGCTGTCTGGCAGTTTGCATCTCACTCCTGTTTTGATGAACTGACGGCTGCATGGCTGGGAGGTGGCTTAGAGCTATGTTTTCCTTCATGATTTATGAATAAAGGTAGGGTTGAGTTTTCCAGTGGGACCAATAAATCGAAGAGCTCCTACAAAAATCCACAGGTTTTGTTTTTCTGTGTGCCAGCAGTACTCTTGAAATCTCTCTCTCTCGTTACTGCTGAACTATTTTTAGTGGAGATCTCTGAGAAATCAGTTTGTAGATATTGAAAACTATCCTTAAAGGGGACAGGGTGTTTGTCTTCTGGGATTGCCTGGAATTTTTGGCAGCTCCACGCATGTGTGTGGGTGTGCATGGGGCAGCGAGCCCTTTTTGTCACACTAGTGAAAAATTAAAGAAATAAAGACTGGGTCACTGGCTGGAGCACATGTTGTTCCAGACGCTGGAAGGGCAGCCCTACAGGTCACGGTGATGAGCAAGGAGGGGATTAGAGCAGATATGTCCAAGTACACTTCGCTCAGGCAGTTGCTTCGTCTTTGTGTCCCTCACCAGCCACTTCTGCATTTGTCCTTTTCCTCTAGTGGTGGCAGAGCTACCCAGTGCACACAGCTTATGGCCCTGTGGTTAAAGCAAAGTCCTATCAAGGTTTGAGCCCTCCAGACCGTGGCCTTGGATTAAGATCATCTGTTTCTTGGTGGACACTCCATCCATGAGACTATTGTTCTATCAGACCCATGAGCCTCAAGTGGTGTGGTCACTTGCCACAAGGTGTGTGATCACACGGTAACATTCTGTTGCTTTGTTGTTGTTTTTTTAATTCTCATTTGTTGCCTTTAGTCTTTGTTTTCTGTGTGATTCCCCATGAACAAGAGGGGAATGCCAAAGTTGCAAGTGATTTTTAATGGTAAAAATATTTATCAACAAAGAGGCCAGTGAGAGCGTACAGGGGAGGGAGGTAGAGGCAGCATGGAAGGAAATTTGGTTTTTTAGCTGAAGGTAGGGTCAATGATAATCTCCAGTGTCCTGTGGTTGAACTTTAGTTTACAATTACACTATTCTGGATTATAAGGTGCTCTTCTGTCTTGTTCCCTCTTTTTCCTTCTCCTCCTAAAGGCAGCAAAAGTCTGCTGGATAGCTTCGATGAATTTCCTGCAGGGTGAGGAAGATAAGGTCCAACATAAGGAAGAGCTGTTCATCATAACAAAACAATATATACTGTCTCCAGAAGTACTGCCTTACGTTTCATACAACTTCATACCTTTTTGTTCTTTTTCACCTGTTGTTAATGTCTTTTGCCAAAAAGAAAACCTACCTTTGTTCGGATTGATATTAGTATTCAGAAAGCTCATCCTAAATATGCCACAGGAGAAGTAGCAAGTTGATGTTCGAGTTCCTAGCTGGATGTTGGATCACCCCTATTATGTCTCTGCACAGATAGTTTGTCATAGCACAGTACGTGTCCTAATCTCATGTTTTTTATGTATATGAGCCGCCAGCTTTTAATGGTACATTAGCTTAATTTGTACTTGGCAAAAATTATGTTCCAGTTTTGCACATCTTGTTCTATAAGTATCTTTATACTTCAGGCAACAATATTCTGGCCTCCAATCAAATACGCCTCTAACTTTTTTCAAAAAACTTTTTTTTTTTTTTTAATTACAATTAATTTTACGTGTCTCAAGCATTGTTTTTCATGCATGTTCCAGAGGGCTAGTTAGTTTATATAGCAACATCTATTCTAGCCTTTTCTCTTCATCCTGAGGATTCTCTGTCCATTCTTTTGACACAGAAGGGAGTTTCTGAATGTGTCAAACGTCCTGTGAATGGTCGTTTAAAAGCCTTTTTCCTGCAATGTGACAAAGAACAGGCATATGCTACACATCACAATTTAAAAGCAAACCAGCATAGTAGTGTCCTGACCCAGCTGTATCCATGTGCTACACTGTGCAAGTTAAGTGCACAGAGACCCCAGTTTTATGGTTAACTCTGCCCATATCCGCTGTGTTACTGAAGCCGAGAGTTAGAAACCTGAGGGCAGAGCTGTTTCTGGTGCCAGCAGTGTGCCAGCCTGCTGCAAAGGGAACGTGCCAGCAGCAGAGCTGGACGGAGCCACGTGAAGCACTCCCAGCTGGGAGATGTTCTTTGCAGCCATCGTATTTTCCAGGAGCTGTACCTGCGAGCCATTTACATCTTTATCTGCCAACTGGTGTCCAGACCTTAAATGGAGTCCTTCAGATGTCGGATAGATTGGAAATGCAGATTCTCTGGCACAAGAACTGGCCTGTTTCTGCTAACACTGTTCTGCATTTCCCCTCTTGGTAACGCGTCCAATACCAGTCTTAAACATTGGTGACATTTGGAGGTACATGAACAAGGGTCAAATGTCAGTCATAACTTTCACCTGTTATTGCTTCGTGCTGTTGCTGCAGCTTTTATCAAACTTCAACATCTGTCCTTATTCCAATTTGCTTTGCGACTGCTCTTTTTTGAGATTCAGAGTGCTTTGCAAACAAGAGCTCAGCCACACGGTGTTTCTGAGGTGTACTGCAACAAGCACGCATCATGCTTGGAGGTGGTGCTCTGCGTATATGGCAAAAAAAAAAAAAAATCCTATGTTCTATGTAAAATAACCACAAGCGTTTACCATTTAAGTCAGAGTAGAACTCTACTGTTTTACCTTCAGCGTAACAAGAGCCAGGGAAAAAGTCAAAATATAGTCAAGTTAAGTGACTGTGCACAGATGACAGGGCCAAGGCAGTGATAAAGGCAGACCTTGGACATTCTCAGTCCTGCACTGTCCAGTTCACAGCTCTGCTTCCTTTTTGTGTAACATAACTTTTAAATGGAAAAACACTCATTATCTGAGTGCAAGAGCTGGCACAATATGTATTTCCATCATAGCTGTTCTGGGCTTCAGGATAAATACCTCACACCTTTACAGCCGCTTTCAAACCCAGCTCATTACAATCTTTTGTGTAAATCCTTCTAAATTCACAGATAATGGACAAGAGGGGCTCTGAGGGGCTTACAGCCAACTATGTTAGTGAAGCTGCTTGAGGAAGTCCGAGAGCTGAGAAGCCTAATATATTATGGGAGAAAAAGAAGTGATTGCCCATGCACAGCAACAGCTATACTAAATGAAATACCTTAGTTGTTTTCTGTTTTATTTTTTCACAAAATACCCAAAGGCAATAATCCACTTTCTGGATTAACAGCCTGTAAAATATTGCTCTAAAAAAAATAAAACCATCTTTGAGCTAACTTATGGCAACACAGAAGGCATCAAGCAGCAGTGGAGTCTCCGCTGTGTTGTACTTGTGTAACTTGAAACCACGCTGAGTGAACGCTTTTTTCTACTTTTATAAGACATGGGAAGAGTAATTTCTGTCCAAGACTATAAATCAGACCTCATCCTGGGAAATATGTTTACAACACCCTTGAATACTGCTATCTATTAATAGAGATGTTCTCCCTGGATTACCAAAAGCCATAATAAAACATATTTATAATTTTTCAGCATTTAAAAAATCTGGTCTTTTTCCTGTCTTCACCCATTTTATTTTAATGCCTGATTTTTTTGTCTCTAAATTTTCCAAAACTGAGGTCATGCCATTTGGTAAATGGAAAGGATATTCACACACCATCCGAGGCGCTGAAATTTCTAACCAGCTCAGTTCGGTAAACTCCTTGTTGTCATTGGAGAGAGGTGGCCATTTCCAGAGTGTGATTCAACTTACAGCTAGTTTACATCTCTGACACTCTCTCCTCACCTCTCATGTCTTTGACTATAGAAGAATTGTCAGTTAAATTAGGTGTCTGACTGTGGTGGTCTGAGTATCTTCTGCCATGCTGTATATTTCAAATTAAAACTAACAGGTATTTTCCTGCATAAATTATGTGAGTAATTGTACTTGTGCAACAGCTCAAGACCTGTATATTTTGGCTTGGATACGTATTTCCAGCTATGCATGTAGATCACCCTACCAACACTCGGGTGGAAGCTTTGTTTCTATGTCTCTCTGTTTTGTTTTGTTGTGGGTTTTTTCCCCCATATCTCCCCAGTTTTTGTGTTTTCTGGCATTTGTGAAGAGGCAGATGTACCAGTGCTTCACTTTTCTTCTAGACACTTGTTTTGGATTTAAGTGCGAGTGGATGAGATTGGTGTCCCAAATGGAAAGTCAACACAGGCAGCAGTTGGCTGGGCAGGCAGTTTGTCTGGTTGCTCTGTAATTTGGTCTAGCTGATACCACCTAAGTTACTGGAAGGCTGGTCTTCCCTAACGCTTACAAAAACTGCTGTTAGGTTGATAGAACTGGTAACTTTCACCCTTTGACCGGCAGCTCGTCCATGTCTTCAGATGGATATGCAGAAAATTAATGGTCAGAATAGGTAGCTATGGGTTTTGTGTGAAAGTGAGATGACACAAGGGTGACATAGATGACACAGATTTTTCTTCAGCTTGTGCCAAGCATTGATTGTAGAATCTGGTGAACTGCTCAAGCACATTACTGGCAGTAGTGTAGATGAAACTAAGGTGGAAGTGAGTGCTGGAGATTTGCTTCTTATTCTCATGCCGCCAATACTTTCTGATACCAAAGGATGTCCAAAGTGTAGTCCATGTTGATTTTGCTATAGTGAAGCAGAAGTCTCTCTATTTTTAAGGTTGAGCACAGTTAAATGGGAAAATCTTAAGGACTCTGAAATTCAGTTTGAATTTTCTTGATAGTTGATGTGCCTCACAGAAGATCATTTGAGGGTTATTGTCCCAGATTTGAGGTCACTTGAGGCTTCTGAGGTGTATTCCCCTGGAAAGATAAATTTTCTTAAAACTGAATGGTCACATCACATTTCTGTGTGTGTTCAGGAATCAGAGCTCAGTTTTGATTGTGTTGCATATCTTATGCAGGACATGTCTACTACTTGGTGGGAAAATTGAAAACAACATAAATAGTTATTCTTTCAGTATAAACATGACCCTAATGTAGATCTGCATCAGAGAATTTTAACTGCAAATGCAGGGTGTTTAATAGTAAAGAGCGATTGCCGTCTTCCTCTTCAACCTGAAGACCTGGTTGGCTCTACTGTACACCGTGTGTGCCTTGTGTCCAGGTAGCTGCATGAAGTACAGCCTCATTTTATCGCAGTCTGCCCCTTTTAAAGAAGATTTTCTTCCTTTTGGGGAAGATACAATCTGCGTCAAGCAGAAGAGTTTAAAAAAACTCTCAGAAGGATTTGCACAGGTACGTGTTTTGAGTGGAGGGGGGAAAGCACCTGAAGAGCGAAGGGGTAGAAGGTGGGCTTTGAGTGGAACACGGGCAAGATGGAGGAATAAAGCAATTGCCTGTAAGGTGAATAACCCTAACATTTTAATAAAGGTGGTTTCTGAAATGGGGTTTTTCAGTGATCTAATTTTTAGCACAACCCCCAGAAGCAGTTATACTGGCGTACTGTGAGGCAAGGGACACCAATGTTGAGAGAAGTAGTAGCAGGATGAACAGGGAGATTTGTTAAACTAGTTCAGAATGCAGGAGATGAGGGAATAAAATTAAATGCTGTACCTATGCTTTGGATCATTGTAGGATTTGCTAGACTTCAAGTTCAGTATGCACATTATGGAAGGTGTTAAAGTAGAATTTGAAGAAAAGGATGATCAGACACAGGGAAGGCAAAGGGTAAGTGGGATATAATGAATTGCAGACTAAGCAGGGATAGGTGGTTACAAAGTCAGGCTAACCTGATAGACTTTTTGATTAGCAAATGCCTTATCTTGACAAAGAATATGTAGTAGCTCCTCTTTATCTGGACTTCAGATAAACAAAAATATCTGATGTGGTATTTTAAGGGAAAATACTAGCTAAAGTGGAACAGAAATGGTTAGATAAGCAGTCATAAGGAGGATGTGGAGTTGGCTCTGGAGGAATATCTATCTACATATAGTGTTAAAAAGGAAAGTGAAAGGCTGGAGAGAGGTTATTGCTGGAGTTCCAGAAGGGTTTGTCTTTGCAGTGATCTTGTTTAATACTTTTATTAGTGACCTTTGCAGAAATTTCAGCAAATTTCACCTGCCAATTCCTAATGACATGTCTAATGTCTTTTAAAATACCAAAGGCTTCAGCAGTACTGGGAGGTTTACCTGGGAACCCTGGGGGGAAGAAGGAGGAGGGCAGGAGGGGAGAAGGCTAAATATTGAGGGAAGAAGGTGGAGGAAAAAAAGATAAATGCTGTAATAAGTCATGGTTTAGGAAAGTACAGTAATCTTATTTGCTCTACTACCAGGAGTTTTCCAAACACGGCTGTTGTGACCATTTGAGTGGGATGGAGGGTGCATTTCAGAAGAGTAGCCTTCATCTACCCATGCTAGCTCCTTAACTCTAACCCTGCTTAATAACTGGTTAGATGATACTTAATTACTTCAAAATATAGCTTCGGAAAGTGGTGTATAATTTCTTGCATTCCAAAATGTCCAGTAACCTGATGGAAAGACTCTTGCAGAGTGAAAGACATGATTTCATACTCACTTATGCTAAGTTCAGCTTTTCCGATTTCTAAGCAAATGACTTACTCATTAGGCTGCTGTGTGGATATGCAGCTGCTGCTGCCCCCAATCCTTGCTGTCCTCATTTTTTGAGGAAAAGTCTTGTGTTCCATTGGTTTTCTTACTTTTAAAGAAGTCCGGCTGACTAGCCTGGGCCTGGAGTAAAAGGGAAGATCTGCTGGGTAGAAATGGCTGCATAACTGCCCTGGCAGTGAAGTGACAGCTCCAGAAGTCCCTTTTGAGTTTGCTGCCAGCCTTTTGTGCCTGATGGCTCTTTGCTTGCCCCGTACACCTCGTGCATCTCCTGCCTGACAGCCTCTGAGGGGCTCTGTGCCTCCTCCTACCCAGACAACAGAGGGTGAAATGAGGATACTGAATCCCTTCTGGTACTCATGCACCTTGTCTGCTGATCATGCATGAGGATGTCAGATGGGACAGCGTTGCTATCTCTGAGATCACAGTGCCACAAGCTGCTCAAAGTAATCCCTCTCTCGCTCGATGGAGCCGGGCGATGTACTGGATGTGATGGCTTGCCTGCAGCTCGTTTCGGCTGACTGCAGCAGGCATCAGGGGGAAGCGGAAGGTTAAGATGGCACGGCTGGGTACCTGACCTCACCGTTTCTGGGTTTTCCTAAGGCTGAGTTTTGGAGGGTGAGGTGTGAAAAAAAAGGCATGTTCTGAATGTGTGTGAGATAGCACTGGCTACCTTAACTGTGTTTTAGTGAGACTTCTGCACTGACAGTTGAGTGTGATGGTATTTCCATTTGCTATTAATGAAAGTACTCGAGGCCAGTATGCAAATTCTTTCCCACAAAAATCTTCTTCTCTGAGAATCTCCATCAAGAGCAGATTTGTCTCCTATGTATGTAAATATTGAATTTTCACAGAATTCAAACCTGCAGTCCCTTTTCTGAGCATTTTGCTTGTTGTCTGACAGATTATCAATAATTAACTGCAAAGTAGTCACAGTGAGAAACAAAACCATGAATATTAACTTGGCAGGTTTATTTTTTAATTGTCTGCCTGAAAAGCTACCTGTGCCATTCCTGGCTGGAATCTCACCTGGTATTCCCATCTCTTATACGAATAGTAATCAAAGAATTTTCTTTATTGTGATATCTTGGAGGCAGACCTGAAACACAGCGGACAAAATGGTTTATGCTCGTAACAAAGAGCGATGCTATGAGGGTTGGAGACCTGCGGCCGGGTGGTTCACTCTCAGATGTGGAAGCTGGCCAAATTTCCCCAGTGGCCTGGCCTTTCCGCCACGGTTCCATGTCAGCGACTGAGCCCAACAAGTGTCAGGACGAATTCAAATAGCAGAATTGATTGCCGGGCATGATTTATGCCTGTCTGCCTCTCCTTGGGTGGGGAAGGTTTGTTTAAATTTTGCCCTGCCATTTTGAACTGGCTTCAGACATTTCTGAATTTATTGGAAGTCTCTGCTTCTCAGCGGCAGTTCTTTTCACCAATAGCTTTACGCTATGACATTTTACTTCACTAGCTTGTAAAGCCAGCTTACCGTGAAAGTTTAAAGGAACCTGGTTTTCTTAAAGAATATATTTATCTGCAGTAACATGAAAGCTGTTCTCAAATCCTACGTGATGTGGGGTTTGAAACAGGAGTCTATTTGATTTTAAATTTAAGGGGGAAAATATTCTTTTCTCCAACTGAGCCTTTCTAAAACATAACCTTTCCAACAAGTAAGGTGGGAAGAAACCCTTGAATCCAGGTACATCTGAACTGTAAGAGCATGTAGAATTAGGACTTGGTTGAAATTTGCACTTGACTACTATATACCCATCCAGATGCAGGTCTATGCTGCTCCTCCCTGAACAGGTCTTATTCTTTAAAGTACAAATAAAGATTCTACAAGCTGTGATATTGCAACATCGTATTTTGGTTTCTCTAAGTAGAAATTTTATGTTTTGCAACAGTTTCTTGCCACCTGCTGAAGAAAGCTGCAGAAGTTATTGTAAATAAGCACTACAAGGCGACAGTCATGGTTAGATGGCACATATGACATCTTAAAAGCTGGCTGTGAGCTTTAATTAAGGAGTTCAGTTGAGAAGCGTTACCTTTCAGTGTTGCTGGTTTTGGTGAAAGGACTTCATTTGATCAGGAACTTTGCTTTTACAGACACTATCCTGTTTTTGAAGCTTATTAAAAGCATTTCTAGATAGTCAGCTGTTACTTGATCATTCTTTTATAAGCAGACATAGAGCTTTTTTCTCCCTTTATAAAATAATCCTGTACAGTAATTTGTATATTGCCAGGAGGAATTTACATGCACCTAGCACTTCTCCTTTAATATATAATGTTAAAAAAAAAACAAACCAAAAGCACCTTATTTCTTCTATCACTTATCTACCTTTTTATTTTATGAAATGTCATATAAATTTAAAAAAAGAAAAACACTTCTTAAAAGGACTTCTTTCCTGAGAGAAAACAAAGATGACATTGCCCTTGTCTTGATATCCCACAGTGTGCCATAGTTGCAGTATTTTCTTTGTCTAGGCCATAAACTTTATTTTCAAGTGTGTCTATTTTAATTCATGTCCCTTTATAATTCGTTGTCTAAATTCTCAGCACGGATGTATAATAATCACTGTTTTTACTGCAGCAATATCCAGAAGGCCCTACTTACTTTGGGGCTGTGTGGTGCTTGATACTGTATAACCAAAAAGACACAGTCCTTGCACCTAGGTGTTTTTTTCAAAATAGGTAAGTATAGGAGGTATAAAGTGTGCATTTCAGTATTTTTTTTCAGTGTTTTAATTAAACTGTTCATGCTGGGTTTACATAAGATAATCAAAAGGCTGCCAAATAATCTCATTGCATGTTAAAGGATAATTCTGTTGCTTAGAACAGAAAGAATTACTCTGTGTCATTGTTGAAAGGTCTTTTCTGCTCCGTGTGCTAAACTGCACCATCTGATGTCCTCACATGGCAATTGAAAGCAGCAAGAATTGCCCACATGTATCCAAAGGCAGGGTTTTTCTCTGAACAGTTAACACAGAGATTCATCAAAATCTGCTTGGATTTCTCTGGTATTTGTAGTATTACAAGGCAGTGGTACAAATCTGATTCACGCGGCGTATTCAGTGGCCAGTCGACTGCACAGCCTTGGCTACAAGCCATGTGTAAGCTCCCTGACATATTTTTCAGCCATTTGGTCCTTAACAGCCTTGCCGTGCCTCGGAGAGCTGGAACAGCAGCTCTGACACGGTCCTGCCAGACACTCAGAACTGCCTGGAAAAAGGAAACTGATGAACATTGTGTGAACTTCCTCTGTAATTACCCTTTCCCGGTGTTTGGAGAGCCTGTTGCAGAAACAAACCAGCTTCTTCATTCTCTCCTGAAGCCAGTATGGAAGGGCTTCACGAGTAGACTTCATGCAGGGGAAGATTCCTGTTAAGTAAGTGCTAAAGCTGTACAGGAGTGGCAGCTGCTGCTGACACTGCAGAGACCAAGCCCAAGAAGATAAAGGAAGGAAAAGGAGCAAGAGAAAGATAAGGGAGGGAAGCCAAAGAGGCAAACGAAGTAAAACAGTGGAGGAAAATGGTGAGGGAAGGCAGAGATATGGAGAGAGGAAGGAGAGAGACGCTCCAGAAGGAGGAACAGACATAGAAACACTGGGACAGAAATAGCAGCTGTAATTGCTTTCCAGCCAGGAAGGAGCTGCAAGCTCTTACTACCGAGGATGTGTGCACAGCCGTGGTGCTGTATAAATAATGTAGTATTAGGCTGGTCAGAATGTCCACATCTCTTTCCATTTTTCCTGCTAAGAAGGAATGTGGAAATTAAACTTTAGAAACTAACAACTTAAAATATTTCTATGACAAAGCAGTAAGCCATCACTCAGTAGAAAGGTAAAGAAATTCTACACGACTAAATAGTCTTTAAAGGAGTATCGAAGTAGGAGAGAGAGAAGCAAATGGGAAGAAACAGACAAAAATATGTTTTATAAGAGATCTCTCTCTATATACATCTACATGTAGTTTCTTTTGTGTTCATTGTGTGTAACTAAACGTGTACAAGCATACTGTCATTAATATTACCTGCTCTCATGGATGTTAATAATACCTGCTGTCTTGATCAAATAAAAATTGTTGTTAAGCTTTCCTAAGAGTTACTGGGAACTTTCTGGTACAAAAGCATCTGATGGACTTTTGAATAGCAGATGAAGCTCAGTCACTTACTTAATTATATCAAATGAGTGGCTCCTCTGAATTCACATTTTCTTCTTTGATAAAGAGATCAAGGAAGTTACCATATGCCATGTTCCAGAAGCAGGATGATGTTAAACTTTATTGAACTCTATTGCTGTGTCAGCCCTCATTGCTGAGCCACTGTAAATACCTATGAGCTCATTAAAAGTATTTTTAAAACATTTAGTCCCGTAAAAAATTGGAAGGAATTTTTGCAAGTACTGTTATGCACCAAAAAAAAAAAATGCCAATATGCTTCTTCTGGAGTAAAGCCATGAAAATCAATGGAGAACAACAGTGTCAAATCAGTGTCAAGGCAGCATGAGAGAAGAATGGGAAAATAAGGAAAGGGGCCCTCCGAGTTTTATTTCAAGAGAGGAGGAGCCTATTGTATTCTTTCAAGATGACAATACACAGTGAGAAATGCATGCTAAAATAGAGGAAGTCTGTTGTACGTTCATTAAAGAAAAGCAAGTGCAGATGTTTTAGGGAGCACTCTAACCTTAGCACTTCCGTGTCGTCAGCAGTGGACATGAGGTTGGTTTAGATGTGTGGCAGCACCTGGGGCTGGCCAGCGTTTCAGTCAGGGATGGGACCAGGCTCAGCGCTGACGTTGGGTTTAACATTCCTGCTGTTTTGCAGCGTGAAACACTAGCATATGGAGCACCCTCTTGGCCGAGGCAAAACTCTACGTATGAGAGAGAGTGGAGGTAACAAGCTGTCAGCTGCTCTTCTCTGCAGCTTTTAAGAGCCAGCCCAGTGCATTGGTGCTTGCTGGTGGATGTGCTGGCAGAAAGGTGCTCCCTTGCTGGGGTGAGGATTGTTGTGCGTGGAGGAAGCAGGCTCCCGGTGCCAGCACCACAGGCGGGAGCAGGACGGTGAGACCCATCTGCCTGCGCTGCCGCCGCCGTCCATCCTGCTCCTGCACAGCTGGAGCGGGAGGGAGTTAGTCCTCTGCCCTGGGAGAGCTCTAGCTCTTGCTGTGCTACCTTAAACTGAATTTAAAAATAAAAAAAATCAAAAAAATCTGCCTTGTGCTTAACCGCATGCCTTAAATGGGGAATTTTAATAATGTGCCAACAGCAGCAGTTTGGAGTATCTTACTGAGGAAAAGGTCACCGTGCCCATAAGTTATCCTAGCATTTGATCAGTGGACTCTTTTAAAAAGACTTTAAGTCTCATTATTCACTGCTTATAAAGTCACTTGAGATATAAAAAGTCTTTTTATAGTAATGAAAGAACTCCCACAATTAGCCGGAAGGCAGCCATCTATCTTTTTAAAGTACTCGGTTCGGAGGAGACCAGGAGTTTCAGGCGTCTGTACGTGGAAGAATTGTTATGACAGTGATAAGTGTAACATTCATGTGGCGATGCCAGCCATGGCTGAGTTCATGGAAGGCTGAGATGTTTTTTTTAGAAGTGAAAGACTGACTTTTTTTGTTAGTGAAGTGTAGAATATGATTCCCCGAAAAGGAGAAAAGTGACTACACATTATTTGCGGAGTACTGGAATCTGCCGTTCAGCCATTCCATTATTCTCCGGGAATTACAGATGATTAAAGAATGTCTTGAATTTGATCTCCTAAAACTTTAATGGCAGCTACCTTTTGAAGTGCCTCTTCCCTGAGAAAAATGCATACGCTGGAAGAGAAATTAGAGAGTGAGCTTGTGGTAGAGCAGAGACACCATGAAGTTCACAGGAGAATACAGCGTTCAGTGCAGGGGTTTAGAGATAAAAATGATTTGTTCTGAGCATACACACTGGCCTTTGATTGTATTTTTCCCCACCATCAAAGGGTTGCTGTATGTGGTAGATCTCGTGAGAGATTTATATAATGTCCTATACACAAATAGAAAAAGTTTGCGATGATTAATGTAATAAATGTTGATCTAATTATATCAAGAAGTAACTCAACGTATTTTATGCATGCGACAGCTAGTTTAGTCTTTATTGCCCTCAGGCAGAATCCTAATATCATCAGAAAAACTGTTTGTCAATATTAAAAGCAATTTACATAGTAAATACACTCCAGCCTTGTTACATCACCATCTGGACTAGTTGAGCATTCGTGTTGGTACCAGGAGGTGCCGGTGAAGGCAGACCCTCACAAGTGTTCCGACTATCCAGCTGTCACTGTGGGAGGATGACAAGTGCCAGCGTTCCCACCCTGCGGGAAGGGGACAGGTTCAGTGAGGTGGCAGCGGGAGGTCTTCGTGGAGAAGAGTTCATGAAAGGAAAGATGGAGGGTGCTGGAATCAAGAGGCACAAGATAAAGGAGACCCTGGGGAGCAAAGAAGGGTCCGCACTGAAAGGAAAAGGCAGAAGTAAGAAAAGCAAACAGCCTAAGAGAGTGAAGAGAGAGAACAGAGGTAGGAAAGCAAGGGAGACAAGAATGACACTTGAATACCAGCTGGAAGAGGATGCAAGAAAGATGGCCATGGCAACTAGTCACATGTCTGCCGGGCAAATTGAGGGGGTCAGAAAAGAATAGCAGCTGCTCACAAATGCATGTCTACAAGCACTTGTCTCTGGGCAGCTCACTATGAAACTAATGCAGTGATTCTTAGATTTAATTTGGTTGTTTCATTTCACTCACAAACCAGGAGAATTGCAGATAACACAAAGCAAGGGAATTGCAGATAATAGCATGTTCTCTCTTTCAAAACTCAAGTGAACCTTTTCTGAGCTGTTGCTGTACTTTCTGAGCTGAGCTTTCTGAGCTGTTCTGATGTTGTTGAACTTGAAAAGGACTTGAAAGTGCATTGCTCTAACACACAGTGAGGAGGTGGAGGGGGTATTCTCCGGTTACGCAGACTGACAAGCTTCATGTTATGAAGTGCAGAAATTCAGGTCACATTTTGGCCACAGATTAAAACTGATAGCTCAGTAGTGCGTTTAAACTTGTTGGAGCAGGCACAGTTATCCTGGAGGTGTGAATTATAGCATGCAAGTGCTTTTCTGAAATATGTCTCAAGTTGAGGGCCCAGTTCCACAAGGAGACTTTAGGCATGGAAATATCAGGTGACTCCCAGGGTGGACTTTTCCATACACCGTTAGAGGAGATTGAAGTGCTGAAAGGCATTTGTGGTGAATGATGGTTGTGCCTAACCCAGTCAGCTGTAAGCAGGCTATAGGCATGCTTTTCCTTTTACTATACTATATATCTTAATTGTAATTAGTAAGTCAGTAAATTTGAGATTTAAAACCCCAAACCTCCTCCTAAAGGTGGAGGTGTTGGGATCTTCAGTGCTTTCTTTTCTTACAATGGACTTGCCTTTTCTTTCAAAACGTGAAGCATGATTCTGCACACAAAGTTTTGGGAGACACTTCTTGTGGTAGTGATTTCGTTTTAGTTAGAGATGACTGGGTAGAGAAGGAGAAAAAGATATTAAACTAGAGTTTGTGTTTGTTGGAGAACAAAAGTTGTAGAAGCACTTCTGTATTAGTTATCTTGCTCACTTGTTCGCCATTGGGATGAGAACTATTTCACTGTTCCCTGTACACCTACCTGGGTCACTTCTTTTCCAATCCAATTTAAAAATCTTTGGAATTCCCTAGGATAGCTCATTAGACAATACTTCCAGGCAGTGTCCAGCTCTTCGCTGGCGTCTTTTGGGGTTGTGGCATGTGCTTCATCAAGATGAGTTGCAGCTGCCAGACCTGCCCACAGACGCACTGATTGTGATGGACAACCCTGACAAAATAAAGTATCATCTTGAGGTCAGTTGAGAGAAGGGTGCTTTTTTCTGACAGCTGCTGTTTAGATAATCAAAATTTCTGGGAAGTCACTGGGTTGTTTCCATCTGGAAGGAAGCTGTACAGAGTGGAAACAGGTATATTTCTACGTTCTCCCACTTTTTGTAGCATTTATTTTGTCTTGCTTAGTTTATGGCTTTTAAGCCGTAAGCTTTTCAGCCACAGTAGATTTCTGCTAAATACTGGGAAAATGAAGTGGTGCTGGTTACACACAGGAAGATACACAGAAGGCTGCAGTACTGGGCATTGCCTGGGTCTGTTCAGTATTGTCAAACCAGCTACACGACCTATCAAACAGGACAAGCCTCAGCTCTACAAGTAATGGAGATGTAATTCTCATTACAAGAGACTGTGGTTCAGCCTGAGGAAAGCAGACAGAGCCTGCATGTTCAGCTGCTTATGTAGCTTTTAGGAGGGATGACAGGATTTGGTGGTCAGGGCAACAAAGGAGCAAATGGGAACAAGCATGGCTTAACTCATCCGGCTAAAGAAGAGCAAATGTCATTAACCAGCATAATAAAAGTTGTCCCCTTACTGAACTTGCCTGAACCCTGACTGAGATAGTGGTATTGGTAATGACTGAATTCGCTACCTTTTAGATGAACTTGCTCAAGCAAATGCAGCTTAGTACTGAACTGTAACCTGAAAGGTCAGTGTGTTTAATGCCCTTTCTGTATATGAGCTATCACATTTGTGTTAGCAGAAGAGTTGCAGTGTCCACTCCAGGACACGTGTTACTGGTAGCTCACATGTCCTGTGCCCCCCTGTACTTCCTGGAGAGCCTCACAGCTGGCGGCCCTCAGCGATGGAAGTTTTCTACAGTCTGTAAGTGGCAAAAGCTGCAAGTCTGGGAGGAAGGTGGTATGTTTTTGTTCTTTTTCTGTGGCTTGAAGTTAGGGTGGGCTCAAATTCCTGTCATGAAGAAGGACTGGTCAAACTAAGGGACAGTGTTCCATCCTTTGTGCCAGTCTGCCATCCAAGGATGCACCCAGGATGTGGTAGCCTGGATCTATTTAGGGCGAGGGATTGGAGGTGAAGAGACTGCTGTGATGAGAGCAGGTTTAGCACCTGTCAGGTCAGAGGCATCTTCTGCATGGGTGTTGAAATCTCCTAGGACAGTGAGCCTTGTGTGAACTCCATCATCATGTCAGACAGCATCTCTGTCATTTTTCTGGGAAACCCGTGTGTCTGGACATCTCTGCTCTAGCAGAACACTCAGGTTATTCTTCCCTTTGCCCTTACTGATTAAACGGAGGGTCTCCAAGGATTTTGCTTCAGCAGAGCTGATCTTAAATTTCAACTTGCATATGCTGGGTATTTGCTGAGGATAGGAGGTTATCTCATGAGCTGCTAATGTGACACCTTTTGTGATGGTTGCATTTGCATGACTGCATGTGTTTTTTCCTTTCTTTCCCTTTTCCCTTTTTTCCTTTTTCTCTTAATATGGGAGAAGTAAAAGACTACAGGAAACGTATCAACATTTCTGGCCCTCTTGATTCAAAAATTCTGGCCAGTGTTAAAAGAATTATCAAGAGCAGAAAAGTGCTAGAAGACAAGGCTATTTCATTTCACGAGGCTATTTAATTTCATGGTCACAGGCACTTAAATTCTGGAAGAAGTCTCCATTGAAGGACTAATTTTTTTTATTATTATTATTATTTTAGATATCGAAGGATAAGGATAACCTAATAACCATTTGCCTACGTTTTTTTATAGTCACTGTTATGTTATTTAGTCCTGTCCCTCCTTTCTTCTCTGCTGTCCACCTCTGTGTGAGCAGGAATAAACCTATGTACAGAGGTGCTGGCATTAGAAGTTGGCCAATGTCAGTTGACTTGTGTATGAAAGACAAAGCCTGTTTGCTTGTTTATTTTCTGACGCTAATGCAGTTTTGCATGTGGCTGGATTTAGAGCAAGAATCCAAAGAGGATGGCCGGGATCCAGGCAGTGGCCACCAGTCACTCTGGGGGAGATGTTGACAAGTGGCCCAGACTTTGCAGTGTGTCCAAACCGAGGGGGAGAGTGTTCATTAAACAGAAGCTTAATCTAACAGGGCAGGAGGATGGTTTACATGAGAAAAGATATATTCTTTACTTAACATTCACAACTTGCTTGTGGATTAATTAGCCCATCTGCTACAACAAATGTATTCCCATGTCTTTGTGTTGACTGTTAAAAGTGACTGATTTCTCTATCCACTTAAAATAGTACCCGGGATTCCACTGAAAGTAACCTTTCCGAGGCAAGGAATTTATTTAATCATCCACTAAGAACCTGTAAGTGGCTTGCTGTAAATAAGTGCTCGGCTGTCTATGGCTCCCAGGGTAACTATATGTGAGTGTTAAGTTGGGGGATAATGCAGGAGGCAGAAAACCCTTAAAGAAGCTACGTAAAGAGAGCTTCCAACCCCATCTGTAATACTGGCTTTAGGTTTTAAAATAAATTCTCTCTTCCCAGCCCCAAGTGGGCAGGACAGCTGCCAGCATAGAGTAATTCAGCTATAGATTTTCTTCTGAGAAAGGCAGCATTCATAAATTAGGTGACCTTTATGCAGATTGACAAAGTGTGTTGATGAACTTCAAGTGACAATTTAAACAAGTATTGGGTGTTCAAAGTGCTTGTATTTTGTAAGAAACCAGCACAAAGGATGGATTGTTTTTAAAGTCTTTAAATTAAATAGCCATTTAAATGAAAATAGAGGTCAGCCATAGGTTCCCAGGATAAATGAAAATGTGTATCTTTTGTGATTTTTCACACTCATGTGATTTTAAAATATTATTATTCTTTGGAAATAAAATTTGCATGTAAATGGCATTGTTGTGAATTTATGTCTGTTTCCTCAGAAAAAGTGCTAAGTATTGACTGACGTGAATAAACAGAGCTTCTGGTTTACCAAAAAAGATCTAATAATATATTTTATATGCTATCCAAATATCTTTTTGCTTTCCTAATGTGGATCTGTGACAAAATGGTCAGCTTGTGCAAAAAAACCAGATGAGATACAGAAGGATTGTGTGTTTTATACTTGAATAGGGGGACAAATTGATAGGGTGCTATGTGGTA
The DNA here is from genome assembly GCF_963924245.1 of Chroicocephalus ridibundus. Lineage (NCBI taxonomy): Eukaryota > Metazoa > Chordata > Aves > Charadriiformes > Laridae > Chroicocephalus > Chroicocephalus ridibundus. The sequence goes on along the minus strand of NC_086284.1, from coordinate 188,491,490 downwards.
TTTATTCCCAAGCATTTGCTTTCAGGAGAAACACCATATAGTTATCCAAAGCTTTAAAAGTATTAAAAGGGTTTTGGGAGGCAGGAAAGTAATTTTTCTGTTCCTAGGGCCTTAGGAATGAGAGTTACTCAGAGGGCCTATGGGATGCTCTTGTTACAAAAACTGCAGAAACTGTGGAAAATTGTGTCCTTGATAGGATCTGAGTCAGAAACAAGAATGAAGCAGGGGCTGGAACTCAGGAGTGACTAGAAGACCCAGGCTTGAAGCTTTATCTGTAATTGCCTCTATTAGATGGGGCTGAGCCTGAACGCCCTGGCAGCATAACTTGTGCTATCAGAGAGGGTTTGCAGAAGCTCCCTCCTTGGGGAAATTTCTTTTATTTTCTTATAACATAACTCGTTCTTTGTTGTGGCCCTTCTTCTTATATCCCACTGATATTTTTCCATGTAACTTAGATTAATGTAACCCAAGGTTATAATTTGATGGATGATAATTTAAATGATGAATTCTTAACATAAAATCTTAACATTTTTGGCCTCAATCATCAGAGAAACTGTACATATGCACTAAACTTAGGTGACTAAGCTAGCTGTGGTTCACATTACTTGGTCACAGTCTAGGCTACAGGGGTGTGGTACTTCTGGGGATCCCAGGCATTCAGCACAGGGAGTTTTGAGCTTTATTATGTATAGAAATCTGTTCAGATAATTTCTAGCCTTCACATCACCACATACAGCGTCAGGGCTAGCTAGAAAGATCACTTGACCTTTGCATTAGTGGCTGCACTACGGTGTAGTTATTTTGCATGTCCTCATGAGTAACATGGCTGTGAAAGCGCTGCTTCTTTGGAAGTTGTGTGAGAGGAAACCTGGTTCTACCTGGTATTTGAGCATGAACTCCAGAAACTTATTGAGTTGATATGGCAATTAATGGCAAATGCTTCTTTTGGCAGGCTTAAAAATATTACTGCAGGCTGCTGAATGGCTCTTTTGAGTTCGCTGGTGCTCTTGTTTGTGTGTTTTTCTTTTTTTGACAAGAAAGTTCAAGAATTTCTTGAATGAAAGAGTGCTAGGGCAAAGCAAGTTTATTTTCAACCAGGATTTGCAGACATTGGGGAAAAGTCAGTTAGGAGGTCTGTCCCATTTCTGGGGAGGGATTAGACTTAGTTCATTAAGCAGAAGTTTTATGACTTCAATGTCTATACAACAAAGGTAATTTCCTGCCAGTGTAGAGATTTTCCCAGGGATATACATTGTAATGAGGCTTTGGTACCCTTAGATATTCACATTTCTTACTAGAAAACCCTGCCTTTCTACCCTGCCACAGGACCACCTCATCTCCACAGTAGCTCACAACAGTTAGGTCCTGTGCAGCAGTCAACAGCAGTCCCATTGCTCTGGAAACAGCAGAATGCTACTTTCTGTGTAAGGATGTTGCACAGTCCCTGCGTCCAAGGGCTTAGCTACTGACTGCCATTGACAAATTAGCCCTCACATGTTGTAGTGGGCTAATACTTGAGAATTTTGCCCTAAACACCTGAATTCATATGCATGTAGCATCACCCAGCCTTGCAGTTACCTTTTTTAATACCAGACAGCCTCATCTAGACTGGGAGGAATTTCCTGCTTTGCCTGTAGCAGAGAGAAACCTTGCCACAGTCTTTCAGTTTTGCCAAGCTATGCTGCATTTGCAGCATAATTTTCTCTGGTTTATTATTCATCTGTTTGTAGCAAATTATTTCTTCAGTTTGTTTGATTTAGATTTCTCTTTCCTTAAAAGAGCAGCAGCTGACTGTGTTAGTCAAATCTTCCTATCTTTGGTGTTAATGATTGTATAATGGCCACAGCAGATAAGTGACAAAACATTGAAAATTTGCCTTGTTTCTTTTTAGACATCAGAGACATGTTTATTGACATCTGCATTAATAACAATGCTGTGCCAGAAATCCTGTAAAGCAGTTGCATGCCATAGAAAATGCTGAAATTGAAAATTAAAGGCACCCCTCCTTTTTTATTTGTATTTTGTGAGGTGAATAAAATAGCATGAGAGAAATAATTTTAAATGTCCTTTTTAAATGCTGTAGTTTCTTTGCAGTATTCAGATTCCATTGGGACAGTTATGGAAGAGTTCAAATAATTTCTAATTTCTAGCAGAGATTAAAGATTTATTTGTCCTCTCAGCCTTATCTTCCCTCTTGCATGGATGCCAAAATAAGGCCCACTCAATGTCAGCACATGGCTTGATGTACTACACAAATAGTTCGTCCCCCTATATTTTACACCCATATTTTTACACTGCCTTTTCTCTTGTGAGCAATCTTTGATATATTTTTCTCTTTTTCTCTAGGTCAATGGGAAGGACCTCTCCAAGGCCACTCACGAAGAGGCAGTGGAAGCTTTTCGCAATGCCAAGGAGCCAATCGTGGTTCAGGTTTTACGACGAGCCCCAATTAGCAAAGCTCATGGTAGCTCTCAGGATGTTCGGCTTGTGGATGCCAGCACTCAGACTGACATCACTTTCGAGCACATCATGGCTCTGGCCAAACTGAGGCCTTCCACACCACCAGTTCCTGATATCTGCCCTTTTCTACTTTCAGACAGGTATGGTTTATCTACTCCTGCTGTTTTACCTGTGGGATTGAGGCATTGCAGTGATAGACTTGTAGCCTTCTCTTGAAAAAGTCTAAGGAACACTTTAAATAAACTATAAATGTTGTTGATAACTGTTGTCCCATTCGGGCTTTAGTGATGGTTTTCCTAAACTCTGCTCATGAATTAGAGTACGGGAAGGGATCTTGGCCATGTTTACTTTGTGTTCATGTGTTTGTTCATCTAAAGCTAAGCCCGAGTCAAGAAGAAAAACACTTCTGTGTTCCTAAGTACCTTCTTCAAACCTAGAAAGAGCTGTCTTGTTGCTTTCGGTTCTTCCAAATTTCTTACCAAAAAATCATGAAAACAAATTATTTAATTTAAAAGTCCCCTTATCAAAAGCAAAACAATTCCAAAAATGTAGAGATCAAAAGTACAATTTCACCTGTCACATGGCAAATGATATGAATTAAATTACCCTCAGTTGAATTCTTTGTAACTGAATGGAATGCAAACACCAGCAGGTGGTGCTTATACAAAAATAGGGTGTGGACTTCTTCAGACTCCACCTCACAAGTAACATCGTCTAGTGGTTGACCCTCACCTTCTGTCTGTAGCACGAAAAAATATGATAGCACTAGAGCTTTCCCACTGACTTCCTGGCACGTTGTGCGTCTCTGCAGAATTGATGCTAATGGAGAACTTCTGACTTTGATGTAGCTCCATTTTTAGAAGTTCTAGGTAAACTGGGTAGGTGTTTGTCTCAGAGAGAACTTGCAAGCCAAATGCTGGACGGAGCCTACCACTTACTGCTCCACAGCTAGGAAAATGATACGTGTATATTTTTGAGTTGATACTGGATATTACTAAACTGCGTGGTACTGTGATTGAAGTTCCCATGCCCTCAGCAGGGGGAAAAGTTTCCTATCTCTGATAAGATAGATCCACACTGGGTGCTGCATGGCTGGGATCCAGGTCCAAGGCCGTACCCGAGTGTGTGTTGTAAGGACCGCATTTTTTTGTGCTCCAAGCCCATTTAACAGTGCAGTTTAGCGACGTTTTTAAGTGTGCAGTTACTCAAATGCACTTTGCCACCCTGTTATCACTTTAACAGAAGAGGATAACGCAAGTTGTTTTATGCAAGTTCTTGAACAATTTGTGAGCATGGTGTGGATTGTAGATTGTGGACATTCAAGATGTTACAACCATATAATCAGTGTGTTGCCCCCAGCCATGAGGCAGCACATGAATCTGGAGTTAGGTACATTTATGAGCATAAGGAATCCCAAATTGTCACAGTTAAGTAGTTTGGCTCAAAACAGACCCTTTTAAGAAATCACCTGGGTAAATCTGACAAAAGATGAACCCAGCAAAACTCAGCTGGAGTAAGAGCTTCTGAAACGAAAACAGCCCGTGCTACTTCTTGGTGCAGTTCATTTCAGGCTGTCAGGCCATTCAGAGTATTGTTCCAGAGATGAGAAAACTACAGAGCAGTGTGTGTGTGCGTGTGTCGGGGGTGGGGGGGTGGGTATCACTTTTTAATTTAAAAAAACCTATTGTCTCATCTACTGTTGTTGTACTGTTTTGTTCCACATAGCTGCCATTCTCTTCACCCAGTGGAGCATGAATTTTATGAAGGTAATGAGTATCTTTCCAGCCTGCCTGCTGATGCAGATAGAGCAGAGGACTTTGAGTATGAGGTAAGATCACTGGCACACTGCAGCCTCTCTTTCTGTTATTACAGATATGGTATTTGCACAGCTGATAGCAGGCTCCTCTGAGAAAAATAAGAGTGGGGGTACTTAAAAAAATCAGCATCAAAGACTATTTTACTTTATACCTGTGTAATGTCACAGGCGTTACTGGGGTTAGGCTGCACACATGAAATGTGAAAGCAGAATTTTGCAGTGGGTGGCTACATGCAAGTCCAGGAGGCTTATTGTGCAGTGCAGGCTGTAACTCAGATGCTTTGCTTTTGCACTTTTAACACTTTAAAGCAAGCCTTTCCAAAATTAAAAATGGTAACTGGAAGCTTAATTGCTTTTTTTTCCCCCTAATTTTAAGAATTAATTGGCCTTGTATCTCATGCCTTAGGGATCAGTCTTCCAGATACTTGGGTGTGTGCTTGAGTGTTTGTAAGATCAGGCTACGACTTTGAAAATTAATATAATTTCTATTACTTTCTCTTTGATATTTGACATTGTAAGTATTGCAATTACAAGAAATTGTGTTCTGTACCACAAATCTCCCTTTGCTGTAATGCATTGTACTCTCCAGTGACAAGGGTGGATGTGTTTCTGAGTCACTGGAAAATCATTATGTGAGGCTTCCCAAAATGATAACATGTGATTGTCGATGTTTCTCTTCATTAGATTTTCATTTCATTATTCTAAATAGTCATCTTGCCTGCCAGTCATTAGCTTTTCATGTTTTCCACTATCATCCAGTAACAAAATATTTGTAGGGGCAGGCATATGAAGCAGATGGTTCTTTTTATTATTAAACAGTGCCGAGTCTTTGTGTAAGTTCAAGTTACTGTATTTTAAATAAGAGTGATTATAAATAATTAAATGTCTTTAATACAAGATTAAAAATACCCTCTCCTGTTTGTTCTACCTTAAGAAACCTTTTTAAGGGTTTCATATAACTGGTTGACATTTGGAAATGAAATGAATGGTGAAAGCTTTGGCAAATATGCAGTGCGTTCACTTTTATCGTGTCTTTAGCAGCTAAGATGCTCTATTGCAAATTCAGCCCATTGTACTTTTCTTCTAGCAGACTGGGGAATCTGAAATTCTTCCCCTGGGAAGCAGAACAATCAAATAGCATCTACTTAGTGAATCTCACTCAGAACAAGCAAACTTTTATTTGAACGCCTCAAAAAATCATTGCTAGGGATTAGGGAAATCGTCACTTCTTCCCAGTTGGGTTTTGATGTGATGTCTCACAACACAAGAGTCTCAGAGCTTAAGTTCTGTTTTGACTCCCCATGTGTAATGTGATATTAAATTTCTCTGTCAAGTGTGTTTGTTTATGGTACTTGCTCCTTAAAGGTAATAGAAACTATTTTTCTAGTAATATTTAAATAAATTAGAAATGTAAGTACCTAGAAAGAATGTTAAAAAATAATGGTTAGATAAAAATAGTTTTCACCATTTGATGAGAATATTAGTGACATATTAAAATATTAACAGATTTCAAATTTGTAAAGAGTCTACCTGGTGGAATCAAGTCTTCTTTATGACCGTTATTAATCCCTAATAATAGCTGGCATAAGTATTGTGACAACGGCAAATGCTTGGGCAGGTTCTCAGTTGCCTGTAATCGCTACTAATCACACCACCGTAATCATTAACTTACTGTCAGCTGTTATGCAGTTGCCTGAGGCAAATTCACTGACTAAAATAAAGTGTTTCATATGAAATTTAAATAGGGTAGGAACTGTCTAGCTTCTTTTGAGAAGAACACTTTCTACTACATAAGACAGTTTTGAAGGAGAAACAGGACTATCTTGGAGCCTTTCACTAGCAGAGCCCTAAATGTGAAAGATATTCCAAAAATTAAGCCCATATGGTAATGTTATGATTTAGGTAACTCATTTGTTGTATTACCTGTTATTTAAGGTCCTTATAAGTCATTATTAAGCTTCCTTGCCATAACTAGATAGCTGGAACAACTGAGAGCATTATTCACAGAGATACGTATCTCCATCCAAAAAAAAGGCTCACAGAGGACAGAGTCGAAAGGGATTTACTAGCTGTTGTTGCTGATCCAGGGCGGAAGCAGCAGGACAGTGAGCAGAGCAGACGCTGTGGTCCAATGCTGTCAAGTTCTCTACAACAGCATTGGCTTAGATGTGCCCTGCTGTGACCACTCAGTCCTACCCTTGCCATGAGGTTTTCTGGCCCCTCGGTTATGACAGTGTTACTTTTTGTGAAACAGATGCAAGAAGTAATTATTTTTTTTTTTTAATAGATTTTTAGAAGGGTTGTTTTTAACCTAGCCCAGCTGCCTAGTCTAATTTCCAGCATAGCTCCACAAGCTGCTGTGCTGTGGCAGCAGCATCAGGAAAGGAAAAAATGCTCGAGCACTCGGGAAGACAACTTTTAAAGTCACCATTGTCCATCCACCATCTAAGGGTGAAAACAGCGAGAGGGTGCAGGAGCTCTGCTTATGACACTGAGAGATGCAGGCTGGGTAGAAGAAGCACAGAGCTTTCTCTGTCTCCCACCATGCAAATTCTTCTGTGCGCAGGGGAAAGAGGTTTATTGTTATTACTGTGCTTTCTGGAGAAGGAGAATTGTATCAGTGCTCCCTGATTTTATCATTGTTTTTTTCTTTGTAACAACTTTCTGGTGTGAACCTTAGCTAATCAGACACAGCAAAAAACCTACCTGGTGTCAGGACCATGGTCCAGTTTCCAAACTGCACATTAGTGTTCCCACTGTCCTAAAAGGATACAGATAGCAGCTCACAGGTCTCCAATTTTTAAATGGATTCAAAGCCAAACCTGGAGATTTCAGAAAGGGATTGAAACAAGATTGGTTGTTATTGACCAATAAGGTCAGTAGCATTCTGGCTTGTATTAGAAATAGGTGACCAGCAGGGCTAGGGAAGTGATCATCCCCCTGTACTCAGCACTGGTGAGGTTGCACCTTGGAATATTGTACTCAGTTTTGGGCTCCTCACTACAAGAAAGACATTGAGGTGCTGGAGTGTGTGCAAAGAAGGGCAACAAAGCTGGTGAAGGGTCTAGACAAAAGTCTTATGAAGAGCAGCTGAAGGAATTGGTGTTGTTTAACCTGGAGAAAAGGAGGCTGAGGGAAGACTTTATCGCTCTCTACAATCACCTGAAAACATGTTGTAGTGAGGTGGATGTTTGTCTCTTCACCCAAGTAACAGGTGATAGGACAAGAGGAAATGGCCTCAAGTTGCACCAGGGGAGGTTTAGGTTGGGTATTAGGAACTGAAAGGGTTGTTAAGTATTGGAACGGGCTGCCCAGGGAAGTGGTTGAGTCACCATCCCTGGAGGTATCTAAAAGTCATCTAGATATAGTGCTAAGGGACATGGTTTAGTGGTAACTTGGCAGTGCTAGGTTAACTGTTGGACTTGATGATCTTAAAGATCTTTTCCAACCAAAAGGATTCTGTGATTCTAAGGTAGTGAGCAGAGAGAGAACTAGAGCAACATCTTCTTGTTTCCTAGAAATGGTTTGTAAGTGAAGAATGCATTAGTTCTGAGATACAAATGCAAAATACTCAGCCAAATTAGGAAGTAAGGAAATGACTAGCAACTGAGGTGCTATAAACAAGAATGTTTTCCAAGAAAAGGAATGTCCTGGAAAGCTTTGATCAGCTTGGAACTTGCTTACAGATATATGCTGGCATTTAAGTACCTGAGTTACTACCATAAGAAACAAACAGCAGGATCGCATACGATAGCCAGCACTGGAGATATGGACCTATGCTTGCCAGTGGATTTGGTAGGATTAGACACTTACAAGACTCTTCTACTCCAATTGTAAGCTAGAAAAATCCAGTGGGTTGTGCTCAGATTGTCACAGTGCAGTAAACTCAAGTATGAGCCAATTGTCTTGGAAGGATGAACTCCCTGGGAGGCTCATTAGGCTCCAAACAGTACCATACTTTAAACAAATGGCTGGGAAGCTGACGAAGCTGGGGGATTGCTGATAGCCAACTTGAGCATCCTTATGTTGCTGCTGCAAAACTTGTCCTAAAAGGAATCCGAATTGTTGGTAGGTCTTGAGACAGGGGTCAGAGCCAGCATCAGTCAGTGTTGGCAGAAAGAGATCAAAAGATTTGCAATTCTGGCATAGCCAGATACCCATGTGGACTTTTAAGATAAAGCAGGAATTGACCAATTTGTAAATGGTCAGTTGGACTTGCAGTCAATATCACTGAAAGAGAGCCAAAGAAATTCAGGACAAACCCACCCAGTCTGACCATGGATGGCTGCTGTGCTGATGGAATTACATCATGTGGTATTAGAGTATATGTCACACTGTCTAGTTACTGACGAGGTGAAGGGACTAAAACCATCACAGCCCCCAGTAAATCTGTGTTAAACATGGCTCTAAAATTTGTCCCACAGATTTGTCCTTGTAAGAAGAGCAGAGGATACTGGTGCTAGAGAGGAGTAAACAAGCTAATGGATGTGCACTTCTTTAATAACATTTCTGAACCTACTATCTAGGAGGGAGAAACAGTGCATATTTGGTTTGGAATGTTGACCGGGTATACAGAAATTAAGGGGACAAACACTTCACAGTGGTGGAACAGTGAAAAAATTGGTCAAAAAAACTCCCCAAAGAATGTTGTAAAGACAAAGCTGGACAAAAGAAAGCATCACTGATGTCTGGTCCCACATATTCAGTCTGAGGAGACTGCCTTTCAATAAGAGGGACAGAAGAAAATAAGATGTTACAAGCAAGGGCAGAAGAAAATAAGATGTTACAAGCAAGAACGAGCAGGTCGTGTCATTTAGTTAACAGGTCCTTATCGAGGTAACTGTTGTTGTCACATATATGAGGAAGTGTAGGCTGAAGCTTGCTCTCAGAATTGAGAGGATTTTTTTGGAGGGATGTTGGGTGTTAGTCAATGTAGATGCATGAAGCAGACCAGCATAATTGCCTAAAAGACCTTCCAGCTCTGATTGTTCTCTATTTTAGGCAAAGGTACAAGTGATTGCTTCAGTACAAAGATATAGTTGCAGGAGCCTGAAAAGACACATCAGCGGTCTTCCGTGCCAGGATTGGGATTTTCAGAGTGCAAAAGGCACAATGGCAGCCATTGCGTTAGCCTGACTGTGTCTGATGACTCCAGTTTTAATGCATGCAAGTGCTGACAGATTGAGGCAATACGAATACTAGCACCTGGGAGAAGTTGCTAAGGGTTGAGTTGACTCTATATGAAATTATGAGGTACTCTGATGCTCTTCACTTAAGGTGTTAGAAACCATTGAACTTGTTTATTTTACATTTTTGCTCAAAAGGTTAGTGCATGTCACTAAATCAACAGACAACCACATGAGGCATGTGCACACGAAATCTTTCTGTGGTCAGCTTTTATTAAGCCCTCTGTGTCCAGACAATGAAATGGTCAGAGGTCCTGCAAGAAACATCAGCCACAGAAGAGTGTAGTAACAGGATCTTGGGGAAAAGCCTGATGAGACTTTCCCTACCTGATGCTTCTGTGAAACTTGGAGGGTGAGCTAGAAACTACACATCTGCTGTTTTGATTCCTCCTATGCTCTGGTAAATAGGACTTCTGGAAATGAGAAGATTCATATGAAAGAAACTTGACTCCACCATCAATATCTCTACTAAGCAGAGCAAAAGGTTTGATTAATACTCTTCAGTTCATGTTCTGCTTTGTACACCCAAGGGACAGATTCTCAGTCAGAATGAGGATATATATGTGTGTGTGTGTGTGTGTGTGTGTGTTGAATGTAAGTGCTAATTTATGGTAATGCACAGCCGTTCATTTAAATGTTTTGGTAAGTATTTGCACTCATAAATCTCTTAACTGTAAATGTAGATTAGTCCTTTAAGTTTACCACTGACCCGATCCAAACCCACTGAAATTGCTAATGTTTTGTATTGACTTGAGCATTTCCGGATCAGATGCTGTCAGCTGTTTTCACAAATCCGTAAAAAAGGGCCTTGAAGAGAGAAAAGCTAGAAAACTTTGGGAGTTGGCCGTGAGTATGGTTTTGTGTAGACCTCTTCTCACTGAACAGTTAAAACTCCCATAGGGGAGAATTTTATCCTGTTCGTTTCTCTTACCATATCTCAGCATTGCTGCGGATGCAACGCAGCACTCATGCGTTGGTTTACTCTTCCAGTAACACTCATCCCATCGTGGTGAGGGAAGATTGGTATTTCAGGTGCAAATTTGAATTTCCTATTTCTGTCATATGACACTTTTGAAGTGATCAATTTTATTGGTATTTTTTCTGTTCAGAACAGAAGAAGGAGTAGTTCTGTTCAGATTAGCAATCTGAGTGAGGCTGTTTATCTAAATAAAGTTGCTCAAACGTATGAGTATTTGTGGGTTGAGGCCCTTGTGGGCCCCTAAAGTAAGGTCTCTGGTGACTTTCTGAAAGGCCCACCACTGCTGTCATAGACCAAGAGAGACCTGCCTGCCCTATGAATTTATGTTTAAGGCCTTTTCAACACATGGATTATTTAACCAGTAAACCAAACAGATCTGCCTATCTTGTAAATACATATTTAGGGTCTTTTTAGCATGAGGATTACTGAGCTGATAGCCTGTAACAGCTCCCTTCAGAGCTGTGATAGGCCGCAAACACCCCTGTACAAGCATTACAGGCACTTGCAGCAAGGCAATTGGAGCTCCTGCTTCAATTGCTAACACCTGAATAAACAGTTTTTATGGAAACAGCTTCTGTGCACACACTGCCAGCGCTTCTGATCGCTGCAGTCAGGCTCTTTTGTTTCGTTACGTGATGAGTGTGTCTGTACAAGGAGGCTGACCCAGAAGATGGATGTGTAACCATCTAAACGGGAAGCAGTTCCGAGATAAGAGTTTTCCAGAATTTCGTTACACGTAGCATGCAATTTCTCTGTACAGCTATTAAGTCATGGGTTTTTATTTAATAATATAAAGGGGTCAGAGAAAGAGAGAGAAATCCTGTCTTGGGCAGGGATCGCCCAAGCCAAGTTGCAGCCATGTTCAGGGAGGATGACAGTGATGTGAAGGAGCAGAACCACTATAATCCCTCTGTGACTTGCTGTCAGGTTGTCCTTGTTTCTTCTGTATTTCCTACTGCGACTGGATTCTTTTTTTTGTGAACTTCTTAAAACTTGGGATGAATCAAAAAAGAGCCTTAAGCAAATAAAAGGCAGATTTTGAATGCAGCAACCACCAGATGTAATTTAAAGGAGAAGGCTTCAAGAAGTAAGGTTCCTAATAAGAGACGTGGGTATAACAGTGTAGTAGAGATGAAATGGTGGACAAGGTTGTGTCTTTCCATTGTCATCAGACCTTGCTGGTGTGGTAAGGGGATTGTGAAAATGCTTGTTGGTAAATGTGGTGTAGATTTTTAATGGAAAAGCAGACACTTTTCACCTTATATGTGAGCAGATTCGTGCCTTACGTTATGCAGCTGCTGTTGTGGTGGAGGGACTGGTCTGACAGCTCAGAGTGGACTTAGATAAACTGGGACTTACTGTATTATGTTTGTTTTCTGACCATCAGTTCATAACTGCCTGGTAGTTATGGCTGAATCATGGATGCCCCATGGTATACAGACATTTTACTGACACCATTATTCTGAATTTTTGTGGCAATTCTTAATATTATATAGCATCTGCTGTTAAGAAGTATCATGAAGGAAGTGAACAGCTATGTGTGTGCCTGTGATCGGTGGTCTTGGTTGCTTAGGAGAGTCTTTCTGGTTTGTGGGGTCTTGAAGTGGGGAGTTTTTCCATTCCTACCTGTCATATCAAACAAATCCAGAGAAAAAGATGGACTGTATTTTAAAGCTATTTATTAATTGAAAAGCTTGTGAGGAAGTCTCCTGTACTAAGAGTTGTTTCAGTTGGACCTGACAAAACAATACAATGATCGAGGCTTCTGAAACCCTTCCTCGAGATTTTTTCCTTTGAACTCAAAAGGAGTTCTGAGCTGCTAACACCTGGACAATGATCCAGCTGACTGTCACTACAGACTAAAAATGGAAAAGGTCACAGTTAAAATGAAGAAGAGGCATTGGAATATTTTCTCCTGTAATACTTTGAATAACACTGTGTAATAATTAAAATGAGACTCTTTCAGTATGCATTTGGTGTACTACAACATAAGATTATGTCTTTCACTGGCATTTTTATTTTTAAAATGCCTGGGAGTTTAAGTCGGCATAATTTACTGTGAGGGTGGTGAGGCACTGGAACAGGTTGCCCAGAGAAGCTGTGGATGCCCCATCCCTGGAAGTGTTCAAGGCCAGGCTGGATGGGGCTTTGAAAAACCAGGTCTAGTGGGAGGTGTCCCTGCCCTTGGCTGGGGGGTTGGAACTAGGTGATCTTTAAGGTCCCTTCCAACTCTAGCCATTCTGTGATTCTATAATTTACACATGGACAGTAATAAATATGTCATTTCTCCCCAACAGTGGCCAATTGTACACTGTAAATGAGCAAAATAGTGGTAAAAAATGAGCAGTCCATTCCTTTTATTTTGTCATCTGTTTTTTAAGAATTGCAGTCACTTTTCAAATATAAATTAATTAAACTTAAAACCATTCCACTGAGGTTCTTCAGTGTTACTGTGTCCTGCCTTGCTGCAGGAATTCACAGGCAGGTGAACTAAGGACAGTCATATTGAGAGAGTTGCCAAGTCAGTCAGTGACAGAACTGGCAGTAAAACCCAGGAGCCTTTACTTGTAATATGTCTCTTTTTTCGCCGTTAAATCGCTCTTCTTCTTTACTAGTGATTGGATCATTTAGATGGAAGAGGATGTCAGGGTAGTTTCTGCCACAGTTGTTTTTTTAATTTTGAGTGTGTTACTGTATGTCATCACAAAATTCTGACATTCAAAGCAGATGAAGTTGCTGTCATCTCACTTCCCCTAAGTAATGAATATCCCAATTTAGGGATTCGAATTGTGTCCACAACTACAGAGGATCACGAGAGAGTGGGGAGGAAAAGACACAAAACTGCCATGGGCAAATTTATCAAAGTTATTACCATTTATTATGTTTCAAAACAGGAGGAAAATATATCGGGTCAGTGATATTCATGTTGTTTCATGATTTCATAAAAGAAACAGAGGGTTACTTCTCACTTCACCTGAAAGCTAATGAAAATTTTTCCTTGTTGTCAGAGCTTATGTTTTACCAGGAAAATGAAGAAAAGTGAGCTTACTTCAGCAGCACTTTATTGTTGGGCAACATTACAACATATGGTATGTGTTTTTCACTTAGCGAAGGAAGAGAAAGGTGCTGGCAATATTTTCATATTTATGGAAATCTGTGGATTATAAATCTTCTGTTTTGGAAAAATGCTTTGTTTAGACAGTTTGTATACTATTATACCACTTACCTACAAATATGCTTTACAGTGAAAATGTTTCCAAGGGTTTTATTAATACTATTTTTCATATGCCTTCCGCTTGAAAGTTTGTGTAATATGTCTTGGAGACATGGAATCTAGCTATACAGACAAAAGATGGGAGAAAATAATTTGGTTTACACATTCTTTTAAAAATAACCTAAGTCATGTTAACCAGCTTATTATAATGTCACTATTTTAAAGCATGGTATCCTAGGAAATTCAAGAGCTCAAGAAGCAAGGGCTGAGTCCCCCTAGCAAGAGGGAACCTTTTACAAGAAAATGGACTTTAAACAAGGTTTCGATATTATGCATGCTGGGCCTTCAGAGGAGAAATCAAAAAAGCAGGAGAGGTCTTTTCTCTGGAAGTTTGCTTTTTTATTTAATGAGGCAGCTCTTCAAAGAGAATGTGATAGTCATTCCTGGAGGGCATGGTTTGGTGAGCAGGAATACAGGTGAAACTGTATTGTGCATCAAAAAGCAGATGATGAGTTTGCTTTGTATTTCATCTCATGGTTTTGTCAATCTATACAAGTATGCGTTTGGGGGTGGAGGACATTTCCATGTGCGACAGAAGTTTGAACAGCTGAAACTCAGCGTGGCTATGGTGCCCATAGACCTCATTTTGATGCCAGCAAAATAAAAACGTGGTTTAAAAGTCATTGCCTATCACTTCATGTGCTTGATTTATAGGCACACGTATGTGATTAAAATTTGCGTATTTCAACTATACATACTCTAATATGTATGTATCTCAAAGTAAACGAGCATGGATGGGATGGGATTTTAGCTTAGTGCTTTCTAAGAATTTCTAATTTTGTAAGCTCAACTTTAAATTTAGCTTTTTTGTAGTATTTTGCCTTTACTGTGTCTGAAAGTCATAAGCTGAATTACAGGAAGGTGTAGTTCTCACAGCTGTCTAAAACTGAAAAATTGTGTTTTCAAGTTGATTTTAATTAATATTCCAAAATAGCCTTCACGCAGTTGTAGATCAAGGCTGTCCAAACATGTGGAATGGTAACTGGTTAGGAGTTTGAATCTACAGCTACACGTTCTGCTGTCCAGATAAATGCTCGCTGCAGCAGATGTTGGCACATCTGTTATGCCTCCTCATTTGGATTGGCTGCCTGAGTGTTTAGAAAGTGCTGATGAGGCAGATAAATCTTCTGACACGTTTCAGGCCCAAAGCAGGCAGGCAGCGGTAATAATGATGTTTACAGAGCCAAGTGCTGGGCAGAAACATTTTGAAATGCAATAAAAATAAAGTATGATTTTACCTGCAATAGGTGAAATGTATTGTAAAAAGTAAAAGCTAATTATGCCAAGTGATTCTCAGCTGATTTGAACTGCAGCTATGACAACCCATAAATCTCTGGACTTTGTGTATCTAAGGTTTGATGGCTAGAAAAAGGTACCAGCTACAGTTTAGAAAGAGGTCTGAGCTATGAAAGGGCTCTTTAATAAACAGGAGAGTTGGGAATCAGGTTTAGAATCACCTGCAATGTAAGTGTTTTTTGGAAGGGGAAGAGCTATCTACGTTGAAGTTCCTGATCTTACCATACTTGTTACTTTCAACAGGTTTTCTTCTGCCTTTTGCAACCTATCAGATTTGATTGCTTTCATACTGTTAGAGTCACGAAAACTCCAGGTATTGGGGTCTTCTCCTGAGAAGGTCCATGATATATCAAAAAGAGCATTCATGGACAGAGAAGGATGTATCTGACAGTCTCAAGCCAAGAGTCTGGTTTCCAAGTACATAGAGCTTTTGCAGGTATTGGATCCCTTCCACACCTTAATCTCCAGCACAATGAATGGCAAACAGAAACGTAGAAGAAATCACTGTAAAGATTTTAGTACTGCTGTCATGTGCTAATATTGTCTCATTCCCTTCAGTAGATGTCACCACTGAATTTTCCAAGTTGCTTTCTTTGAGGTGAGTCCAGAAATTGCAGAGAGAGCCTCTCATACTGGGGCAGAGAACTGGATGCTGATTATATAGCTGATGTAGTTGGTAATATATAGCCTACAACATCTCTGGACAACTCTTCCACTGTTTGACTACCCTCATAGTAAGAAGCACTTTGCTGATAGCTAATTGGAATTTCCCGAGTAGCAACTTGCATCTATTGTCTCGTGTGGCTGTCACTGTGCACCTGCAGGAAGAGTCTGGTACTTGAAGGAAGCAATAAGATCTCCTTATTAAGAAGGTACTTCTCTTCAAAAGGCTAACCAAATGCAGTTCTCCCAGCCTCCCCTCATAGGAGGTGTGCTCCAGCCCCCTAATTCATTAATGGACTTCTAGCCAGATGTGGGGTGCTGCATTTCTACCTGATAAACAAGGTCCATTCCAGCATTTTATGTCAAAGCCATTTTCATTGGAAAACAGATTGGGGAGCAAATTATGAAACGCCCCAAGACCAAAAATTATTGACTGGTAAAGTTTAAAGGGTTTCTTTCCCCCTCACGTCCTACTTAAATGGCTCAGACTAGTGATTCCATAGCTGTACATCTTATTTTTCAATGTTGAAGCCCAAAGAGTTTCAACATGGAGGGGCAGGTTAAGAGCTTTAATGAAAAGTCAGAACTTCTTTCTTCAAATACATGTAATAATAAATCTCTTTCTTTATTTTTGTCAAAATTGTCCAAAAGCAAAGAGCTCCTTTGGGATCTAGAGGCTGTGAGCCAATATGACAGTTTAGTATATTCACACACACTGCACAATGGCATAGTTACTACTCCAGTCTGCTTATCTCATTTTACCATAAGGTTCAGTTTCTGTCTTGTCTGTGCTCTTCCCACCTACTTCGTTCCATGAGAAGAAAGTGAGAATGTAGACTCCAAGATTAGTGAAAAGGAAACCCTTAGCTGCATATCATCAGCTAGTTAATTATACTTTACACTCTTCTCGTATCCTTGCAACTTCACACTTACATTGAGTGAAAGACCGAAAGTGAGGACCAAAGCTGACTGCTGAGAAATACTATATATAAGCGGTTCATCATGGTTCTCTCTGCTCAGAAAGCAAGAATTCGCGGTTTTCTCAAGTGCAGAACATACCAGAAGGGGTGTTGGGTCTCAAGCAGATGAAAACATATATGCATATATAACATAGGAAAATATATGTGTATAGTTAAGTACTGCTAAGAAATTAGCATTCATACTGCAGCATGGGGAAAGAACAGAAATAAAGAGAACAAATAGAGAGGTGCTAAAATTAGGGAAAAAACTAAGTCCGTGGCTTGTTTGAAATAACAAAGTATGCTGAGGGCATTCTACTTTCCAGTAAGTGTGATCATCCAGACGATAGGAAAAAAATATTTTTTTTGATAGCATTTAGGGTACTTTATGTTTACTTCCCATAAGGGTTGATTTTTGGATTGATCTTTTTGACAGAGGTCTGAAGATTTGGTATTATGCATGCTAGCTAAGGGGGAAAACTCAGGTTCAAGTGGATGTTTGTGACTTCTTGGAGGATATACTGACAGTTGCTGAGCCTTTTGAGCCAGGAAACCTGTAATCTGTAAAGGGTTTTTTTCCCCCCTCTTTGACTTCCTTATGAGATACACTCACTAAAGTCCACCATGTGTCTTTAAGCTCAAGGCTTAAAATATCCTTTAAAAGCAAGTCACAAAGGCCACACCAAGACTGCGAGGCCTGCAGAATTAAAACTTGTGTTTATCTCATCCCCATATGCTTAGATCCCGTCCTCCTGCATCCCCGTCCTCCCACTGCAACGCTAAATTTGTTCATAGCGCAGTGATCAAAGGTTCCTCGCATTCACAGTCCAGCTCCATCGTTGATCCAGCCCAATCCATTCCCCCATCTGCTCCGTGACTCCTGTCCATCCCCCGTCCTCACCCGTTGGGAGTCTCAGCTGACACTTCGTGTCTTCCTCCTCCCACTCACGGCCATCAGACTGTTACTGATCATCACACACCACACTGCTGAATATGCACGGGCGGGCTTGCCATGCCTTAACTTACTCCATTGTTTGATTTCCTACATAGAATTGTAGCGCGCACCAAAGATTTTCTCTCCAGAGCTGCAGGCAGAGAGTGAATACCCATATCCAGTGGAGCTTCTTTATTATCAAAGGATTCACCAGCTACAGGACCAAATTCTGCTCCCACAGTTGCAAGATGATATTTTATTAATAGGTGCCTATATGTCAGCATATTAATTCTGTTTTTTTCTGCTACTACTTTTTTTTCTTTTCCTTTCTTTCATTTTAACACTGGTATCATTGTCTACAGCATCCTGCTGTCCCAGAGCATTCTTTGTCTGGACACAAAGCAGCATGTGGCTCTAAGTGTAGCTATAAAGCAGGGATCAGCAGGAAAGTGGGTTTTTTTTAAAAAAAATTATTTCCTATTCTATGTTGTATTTGCTTTTGGATTATCCATTTGAGAAATGTTTGCTGATATTTTTCCTTTCTGCTTTGATGTAGATGGATCTTGTGTCAGAGATTCTTAAATCTAACCAGACTTTAAAAAAAACGAGGATTAAATGAGACTTTATCCTATAAGGTAGAGCCCCCACCCCTTGGACAGAGCATTGTTTTTCCCCACCATGTGAAATGGAGATAACCCTCTGTTTCTTTGTGGTAAGCTACCAACCAAATCCATTCTGGCAAATCTGACACCCAATGTGATTTGTCCTTTTCGATGCTGTTTATGAGAAGTCAGGACAGTCTTCTGTCAAAATTGATAAGTGAGAAGGCAGTGGGGAATGCAATTTTATTTGTAACAGCACAGCTGCCAGCAGTTCCAGGTTGTTTACATCTAGGCTGGCTCTGTCTTGCTCCAGAGCTTTTCTATTTCCATCCAAATAGCCCCCGAGTACATTGTGGATGTGCCTGTCTATGTAAAATCTGCATAAGAGAACATACTGGGAGTGTTAGAGAGGGGAAAAAAAAAAGAACTTATTTCTTTAGGTTATTTTCACAACTTGAGAATGTCAGTTGCTTTAAAAGCGAAATCTTGAACTCTACGAAATCTCCATAGGCATTTACAGGATGGGTTCTAAAACTAAATTATAATCTGCTAAAGTCCTGTGATGCTTGTTACATTCCATGGTGAAGGTACCAGAGGAGTTAAGAGCTTTGTTTTTCTGATGAAAGCATTCTTTTTCCAGTGGAAGTGGCCAACGTTTGTAAATTAAATCCACTATAAACATTAAAATACAAGTTTATTCGTTGTGGAAAGAATGCAATAGGACCCCGCAGTGACCTGTGAAGGGGAGGGCGGTTTCATTACACTCTGCTTCATGCTGAATACTTGTGCTACATAGCCTAGAATTTGCCTGTGTTACGCAGACATTAACATATTTCCTGGAAAATCCTTTTGATGAGAGAACATAACTCTTGATGGCGTTAGGATAGTTCTCAGGTCTAGGAAGCCTTTGTTTGCCTGTGGTATTACTTGCCTTTGGTCTGGCAGTCCCAGAATCCTGAGTGGTTTTGATCTTTTTTTATTGGTACGCTTAGGAAAGCTGCAGTGGTGGGTGTTTCCTCTGTATAGTCTCTTCTGTGATCTGTTTCTTTACAGTAGCCCACCCTAAACATACAGTTATCGTGGAGGTAAAGTGAGAGAAGGGTTTTATGTTTGAGTGACCTAGCTTATGACAGAGGAACTTTTCTAGCAAACTGACATTTTGCCAGTCTCCTTTTGCCATTTCTCTTTGTTATGGTTTGAGAAACCCACAACAATTTCTTGTCATTTAGACAGTTACTCTGTCACCCAATGACCCCTCCCGGGAAGGGGAATCGGAAAAAACAAGGAAACCTGTGGGTTGAAATATAAACAGATTTAATAGAATAATACTAAAGAATTAACATTAATAACACTGAAGACCAATATTGTTCCTATTTCAAACACAAAATATACAAGGATTATACTCAGCCCATTCTATCAGCAGGAAGCTGTGCACTCCCAGCAGGGGACAGCAAATGTCGGACACTGCGAGTGCTGCGGCTTTGGGAGGAAGGGAAGGGCTCAGGGGTCTGGCAGCAAGGCAAGAAGTTCTTAGGATCACAGCCATCAGGGGAGAGAGCGAACTTCTCAGCAAACTTCCTAATTTATGTTGAATGTGGCATTTATGGTATGAAATAATCCTGTTGGCCAGCATGGGTCAAGTGCCTGGGTCTCGCTCCTCTTCATCCCCGCACCTGGTGAGCTCGAAAACACCAAGATCTTGAAACCCACATACCATAGCTGGCTGTAAAGTAAATATTTTCACAAATTCAAACACTAGAGTCTTCTAAAAGTGCAGTTTTCCCAAGCATTAGAAGAGAAATTAGCCCTGTGTCTTTCAAACCAGGACACTCTTTTTGCAGTTATTAATAAATAATTAGTCTTCTACATGGTTTGTCATTAAAAGGTAGAGTCCAGAGACAGCTGTAAATGTCAGTGCTCTAGTTCTGTGAATTGTGGGGTCATCTGACACTTTTGCTTTCTCATTATAAGTGTATATCCTATCACTGTGTTTTCAAGAGTTGCAATCGTGCTCTTAAATGAATTGTTAGGTGATTGCCGAGGGAGACTTTCCGCAGTGTAACTGACTTGCCTGGCACACACTTAGACACGGATATGTACACATTGTATGTACCTATATACACATATGCATAAATTTAGAAACACATACTGCCTCCTCTCTGCTCATGCAGACACATGCACACACAACTAAACAAATATTTAACACCCACTCCAAGCCTGAAAACAAAATATCTACCTTAAAATGAAATGACTTTGTTAAGTGTACATTGGAGGCATCACAAACTCTCTTCATCTAAAGAGAGACAGGTAGCCCATAGGAGAAAATTAATTTATCATATTTACAATAGATTGCTAGGATGATTTCTACTGACAGTAGGATTTACACATCTTTTTTCTGAGTTTCCTCAAATTACTTCTGGTCGTTGTTAAAGACATAACAGCTAAAAAAAGCCTAGCTAAGAGAATTGGAAACATGATTTGGGTATGGTGAAATGTGATACTTGTTTGAAACACCAAGTGTCTGTTTTAAATGTGTGGTCTTACCCGCTGTATGTACCTGATCATTTGTACGTGACAATCGCAACTCCTACTGCATGGTACAAGTTCAGAGGGGAAATAAATGGTGTTGTAACAGGAAGTATAAAGTACACCATTTATTCTGCTGCTGATGGTTTTTTGTTGGAAACCCGGGCTGTTGTTTCCTCTGTTTTACACTCACGCTCATTTGCAATGTATGCTTTTAAGTAACATGTAACCATTCTCATAATTTCTGAAATTGAGATTAATTTTTCTTTTTAGTAGCTCCACTGTTATCTCTCTGCCCTCCTAGGACTTCATTAGATTGAACTGTTCCTGTAAGAAAAGTGAAGGGACAGCTCTGGTTCTGTTTGTTTTATTTATTTTTACTTCATGAGCAGAATTACTTGCCAATGATGGAAGAGTATGCAGCATTGTGAAGATTAAATATTATAGAAGGTAGCAATGTAAATGATCTGTGATTTGGCAGCCTGGAAAAGGTATATCCTTCCAGTCACGTGGAGGAAGAGACCGAGAAAATGAATGTGATCAGTGAGATGCTGCCAGGATACTCAGTCGTTTGGAGCTCTGCCTGATAATAATCCAGGTGCTTACATCCTTCCCAGTGATGAGATAAGAACTGCAGAGCTGGGACTACTAAACACAATTATGAGGTTGAGAGCGAGCTTTCCTTGGTTTCCATAGTTTACAGAAACTACTAGCAAGAAGCCGATAAAATAGATCTGACTTTGCAGGACAACCTTTTTTAGTAACCCTGACAGAAAGTGTGAAAAGAAGCCAAGATTCAGCTACGCGTATAAACTGGAGGTTGATCTCACCCATAAAGATACAGACACGGGATGATACTGAAGAATGAATCTTAGTTTTAAGGTGTATTCATTCCTTGTAGTCCCTGTGCACTTCTGTTTGATGCTTCAAAAGGGTGACACTAGATCAGATGGATGAGGTGGGGTTTTTTCAGTATAACAGTTTATTAAAATAAGTCAGACCTTAATGTACCTTCTCAGTTAATTCTTCATTGAGCTATTCTGTAAGTACTCTGTTCTTGGCCTTTTGTGCTTCATTCATTCAGTTAATCATTCTGTCAATTATGCCATTAGCAAGATGAACATTAAAACAGCTTCTCAGCTATTACTACAGGTAAAAAGGAAAAGCGGAGATAAAAGTTTTCTTTTCTTATTTCGCTTTATTATTTTGTTGGGTTTTTTTTTTCTCTTTTTCTTAAAATTTATGGTAAATACTACACGCCTCCACCTTGGATCATCGGGTATTGGGTCCACCCGTTTGCATTCAATAAGCCTTGATTTCTTCTGAAAGCGCAGTCAGGGCTAAAACACAGAATAACTAGCCTGGTACAAAGACACTGCTTTACAAGTGCTTGTGAAAGAAACAGGAAAGCAAGGACATGATCATAAACCTGTCAGCTAAACCTTGGTGTATTTTAGCATTTGCAAACTCTTAGGTCATCCCAGCTATGAGGTACATTGTGTAAAGCATTCAGAGCTCTGCCTGATAATGGTTCCTTAAGGGGTAGAACATAAAGGTGTTTCAGCTCACACCTGGGGCCGTTTCAGATTATGCATATAGCCACTGATTTAGTCATGGGCAGTAATTCACTAATTCGTGATAACGGCATTGTTCTGGGTGGCTACGAAGATAACCTTTTTATTTTTTGTATTTTTTTTTCCTTAATGTTGCAATATCAGCAGCTAGTAACTATTCATAATCTGGTTTTGATCTAAGAGGTACTAATAATCATCCTATTGTACAGAATAATTGCTGTACCCAAGGAGGCCTCCCTAGACTGCCTCTCTGAATTCTTTTGCCTTAGGAAATTTTACATTACTGGGTGCTTTGTAGATAGAATTTGTCAGCCACCTTAGAGACTTGAGCCAAGATACAGCTCTTTCATATATTTTAGGACGAAGATAAAGCGTATCTGAATTGCATTCTTTGTTTCACCACACAAGGACTTTTCCAGACTGGAGCTTTTTGTCTTTCTTCTGGTGAAGTAGGAATCCTTCTCCAGTACACTATGATAAATTCCTTTTTTAAAAGCTATATGTGGCTCCTAATTTAAAACCTGTCAATTTCATACTTGTAAATAGCAAAACTTCCCTTCTCCTTTCTGTCTTTTTTTTTTATTATTATTTTTTTTACTCATTCA